>NC_074707.1:43618800-43946103 GCF_024334085.1 Lutzomyia longipalpis | reverse complement strand
AAGCAGTGGTCACTTCTCCTTGGTAATGATAAAGTGACCTCCGGACTAAGGATCTCATCCCAGGATTGTTACATTCTGGTTAAATAGGGGATGCTGACGCGAAAAATTGAGGTCAATGCAATATCACCAATGAGGTGACCACAAATCCGGCGAAAACCCCAAATTTTTGCACCAGCCTCCCCTATTTGTCCAGGACTTGATAATCCTGGGATGAGATTCCCAATCTTGTGGTCACTCTATCATTACCAAGAAGAAATGACCACAGATCCGGCGAAAACCCCAAATTTTTGCACCAGCCTCCCCTAATTGTCCAGGATGTGACAATTCTGGGATGAGATCCCTAATCCGGAGGTCACTTCATCATTACTAAGGAGGAGTGACCATAAAACTGGCGAAAAATCGACCATTTTGCACCAGCATCCCCTATTTCCCCAAGACTTGATAACCCTGGGACAATCCGGGGATGAAATCGCCATTCCGGAGGTCACTCCATCATTATCAAGGAGGAGCGACCACAAATCCGGCAAAAACTCCTAACTTTTGTGTAAGGAATGCATAAAATCTAGTATTGGTCAGGAGGATCAGGAGGAAATGGAAGTTCAGTGATGGTATCAAATACCCAGATGAACAGAAATGGCCAGAAAGGCGGTAAAAATCTTTAACATTTATTCCCGGAAGAGCCAAAGATGGCAAATTGTTCATTAAAGGAATTTACGAACCATCACGAACATGGAGGTGAAAAACTACGAATTTGGAGTTCAAAAGCGAATTTGACGAATTTGGAGTTCAAAACTACGAACCTTTTTACGAAAAAGGAGTGAGACCCCATTTTACGAACTGGAGGTTGATTTTCCCATAAGACCAATGAGTAAATAACGAACCTTCTACGAACTTTCGACGAACTTTTATTTTCTGTGTATGCTTATTTCAATCAACGTGATTTCCCTGGCTTCATAATCAATATAATAATATACACAAAAATTTTCTCACCATTCCCAATATAGACTTGACTTTGCTCTTGCTAAAGAGAATGTCTAATATAATCTTGATCTTCTATTACCAATCCAAAGTCACGTGTTATCTCATGCGTCGTCATTTCCATCAACTTACTGTGAATATTTCTTATAATATTATTTATGCAAACACATTGAGATGGGATTATTGTCATGCTGCAGGCAATCGGTAATATATACTAACAAACACACCTTTTCCACGTAATTTAAAGGTGAAGCATAAAATGAAAATTATATACATTATGTTTGGAAAGAGATGCAAAAATTATATACAACACATCACATGCTCTCCAATGCTTGAGTGAATGATATGCAACTAATATATTTGTTTAACTTTGCATTTCCCACTATCACTCTCGATGCTCTTGCTAAAGGTGAGAATAACATTATTGGCAAATAAATTACTTAATTTAATCTAGATTGATGTCTTATTCAGTTTGAGAGGTTTAAGTTTCAGTTTGAATTGTTTTTTTATCAAAAAATTTATACCTACTTAAGTTTTGATTTTTTTTTCAATTGAATTGAAGTCATTATTTCTTTTTCTAAGAAGTTTGCTCACGACGCTATGTCCTTCCGAAAAATCTTCGAAAGCTCTGGCTAAAATTTTAATTATTTAGCTGACCCTCCCAGAAGTACATAGCCTTCTAAACGTTCCTTCCTTAAACCCTTCATCAGTTTAATATCCAAGATTAAAGCTTTAATAAAAAAAATATGATTTTTTTGTTAATATAGCATATAATACAGGGTGGCGGAGCGATATAGTCACGAAATTAAATGCTTATAACTTTTTTTTGAATTAAGATTTTTTTAAAATTCCACCGCCAAATGATCAGAAATATAATCAAGTTTTATCATGCCAAATTTGGTGGAGCTGACTCCAAATCGGGGGGCGCTAGAGTTAAAATAAAAAAGTGCAATTTCCCATACATTTTGACAAAGTATAGCGTTTTTCATGTGAGTTGCTTATTGCTCTCTGCGTGGAAACAATAGATTTTCCATTTTCCCTATAAAAAAAAATGCACTATTCTTGCCCTTTCGGCCACTGAATATTGTGTATTCATGATGGTTCGTGATGATCACACAAAGCTTTGCAAAAAACTGACGAATAATTTTAATCCCAACTTTCATAGGCCGCACTGCTTCGCCATAATCTGTTTTGTTTTGAATAAAAAATCTGAGTAAATAACTCACTTTGGAGATGCAAAAT
Source organism: Lutzomyia longipalpis (assembly GCF_024334085.1). Lineage (NCBI taxonomy): Eukaryota > Metazoa > Arthropoda > Insecta > Diptera > Psychodidae > Lutzomyia > Lutzomyia longipalpis. Next base: position 43,943,883 of record NC_074707.1, on the reverse strand, counting down.
AGAGGAATAAAAGTTTTTTTTTATTCCGACTTCCTTCAATTTAAATTTCATTCTTTTAGAGCCAAAAATTAATTTAAGCGGTATTTCATTAACACTACGTGCAATCACATCAAACACTTCCCTCGAGTTGAAAAGTCACAAAGATCACAGACAAAAAATCCTAAACATTTTAAGGTGTAAAAAAACGTTAAAGTGGAAGACGATAGCGCAGAAGGACATTGGGGGATGATAGTGGAAGAGGACATTGGAGAATCCGAGTATCATTTTAAAAAAATCGTTATGCAAAGTGCTGTGTGAAGTAAGCGAAAAAAATCATCTCTGAAATCGACTATACTCATCAACATTGAAAATTATGATTTTTTTACATTATCAGCTTTAGCGCCCCCCGATTTGGAGTCAGCTCCACCAAATTTGGCATGATAAAACTTGATTATATTTCTGATCATTTGGCGGTGGAATTTTAAAAAAATCTTAATTCAAAAAAAAGTTATAAGCATTTAATTTCGTGACTATATCGCTCCGCCACCCTGTACATAAAAATAGAGCTAACTACCCAAGACGATATTTCTTATGCCAAATCAAAAGAAATTCATCACTAATGTAATAAATTATGGTATAAAAATACTAGCTAAAATCATTGATTAAAGGAGAGCAAATTTAATCGCATTTATTTTATCGATTTATTCCAGGACAAACCACATTGAGACACTCATGCTGGAATCAACGATCTGCACGTTCGCCACTTGTGAAGAAATTACTTGAGGGTGATAATAGAAGGAAACAAGTGCACAGGGATTTTAATGAAGATGCCCAAAGTGAAGCAGATGCCATGGAGACCCAAAGAAGACACTCAACAAGTTCCATGAGAGACAGGGACACAAGCATCAGTGATTGCTCATCAACTGAACATTCCTTGGATTTATCCCGGACACAGTTTTACCGGTATATTTCCTCTCACCTGCAAGAGGAGGGTTTTTCCTTTTATTTATTTTTCTTTTCTTTTCTTTTTGCTTTCACAGCTGCGATTCCCCAAACATGTCGGATTCTAATGATGATGGATACAATGATGATAAATCAGACATGTTCTATTCATCAATGAGGGAAATGTGGCCTGTAATGAACAGAAAATACAATGACAGTCAAAGAAATGGACTCTTAGATATTGCCATCAAGACGATAAAATTAATTCGACGCAATCAACTTCTTCAGGCTAAATTAACTCAACTGCAAGCCGAAACGCGCGCATTTATTGTCTCCGTTATGGCAAATCCGGAAAATAGGAAAGCAGCTCAGTCTATTTCCAATCCAACCACACCTGTGCCAGCCCTGGCATATCCTTCAGTCGATGAACCATTAGAATCATAAATATTATTAATGTTGAAAAATGAATGTAAAAACTCGTGTATTTTGGTTCCAATTTTAACTTGATAACAATTAGATTTAAGTTACATGTGCACAAAATATTCTCTGCCTCCCAAAAAAATAGACATAGTATTTAATTAAAACGTAAGTTTTAATGCAAAAGATAGTGCTCGGATAGTGCAGATTAAATACATTAGACATTTAACATGTTAATGACAATCTCTCATTAGGCTTAAATTAGAATTTCATAAAAATTGATATGAAAAAATGTATTTTCATCGAATTTTATTTGAAATTCTGCTTGACTGTATTTGTCACATTATTGCGTATTTTGCACATTTAAATTATCTAAAATATTTTTACGAATTTTCTGGTTAATTCATATTTATATGTATAATGGTCATTTGTAAAATGTAAGTAGAACAGAAGATTCTTTAATTTGTCAGCTAATAGCTATTGTCACGTTATAATGTGCAATTAGGCATATCAAATAGTATGTTAAGGAGCAATAAAATTATTTGATCTTAAAGATATATTCGTTTTCTTATCGAATTTGATGAAATGGATAATTACATACTCCATATAGTTTGGAATGTAGTGGAGACGCCTGGTGGTTTGAGTCGATATTTATCTCAGTCAGATAGTTGGATAACTTTATATACATCTCTTGTACTACCGTTTAATTGTAGGGGAAAATGGTCTCAATCTGACTATGAAATTTCTTATTAAAACAGATTCTTTAAAAACGGAAAATTAAATTTTCTTATTATTGCACGTAAAAGAAAATTTTCTTTGATTGATAATTAACGTATTTTTGAGTTAGAGCAGAAAAAGGAATGCAAAATATCGAATTTAAACCAACCTCCCCTACACACAAATACATTGAACATTTAATAATGAAAAGTGAGCTTTGAGTTTTCTTTTCCTATAGACATGGTACTCATATATAGCTAAATCGCAATGTGGACTTGTTTCAAAAATATGCAACATTTTTCGACATTTTTCCACATTTTCCATTTAAGACATGCTTTCGTGATGTCTGCAGCGAAGAAAACTATTAGTATAAAAAATATGTTTCAATGTTAAAAAGTAAATGAGTTATGCACGATCATAATAAATCATTATTTGCAAAATTACCTAGAAAAATTACAATTTAATATAGGAATGTAGGTCCAACGACAAAGCATAAAATTAATAAAAACAATAAGCGGATGACTTTGAATTCATGTAATAATTGCATTTAGAGATGACATACTTGATGATAATTCAAAAGACGCTCAATGAACTTTTGTATTATGTATTTTTGATTATGTTTACCTTGCGTGGAATCACACATTTCCCTACAAACTTGTCCAAAGTTGCTTAATAATTAATTTTTCAGATACCTTCGGGGCTCTCAAAACTTCCACCATCTGAACCTTGATCTGAAGTTTTGGTGAATGTGTTAACAGAGAGCGATCTCTTTTGCACCAAGGTTTTACATGTGTCCCACTTATCAATTTCTCTAGGCATGTCTTTGATATGGAACCCTTAGCGTAAAAAATGCACCCCTTTGCACCTGAATTTCTGCTAAAAAAAACGTGTTGGAATTAATCCAAGAAAATACATACGCACAGGTATTGATTAGAGATTCATCGCATTTTTTCATGAAGATAAATCATCATTGTGCAATGCTAAAATGAATAAAATTTTGTGATTTTGTTGGCACTGTTTCTTTTAAGCTGGTTGGTATTTCACCTTAATGGCAATATCAATACCACTTCGAATTTATCTGACATGCTTTTTGTTGTGAATCGTGTGAAAGGACAAGGTACGTTTGATAGGTAAATGATATTAAAGAAAATTCCAAGTGAGGTGAAAGGTAAGAGAAGCTTCTATCTAGTCTGGAATTGAACCTGATTCACTTGTTTTTGGGAAATATTACTTTGGGGTGTAAAGTGACTAACCTAGTGGGTGCTTTCACCATGATCTCTAAATATATCCCTAAAAATCATTTAATTAAATTTTCTAAGAAATGATTTTTATTATTTATATGTAAATATTTTAAAAATTATTTGGAAAATGTATTATTTTAAGGGATTTTGTTTTATTAACGTATAAAATCTTTACAGAGCTTTTCTTTAGATTCCAATCAAATGAAATTATATTTGACTAATCAACTTACAACACAAATAAATTACAAATCTATTTTTTTTACCATGAACACCACATAACGACTACGCTCTATCACCGATTTTTATATTCAAATTTGTTGAGATTATTTTTGACCATTTCAATACCTAATGAATAACATTTTCCTTGTCACGTGTGTAAATTAAAATTTCATTAAAAGTAGATCAATCGTGATTTTATTTAAAAACCTTTTGAAAATTATTTAAAGCTCTTATGCGAAATGTCGTATGTCATTTTTAGCCATGGCTCAAACAACTTGTTTACTGAAAATAAAGAAATAACAATGTAGAATAATAATTTAGAAAATAATAAAAATTAAAACTCCATACGAATGTTTTAATTGTTTTCTATTTGTAAAAGTCTCAATGAGAAAATGAATTTATTATAAATCTAATTTGAGTTAAAAATTCAAATTTCCTTTAAAAAATGCTTCATTATTCAATGAAATTAAAAAGAATGATATTCACACAGTTATTGACAAAATCTCATTTTTATTTTAAATCATCTTAAGCGAATCCCCCCAAAAAACTAAAATCATTCATAAGCAAATTTCAGAGACAAGTTAAGAATACCCCACAAACACTTTTGCTTTTTTCCAAAATAAAATACGAACAATGAATGTAAGCAAATATATTTATTAGCTGGTATACCACAAACAAGGCATACCAAGTATATTATCATTTAAATTCAAAGCATGCAAATATCAATTCTTAGAAGCAGTTTTCAAGGCAATCTTGCAAGAATTATCAACTTTTCTTCAAGACATCTCATTCTCCGCATGTTTTTAATCTAATTGCAAGATTGTAAAAGCATTATCATAATACAATTTAAACAAATAGTCCTCAACGTTGTTCAAAAATGTGATTTTTATTCGTTGGTTTCATAATTTGCCGCAAAAGTTACCTCATATTCGGCAAAGACAGACACATTAGAAGAGACTCACGCGCAGTGATCAAGAGTGATGGTGGAAAATCTCACCTTCCTGATGGTCTGCGAAAACCTGTGCAGCGTGATAATTGGACTCCGCGCGCCGAGTCACATTCTCCCGTGGAAACTGCTCGCCACTGTTCCGTGGAACGTGAAGGTGGTCAGACGGAGAGTGCTTCTTGGCGAGAAAATATTCCAAACTAACTGTGGTGAAGAAAAAAGCTCAATATAGTGTGGACCTCGGACATCCTATTTGCTAATTGAATGTGATTCCTCATCAATTAAGTGCACGCAGAAGAAGGTGGATGTGATATCCTTGATATTAAAAAAAGAAAATTTATTTAATTTACCGTGAGTGTCATATTAATGTGAGTTCAAACTCAAAATAGTTCATATAGCATTGAATTGGTGTTTATTGGTGGAAATTTTAGCTAAATGTGTCTAACCATCTGAATCCAAATATATTAGTGATCTGCAAACATACTTTTTTTTAAGTGATTTTGTTTTTTTTTTGGTGTATGAGAATTATGTTAGAAGTACTTATTTGATCATTTCTCGTCAATGATCATTTAACATGGCATAAATCATAAAAAATTATTTAACTCCCCATCAATTTTTCACTCACCTCAATGCACCTAACAGGTACAAATGTGTTACAATTTTGGGAATAAGCATTCGTGGGACTCCTTTCTCACATTAATTCTTCACTTGCAATAAAATTACATTTCCGTTAAATAACCGATATTTGTTGTTGCTTTTTTTTCAATAAATAAATATTATGTAATATTTTACGCCTAAAAATGTGACACAAAATATCGTGATAAAGTGAATGCTCTCTTGAGATAATTGTGCAAATGATGCTCCATCGGAGTAAATCAATTGTTTTTTTATGCACATATTTATGGAGTAGGTGTAGCTCCCCGAAAAAAAATCAACACAGACCGCGACGTCTGACATACATAGTTTTCTTTCTTTTTCTGCATTACAACATTATAAATGAAATTGACACAATTTTTGTGACTCTTCTCTAAAATCTTATAATAAATGACACTGTAATCAAATAAACAGAATACCTGAGCGCATGGTGGTTGCATGCAACTCATGCTGCTTTGGATGCTATTCATGATCACCTTGAGAGCTTTTTATATTACAAATAAATTGCACTAAGAACTTGTTTCACAGTGAAAATTACGTCTAATCAAGAAGCCATACGCTTAGATTCCTAATTATATTTTTGCACTTAATCGGTACACTACACACAATAGATTGCATTTGGTGTTGTAGTTCTTGCATATGGACACACATATTTCTATAAAAGAAAATAAAATATATATTGGCATTTCAAGATCACTTTCTGTAAGAAAATATATACACGCGTTCGCTTGGAGATCTCACATACCTGTATATGTAACCAACCACTTTCGGTTTCAAGTTCATCTTATGTGGGTCAATGGGTGGCTACTAATATAAACTAAAATGAGAGATTGTGCATTTTTTCACAAGCTTATTATTGTCTCGAAAACTATAAACTATAAACGGGGTCTTCGTTTCATCTCCTTTTTTCTCACCTTTGCCATTTTTTTTGTAAGATTTTTCATGAATGAAGTAATATTGGTTTCAAAGAAAACAAGTTATATATAATTTACAAATGTGATTAACGAAGTCAAGATAAAAGTGTAATAAAATTCTACGTTAAACATTTAAAAGAAATAGTGAATCATTTCTAATGTTTTTCTTTTTTTCTTAACAAACCACCATCCCGAAAAATGTTATAGAAAATAAAGAATTTGCTATTATTTCTTTCAAAAGTATCTTTTACATTGAAACTAATAATTTTTCTTACACATAAAAAGATTTATTAAAAAACTTAACCCTGGAAACTTTTTACACGATATGAGTCACTTTAATTGCTTTCAGTAAACAACTCCTATAAAAAATAATAAACTTGTCATCTATTAAAAAATTAATTAAATTCAGTAATAATGCAAAACTCGACAATGAACAAGTTAATAAAATTGATAAAAATAGGACAAGATTGGGGGCCTAGATAGAGGGACTCTTGTACCTTGTTTTAAATGTTTAGTATATTTAGGTACATATCTATATATTTTTGCCTAAAGGGAATGAATATGTTCTTTGTGGAATACTCATTAACTGACCGTCGAGGTAGAACCAAACGTTTTATGCTTAATGCATGCACAGAGTCCCTCAAAAGAATTATTTCGAACAATTTTAAAATTAGTTAAGGGTAGTATTTGAAGGACGGGAACAATTCAGATTTTTCCAGAGAACTATCGGAGATTGAAAAGGTCTTAAGTCCCCTCAACTTCCTGGTATAAATTACCACATTTATCTCAAATCTTTAATCATTAACTCAAATAATTATTTTTAAAAACTTCCTTCATGTATCGTTCTATGTTGCAAAATAAGAGCTAATCGCTATACCCTCTAAAAACTAGCCGAGAACTTTAAAATTCCGTGCAGCTACTTCAGGTGCATTAATTATCATTTTAACAATATCTTGCCATTGTTTTTTGTCGCTGTGAAATTACACAATCTTACTTCTTCCTCTGTTTCGCTCTCATCGACCACACAGCGTTGTCACACATCTTTTGAACCCATCGCAAAAAAAAACATAATATATAGGAGCAATTTTTCATATGACTGATTATGAGTTACACAGAGATGTGTGGTTGAAAAAAAATAACTCTTAATTTGTTGACTTAACTGGGAAGGCAATGTTGTGTGAACTTGACTTTGAACTCACAAAAGCCCCGAAGAATGTGAATTTTCGTACTAATTGAATTATTTTCAGCTTCGACGGCTACAAGAAGTGTGTTTGAACAATTTTAAAGAGGAACTCTTCGTATATACCACCATCAAGTGATCGCAAATGACAATTTGAACCATGCTCGTCAGCATACAATTTTTTGCCTTAATCATTCTCAGCTCGATATATTTCATACCACACACATGTGGTCAAGAGTTTCTGCAAACCTTGTTCACCATGGGTAATGATATATATTTCAGTCAGCCTCTCAGGGACACGGTCGAGTTTCAGTCACAGTATGATTTTATCGTGGTGGGGGCGGGAAGTGCAGGAGCTGCAGTGGCAGGTCGTCTTGCAGAAGTCAGTGACTTCAGTGTACTTCTCCTGGAAGCTGGGCAGGATGAAACGATCCTTACGGATGTCCCACTGTCGGCAAGCCTAAATCAGCTAACAGGTGCCAATTGGGGCTATAAGCCAGAACCAAGTAAGAAGGCTTGTGTTGGCCTCAAAGGAGGTGTCTGCAATTGGCCAAAAGGACGAGTTATGGGAGGTACAAGCGTCCTCAACTACTTAGTATTTAATCGTGGCCATAGAAAAGACTTTGATGGATGGGCTGCAGCGGGGAACACAGGTTGGAGCTACAATGATGTTCTGCCGTATTTTAAGAAACTTGAGAATGTCAAAGTACCCCAACTCAAGGATTCGCGCTACAGAGGCATGAGTGGTCCTGTATCCATTGACTACAGTCCCTTCCAAACGAAAATGCTCACATCTTTCCTAGAAACTGGCCAGAGGCTTGGCTACAAAATTAATGATCCAAATGGTGAACAAATGTTGGGATTCTCCAAAATTCAAGCAACTCTTCTCAATGGAAGACGATGCAGCTCATCGAAAGCCTACATCCGTCCCATGGCTAATAGGCCTAATTTACACATTAGCATGAAAAGCTGGGTGACGAGAATAATAATTGATCCAATTACGAAAATTGCCGTTGGAGTTGAATTTCTCAAAAATAAGCAAAAATACGTGGTTAGAGCTGCAAAGGAAATTATCCTGTCTGCAGGAGTTATTGGATCTCCGCAGCTATTGATGCTCTCAGGCGTGGGGCCTGCGGATCATCTCAAAAGTGTGGGAATTCCCCTTATTCAGGATCTCAAAGTGGGGTACAATCTTCAGGATCACATGTCGCTTCCTGGACTTGTTTTTCTCATTGATAAACCCCTTTCGGTACGCGAAAGGGATGTGAACAATCCGCTCACAGTTATGAATTATTTCTTCTTCAATAGTGGACCTTTGACAATTCCTGGAGGCTCCGAAGGATATGCTTTTATGAAGGTTCCCAATTCAACATTACGTGAGTTTTATTTTTTTTTTACATAATTTACTAAAAGTATAAAATGTTCAATAATAAATTACATAAAAAATTAACAACTCTCTTAGAATCATTGAAAAAGCTATAAATTGAAGAATTAGCGCACGCGATTTCGAGATTTACCAATAATAATGTCTTGAAGGACAAGGGAATGTATTTTTTCTCTAATAAATACCATTAGAAAATGTCCAGAAAGTTGTAAAGTTTATATCTTGGAATGTCCGGGGTTGATTCTGAAAAGTTTTAGAAATTCAATTATTTACAAAAATGACTTTGAAATTCTCTTAAAAAATAAGGGAAATCGTAACAAAAATCAAACATAATAATTACCCAAATTAAATTGATTGATTTATTAGTTATTTTTCTGCCTTATCGAATTCACGTTAAACTTGATTTTAAATTATTACTCAATACTTAATGGTTCCCTATAAATTTTTATTGGCAATTGAGCGACATAAAGCATGTCTTTATTGAATCTGAAACAAGTATTTCACACAACCTGCGCTAACACCGGTTGTATTTTATTGCATTTCTTCAGCTGATGATTATCCTGACATTGAAATTGTTCTTGGCACTGGTGGTCTCAATAATGACGATTCAAGAGCAATTGGTAACCTTCTTGGCATACCGGAGGAATTTTACAAGAAAACTTATGGACCAATATTGGGAAAAGTAAGATTGAGAAAAATCATTTTGTAATTTACACAAAAAAAAAGATTACAAAATTTAATGTTTTCTCTTGCATATTTTCAGCACTCTTTCAGTTTGGTACCTGTGTTAATGAAAACAAGAAGTCGTGGGAGAATTACACTTCGAAGTAAAAATCCCTTTCATTGGCCTAAAATGGTGCATAACTATAATGAAGATAAAGAGGACGTGCGAACGTTAGTTGAAGGAATAAAGCTCTGCGTGAAGATTGCTGAAAGTGAGAGCTTTAAGAAATACGGAGCTCATCTCAATAGAATTCCATACCGTGGCTGTGAAAATGAGATATTCGGTAGTGATAAATACTGGGAGTGTTGCATCCGACAAATCGGTTCCAGCCTCCAGCATCAGGTATATATCAAACAATCTTCTTAGTGTTTGTTTAAGAATAAGAATTAATTAAAGAAATATTTCTCAACTCTTTTTATAGGCTGGTACGTGCAAAATGGGACCTGCAAGTGACTCGGATGCAGTTGTAAATCCTTACCTTCAAGTTCATGGAATTCGCAATCTTAGAGTTGCTGATGCTTCAATAATTCCCGTAATTCCAGCTGCACACACAAATGCCGTGGCAATGATGATTGGCGAGAAGGCAGCTGATATGATTAAGGATTATTGGAAGAATTCCGTGTGATTAATCGTAAATCTCAAAATTTTGTTGTAGGTAGCAGAAATCTAGTCATAAAATAAATGAGAAATTAAAAAAAAATTAGAAATCTCACGTAAGAAATTGTAGAAGAAAAAGTTCTAACATTTTCTTTTAAATGATCAAATGACTTGAAATTCTTGAAGTAAAATTAGTAAGTAATATTTACTCTGGATTGGCTGTAATGTACATAATTAAATTTTCTTTTATTGCCTTAACTGCGGAAAGTTGCTGAGCAGCATAGACTGCACCAGAATGTATTCATGATATTACATTAAAATTAATTCCAGTAAAACACGAATTTTATTTTATTTGAGAAATCTTCTATGAAAGCTTCAAAATATGTTTATGTTGTAAAATGTAATCCCATGATCACGTTAGAAGTTGCATGTTCTGTAGAAAATCATGCGCACTTTTTATTAAAGAATTTCCCCTTATTGCAGGGGTTAATTATGAAATGTTTTTAAATAGAACAATTAAATTGTTTTATATAATTCATAAAAAGTAGGTAATTATAAACATCCAATTAACCAACTTAACTGAAATATTTATATTTCATATAAAATATGCAATCAAATCATCAATCAAAGAATAAAATTTTTTTCAGTGTTAAGGCATTTCGACGCGCCGACGCTCTCTAAATTTTACTCCTCCGTCAGAGTTTTGCTGTTGCTTCAATTTTTGCGTCCAGTCAAAGTCATTTTCCTTCTCATGATACCATCAATTTAGTTTTAGAAGCAAAAATAAAAATTTATGAATTAGTTCATGTTGTGTTCTAAAAATCTTTGAATGTTCCATTTTTGCATTGATCCCACTCATTATATAAATGCATTACATTTATAAGTAATTTTCCCGTTGAAAGAGGTTTTTACGTAAGTTTTCCATTCGAGGGAACACCTTCAATTTTTCCGTATAATTTCTTTAGTGTACAAAATGGGAGACACAATGTGAATCAATAAAATATTTTTTTAAAGGTAAGTTGTTAAAGAGAACTTGTAAAAGGATTTCATTAGAAGTTAGTCTAATGATGAATTTTCTGAATTACATCCACAAAACATAAATTTTATGACGTCTTTATGTTTTCTCGCATTTTTCACGTCACACCTTATGAGAATAAGTAGTATAATAGGTGAGAGAGAATCAAATTAATTGCATATAAATTGCCGAAAAGTTACCTCAGATTTATTTCTTTTCACCTCAATGAAAATATGATTTTCACCAATTTTTGATTTTCTATTTTATTCTATCTCTCATTTTCCCGTTCTTTGTTATCTCAAAAATAAAAGTACACGGGTGTTACATTTATGTATACCTGTACCTATGTATATACTATATCACGTATGCTAATTTTAATTCCGAAAAAAATATTCTGGCCGGAATTCAATAAAAGTGTTGAACACTATACAATTTGACCTCCCCTAACGTCCTGTATTTGTTTATATTAAACGTAAAATATGTGGATATATTTCGGTATCTTCTAAGCCCAGTTCTATCGGAAAGAATTCTTGATTTTCACTTTTTCAATTTATCTTTCTAGATAATGCTAGGAATTCTTCTATGCTACACTTAAAAAATTCAACAAGATGAAGAATATTCGTGATCACATTTAAATGAATTTTAAGTAAATTTATTTTAAGAAAGAAAAAGGAAGAAGAAATATAATTTTCAACGGAAACGAATTGAAACAGAAAGCAGAGATAGTGCATTTTCTTGAAATAATTGCTATGGATTTATCATCTTTTACCTTTGGTCTTTTGCTATGTCTTATCGCAGCTTTTATTCACACAGGTAAGAATGGCCCACATGTTGTCATATTAAGTTTTAATTAACCTGGATTTGTCAAATTTGATAAGATTGTTTGAACTAATGCATCAAAAGGATAAAAGAGCATAAAACATTTATAAATTTATTATTTTTCTTTCTTTTAGTTAGTGGCATTGATTGCTTCAAATGCGTGTCCTTTAATGGCGCCAACAAAGGATGCGATGATCCTTTTCACAACAATTTTTCAACAGCCGTCCTGGAGTCACCATGCATGGGAGGAAGGAAAGGACGTGATGGCTTATTTCCTGCTACATCATGCATTAAGATAGCTGGGTACTATGGTAAGATTATTAGGGCTTCAAATTAAATTCTTTTTATGCTACAATCTTTACTCCACTACCTCTTCTAAACAGACGATACCGGGGAGACGATAACAGTTCGTGGTTGTGCATTAGACAGTGGAACCCTAACAACAGACACAGAAATAATTCGAATGTCCCACTGTGGCAGATTTTACTACGACAATAGGTAAACAAAAATTTCTCATCCTTTTGATTTAAATTTTAAATTTCAATTTATCTGAAATAATTCATCCTCAGGTACGTTCATGGCTGCCTCCAGAGCTGCAATGATGCTGATGCTTGCAATGCAGCACCACCTCATCTCGCTATTTTCGTCAATCACGTCACATTGGCATTCGTTGCGTTAGTTCATCTTCTGCTATTAGCTACAAGATAACACAATCACGATGCAAATTTTATTCAATACGTAATTTAAGTAACTCGTAAGAGTTAAATTTTTCTGGGTGTAGAAAATCGCGGGTTAGGACGAAGATAAAAACCTTAAAGAAAAACTGTTCAACCCAAAGAATCTTCCCGAAAAAAAAAATCCGACCGAAACTCTCAGTTAAATTCTGGCTTCAATAGAATACAAACTATCCTCATATTTAGCTGTATTTCGCACCCCAATATCTGACTTAAATACTAACTTTGAACGCGATCTCCTAAGTTTAAATTTAAGTTTGAACAGATTAACGGAGTTCTTCCGATATAGAATCACGTGCTAAAAGGACCTAAAGTAGTGAAATCAAGATCTAATTTGATGAAAGCAGAAAAAAGGCATTAAATATTCATTTTATGAATTTTTATTGGGATAAAATTTAAAGTAAAACAATAAAATTTGTGACTATTTTAAAAATATATTTTACAGTAGATCCGCAATTGATAACACTGAGGCACGAGAATGCATCCTCATTCATAGACAATGAAGCACCTACAATTTTCTTGAATGCTTACACTATTTTTGTTTTAAAATACTCTGCTCCAACATTTTTCTTAAAATCTATACTGAAATTGCGTAGAATTGTAAGAGAATTTTGTAAGAGGAAAGATTGAGATAATCGTTAAGCTTTTTTTCCAATTTACTCTTACTTAATACGTTTTATTACATTTTTAAGTAAATTCCCCAAATGTTTTACATAACTATTGCAGCCTACCTAGCACAAATTATATATAATAATCATGAAAAGAATCCATCAAGAAATTTTACACCATAGAAATTAGATTCTTCGCTTAGCGCAGCAGTGTTTATATTAAAGAACAACCTAATATTATACTAAAAAAAATCCTAAAAATAAATTTAATATGAATAAAAAAAGAACCAATGTTTTCTACAGAAAGAAAACTTCAAAGCCGTCAGAAGTCATTTTGAAGTAAATAATAATTAAACAAGGAAAATAAAATTGAATACATATACTCATCTTAGAAATATGTTTCTACGACTTATAAATCCCATTTAATAAACAAAAAATAGGTAAAATATAGCATAAATCTAGAGGAAAAATCATTTATATAATACAAACTAATGGAAACAAAACATGGCAGTCATATCAAAATGAGATTAATGTTTAAGAAGAAGGAAAAAAAACTAAATACATAACATTTTATTCGAAATTGTGCACTATAAATCATGCACCAAGGGAAACTTATATCTGTATATTGTGCAGGCATTATGAAAAATAAAAATCTGTGAAAGTAAATGTTCTAAATTCACACGTTATATGTATATCATATTTAAGTGAAAATTTAGTGTTTTTGCTATTTATATCATCTTCTCTGATATTATATAGTTATATCCTGATTGAATTTAAACTAAATTAATTTTATTGTATATATAGTAGTAAATTAAAAATTAAAATCCTCTCATGGAGTATTCGTTGCAGCGGGCCTTGCTTCCAAGTTGATTTTTTGTTAGATTTTATTTTGCACCTCAAAGTGAATCATTAAGTGATAAAAGAAATAGTTTTCTTTTGGTCCATATCATTCATATTTTTTTGGCATGAAATATCTAAAGAGAAAGATATTTAGGTATTTAATGTTTTTTAAATTGTTCGAGAGTAAACAAATTACTCCAACACTGCTAAAAATGGTAACTAACAAAAGAAATTACTTATTAATGGAAACTTCCTAAAGATTGCTTTAGGAATTCTTGTTATGATTAATTTGAAGCAAAAAGTAAACATAAAAATTATGTATTAAAAATTGTTAATATGCCTAAAAGAAAATATTTATTTGAATGATTAATATTGAAATTTAAAAAAAAAATATTGTATGTACACAAGATGTTTTGTAAAATTTCACCACGATTAAAAATTAGAGGCATGAATATTAAAAGATTGATTAAGAAATTGATGGTAATTTTAACGTTTCACTATCGTTAGAAATAGTAATCCTAAAGATTTCTTTAATTATTGTTGAACAGAATATCCGGCAGAATTTTATTTTTTCTTTAAAATAAAATCATGAATACTTTTATGATATTATTTAATATTTTCCTCAAAGAGAGAATAAATTATTTCAAACATGATAAATCGACTAAAAATAAAGGAATAAAATTTAAAAAAAATCGATATTGGAGTTTTTTTTTGCAAAATCAGCCTCACGGGGAAATGCTAAATATCGACTAGAGAAACTTTAAAGCTAATGGGGATTCTTAAAGCTATAAATCAACATTCTTGAGATTCGATCCCGTTGCTGTTGGCAAATTAATGTCTGTTGGTGGGACAAATGTCCCAATGGGCTTCACCGCAGCATTTCGCTCAAGAAGTTTTGTCATTTCCAACTTTAACTTATCTAAAATGGCATAATTGGGCTGATTAATGGCAGCCTTACTCTGAAGCAATGTAATTTCCTGCTCCTCCTGTTTCTTCTCTTTGAAACTCTTTATGCTACGATTCCCATAGAGGCGCAGTAAACTACCCCAAGTTTTAATGTGTGGATGTAAAATTTGTAGAATGGCTTGAGAGGCCCTCTGCTTACCGTCACGCTTATTTTTGCACACCACCGAAGCCGTATGTTTACCTACAACCATCTTAAATTCATTCTTCTTGTGATTCACATTGTTAATTTCGTACTGAATGTGTACATCACCCAAGCCGAAATTTCTCTGCAAACACGTAAGAAGAATCGCATGAGGAGATGGTTCGGTTGTCTTGGCACAAAATTCCGCCACACGCGGATCTTCAATTTTAATCTCATCAAACACCGAGAGATCGTGGTAGCTGTTGCGGGATGCTTGTGTACTCGCAACTTTTTCTCCCGTAATCTTATCCTTCATCTGTGGAATGAGAATCTCCAGAGTCTCTCGAGCTGCCTCACTCTTTGCCTGCTTCTTACTCGTACCGTATCCTGTGCCATATTTCAGCTCATTGATTGACACCGTAGCCGAATAGGGTGTTGCTGCATTTTCCAACTCCTTAAATTCATACGAAGGCTGCTTTTTGAGTGCATGTTGCACATATTCATGTAAAATACATACATAACTTTTCCCATTTGGATTCATGATCCACTCCTTTTTCGTGCGAACTGCACCTGAATTTTCTCCTTCGGTATTTAATACGGGAAATGTGATTAACTTTGTACCATCTGGCAGAGTTGGTCTCTGCAAATTTTTAATTTGCTTTTTGTTCTTAGTGAATTTCCGTCGAGCAGACCAAGATTTAAATCGACGCACTTTTATCGTCTTGAAGTGAAAGAGTTTCATGCAATACTCTGTTACTTGACTCGCGGTCAGGGATTGTGCCTTTAGGTTCTCCTTCACTGTTTCGATTTTAGCATTAGAAAGTGGTCGAAGTTCATGCCCATTTGATGCTTCATTTGACTCCTGCGGTGGTTCAGCTTTTACTTTTGTATTAGCCTCTGCTTCCTTTTGGAGAGCTTTGCTGTAGTTCAAGCATGGGATTGAGCTTAGGGGAATTTCATGTTTCTGTGAAGCAAAAAGGACATAAATAGGGTATTTTTACAAAAAAAAATGTTGTTATTGAAGAATTCTTATCATACACACCCGAACACTTCCTGGGCCAAGGAAATAGGGTCTCGATGAGCAGCACACCCTCGAAGCTTTGTGCAAATAGAGAGGGATGCCGCTGTTGTGCGTTACCTGAACCCATCCTTCTGGTAGCACCTCGAAGTGATTGCGTCCCTTCTCCTCCAGCACAATCTTTGATCTCTCCTCGTACTGACACTGCTTCTTCTTCTGCCGCAACTCCTCCGGAAGTCCAGCGTCTAATAAATTCTCAATGTCCTCTTCCTCCAAATCTGACTGACTCTCGTCCTCTTCATTCTCTGACTTAGATCCTACAGATAGCATAGAGGATAAAGAATTTAATAAATTATTGAAAATAACAAGGAATTAAACTCAATTTCAACATGCCCTCATCATCAGAATCCGAAGCTTCTTCGCCTAGCTCATCGAGAATTTGAAACTGCCGCAATTCGCTCTCATTTTCCAGCTCGTGGTTGAGTTTCATCTTCTTCGCAGGACACTCAGTCTCCATTGTGCTATGAAAAGTACTTCCGGCAAAGCTAAACTTCCTTTCAATTATAGAAATCCCAAAATAATTCGTATAAAAAACAGAAATGCCTCTACAGCAAGACGATTCGACTTCTTTATGGAAAAACCAATGTTAACAATGTCCAAAAATCTCTTGTGAAAAATTGGACTTTTACTACACATTAGCTTGCATAAAGAAGCTGATGGCATTGTCCATGGTATTTCTCGAGTACAATTTATGTACTTATCAGGATTTTTTAATTAAAAAGAAAAGTTGGTTTCTTGTGAAGTTTCATTTGCAATGAACCTGCTGAAGTTACGGTCCATTTGTAAATTAAACTTCATCGCCTCTATAGGTGTTTTTAAATTGAAATTATACCTTTATTCAATGCTCCGTACTTTCTATTTTTAATTTTTAACACAATTGCACTTTTTAATTGATAAAAATACCTGCAAAATGTTAATTTTGATGAAAGAAAAATTTTCTGATCGACAAACTATCTCTTACTTCTTCTTATTCTTCTTTTGCACGACTGACACTAACACACACGTGCCCCATAAAGAGTGTCCATGGACAATCCAATGGATTGTCCATGGATTCGTCCCATGTGTCCCATGGAAATTTCTTGTTTTTTTCTTATATTCTGTCCTACGACAAAATAAGACATCCTCAAAGACATTTTCATGACTTCCGAGTCTTGCTTTCGTACGACAGATTTTGGACAGATCATAGGACTTGTCACTTATTTCCGGTTAGGATTTGTCCAATGTTTACAAAATTTTTTATTGGACACGTCAGGGGACAGTCCATGGACAGCCTATACAAAGAACATAGGACATATCCAGTGTTTAGAAAATTTTTAGAAGACGAGTCAGTGGACAATCCATATGAATAGCATAGGACAGATCCGTGTAGAGTAAAAATCTAGCAGACACCTCAGAGGACAATCCATGGGACAGTCTATACAAAGAGCATAAGACATATCCAGTGTGCAAAATTTTCAGTGGATACATCAATGGACAGTCCATACGAATAGCATAGGACAGGTCCGTATTTAGAAAAGTTCTAGCGGACGCGTCGTAGGACATTTCATACGAATAGCTTAGGATATGTCCAATTTTTTTCTATTTTTTTTTTTACTAAAAAACGCTTTGAATTAATTTTTTATTTTTTTATTTAAAAATTATATATATAAATCTTACATGTATGATACTTTGTCCTTCGGCGGTTGAACTCTGACGTCCTGGGTCTTTGAGATGTTCTGCAACTCCTGTATTCCAAGACACGGGATGCTCTGCAATTTCTGTTTTCCAAGACACGGGATGCTCTCCTACTTCTGTTTTCCAAGGCACGGTCTGAAAAGACAAATAATTTTATGAATATTAAGTAAAATCTTCAAAATAAAATGAAATATAATCAATCAATGATAAGTACCTTTTCTTTTCTCCATTCCCTTCGTCATAAATGCTGATAGTTCTCTTTGGCGAGCTTTTGTAACGTGGGAGTATCCGTAAGATAGTTGTCCGGGAACGCCGGGAACATGTAGCTGTAAGAATATTACAGAATATAAGAAAAAAACAAGAAAAGTCCATGGGACACATGGGACGAATCCATTGACAATCCATTGGGTTGTCCATGGACACTCTTTTTGGGGAGCCTGGGAGAGTCCGGAGAATAGAAGTTGTCCGGGAACATGTAGCATGAAAAGACAAATCAATGAATAATAATGGAATAATAGAAAAATTTGTCAAATATTACATACATAATATTTACTACTACTACCCCGACTACTTCTACTACATACTACTGCTACTACTACTGCTATTACTACTACTACTACTACTATTTACAGAAGAGCGCTCTTTAATTAAAATACTTCTCTTTTTACCTGCTTTTATTCGAAAAAAATCTCTCACCTGGACTTGTCGAAACACGTAACCTGTAAAAAAGAAAATTTCTATTTTCGCGTACAATTATATAAATTGCAACTTAATTTCTTATACACATCGTTTAACTATATCCTAATTAGTGTATAATGTACTTACTTTGCTATTTTTCCGGATATTTTTCCCATTTTTCCATTTTCCAACGCTGCTACACACGCACTCTTCACAGAACAAAGACATTTGAACAAACGTAAGACATATCGATGGAAGCATATGTCGAAAGTCCAATGAAAATAGTTGGACTGGCATTAGATATATGAAATTTTAACGTCCTATGATATTCCTTTGGATTAGCTTTGGACGTCTGAATTAGACGTCTTAAGAGATATCGTAGTACAAGATATTATACAATCGTGGGATATATCCCAATCGAATGTTCAATGATGAACTAATGGACTGGCATTGGATACGTCTAACGTAAACTTTCCTCTGAAATTCCTTTGGACTAGCATAGGACGTTTGAATTAGATGTGCTAAGATAAATCGTAAGATTAAACGTTCGACCATCGTTGGACATATCTCAAACAAATGTCCAATAATAAACCAATGGACTGGCATTGGATATGTCCAATTAGAATGTCCTATAAATTTTCCTTCGACTAGCATTGGATGTCTGATTAAAGTGTCCTGAGGTAAACTGTAGGATTAAACATTAGACTATGGTTGAATATATCTCAATCGAATGTCCAATGGTAATCTATTGGACTGGCATTAGATACGTCCAATTAGAATGTCCTATGAAATTACCTTGGAGTAGCATTGGACGTTTGATTATGGTGTCCTAACATACATCGTAGGATTAAACATTAAACTACTGTTAGACATATCACAATCGAATGTCCAATGATAATCCATTGGACTGGCATTGGAAACGTTCAATTAGAATGTCCTATGAAATTACCTTGGAGTAGCATTGGACGTTTGATTATGGTGTCCTAACATAAATCGTAGGATTAAACATTAGACTATGGTTGAATATATCTCAATCGAATGTCCAATGGTAATCTATTGGACTGGCATTAGATACGTCCAATTAGAATGTCCTATGAAATTACCTTGGAGTAGCATTGGACGTCTGATTATGGTGTCCTAACATAAATCGTAGGATTAAACATTAAACTACTGTTAGACATATCACAATCGAATGTCCAATAATAATCCATTGGACTGGCATTGGAAACGTTCAATTAGAATGTCCTATGAAATTACCTTGGAGTAGCATTGGACGTCTGATTATGGTGTCCTAACATAAATCGTAGGATTAAACATTAGACTACTGTTAGACATATCACAATCGAATGTCCAATGATAATCCATTGGACTGGCATTGGAAACGTTCAATGTAAACGGAAATTGGACTCATATAGGACAAGTGAAGGACACGTCCCAAGAAAAATCATTAGACTAGATATAAGACTGTAATTGGACATATCCCAAACGAATGTCCAATGATAATCCTTTGGACTTTCATTGGATATGTTCGCTGAAAAAAGATCACATTGGATTGCTGTTAGACATGTCCATAGACATGTCTACAATAATAGGACAACTCTTTATGGGGTGCAAACCCTATAAAACTTTTGTCCTCTCTTCTGGTCGGACAAATATTATGGCGTTCTTGTGGCTTGTCACAAGACAACATTGGAATCTCTTAAACTTAAGATGGCATGAAATATTAAAATTTGAACTAAACGAACTTTTTTTTTGCATTTCGACAAAATTCGTGATATCCGTGTTTTTTCCCAAATTTGTGGGCATAAAACGCATTTTTTGGGCTCCTGGGGCACTTACGGATGCTCTGGGAGCCTCGGGGAGCTCCTCCGTGCGGAATTTGAGGCCCGCGGAAATTTTGACGGTTGAAATCAAAAATTCAAAATTTTGACGGTTGGGGATTTTACACGCACTTTTTTTTCCCGGAAATACATTTTCGCGAACTTTTGGATTTTTTTATGTCAATCGACGCAGCGTCGCTTCCTGATCACAAAAAACACAATTTCCCGTGAAAATTCGGAGAAAAACGCGAGAAAATTGCAAAAAACTGAAAAAGTGAGGGAGACGGATAGCAGGAAAATGCATCCATCTCATTTTCTCTTGAGCAAGTAGTACCAAAAATGGCGCCAAATTCAAAAAGTAGTCAAAAAAGCATCAAATTTATATGGGGGCGCTATGAAGGGGAGCTCTGGGGGGAAAATGAATATCGTTGGTGAAAACCGCCTGGTGCCAGTAGACTCTGTACCAAATTTCATCGCGATCGGACCAACGGTGTAGAAATGCATAGCTGTACAGACACGAAATGATAGAGAGACCTTTCTTTATTATATAAAGGAGATTTTGAAAAATAGTCTCTAAAAACACATCGGAAAATTATATTAAATTCGCAATCGATATAAAAAGCGAGAAAATACTGTTTGAATTTTTTTTAAAAAGTTTTAATGGCGTGGAAAATTACGATTTTTTATTTAAAAAACTGCTTTTTGTTTAATCTTTTTAGGCTTGCCATCTGAGCAATTTACTTACCACACTTTTACGTTGAAGAGTTAAAAATAAATTAAAATTAAAATTTTCTTGTTTATCGCCATTTTTGGCGCTTTAATTTGCACACAATTTATTAGTAAAAGCACTAATTAATGTATTGTACTAACATTTAAGGGTATATTACGCAATGTCAAGTGATATCTATTTACAAAGATCTAAAACAAACGCCCCAAATTTTTTTCCTTGCATTACACGTGTTTAACATCCTCTCTATTTATTGTCGGTGCTCCTTCCATCAACAAGAAGTCGAGTCATCACGCAACGCACGAGAAAATATACCTTTTCGCAGACATTGTTTGACTGGTCCATTTCCTAAATTAAAAATTCCCCAACACGGAGGGGGTTGAGGAGAGGGATGAGAATTATAAATTGATTCAATATTTCATATTTAACTTTTACCTTCTTGCAGTCATCAATTGTATCGCTATTCATACTGGGGAACATCTCGAAGATTTTAACATCGTTGATATCACCCTCATCACTGAGAATGTTCATTTTTTCCAAGTAGCATTTTATGAAGCACATTGGGGTCTTGTCGGTCTCATCTGGGAAACTTCCTGTTTTATTTAGTTGATCGAGGTATTCTTCTGTAGTGCGAAAACTTTCATTGCACATCGACATTGCCTCAATGGGGGTCATTTCATTTGAGCGCTTCTGGCTGGTAGAAGAAGCTGATGCTGCTGCTCCAGACCCTCCTCCAGGCTGTTGTAGCATTTTTGTACCACTTCCATGCTCAATGAGTACCACAAATAACACGAGCGCAAGAAAGTAGACCGTTGAGATTTTCCTAAACATCGTTGTTCTGTTGATTTTTTTAAAAGAAAGTTAAGCTTTAAATTGTAATCTCGCTTTCTTAATCCTTTAATTTAAAAGAAAAATCACAAACCTCACTGAAGAAAAATCTTTCATTAAATTGTAAAATCCACAGATAAGAATCAGTGTGAATGCACTAAAGTCTCAAATGAATAATGGATAGTGATGCTGCGGAAAATGCTTTTTATAGCAAACGACAAAATTGCAATATATGAATGATGATAATGTTCTCATTGAAAAAAAAATGCATGTCTGATGATGGTTAGAAGTATTTAGTCCGGAAGAATCATTCTTCTCCTCGTGTACGACGTATCCGGTATCAGGTAACTAAATCACAGCTGCAGGTGATTCATTTTTTTGTTAAATTAATTTCTCATAAAAGGAGTATCAGCACAGAATTTTTTAGAGAAATTTGGATTTTCTCTTGTATAATTTTCCTACATTTATTGGATATAATAAGACCCCCAAGATTTTATTTTTGTTGCATTCAGACCTGTTACTTGAATATTGAAAGCCCCTTTTGTGGAGTAATGACATTTTGCCCAATGCAATGATAAATTAAGTAAATCAATTATCGTGACATTGGAACATGAAGTCCATTGCTGCATAAATGGCCCCTTCACAACAATTTTGTAAACACAATTCCGCCCATATCAAAAGAGAAACGCAATCATGCAATCAAATAAGCAAAACC
This sequence comes from Lutzomyia longipalpis, assembly GCF_024334085.1. Taxonomy (NCBI): domain Eukaryota; kingdom Metazoa; phylum Arthropoda; class Insecta; order Diptera; family Psychodidae; genus Lutzomyia; species Lutzomyia longipalpis. The sequence continues at coordinate 43,921,346 of NC_074707.1, read as the reverse complement.
ATTTGGCTGTTTGCTAACTTAATTTATTCTCAATTATCAACCCTCTCGGTGATTGATGCCCATTCCATATAACGTATGCATGTTGTTCCCTTTTCGGTGGATATGAGTTAAGATGATGAGCTGTTTAACCTGTCACATTGTCTACGGAAGTGGATGGTGCATTGTTGAGCCCACCATTATTTGGGGTATCTGGAGTTGATTGACCATCATCACCACCACCGCCGCCACATGCCATGTTATGTGTGTGAGACATGGTATCGTTCTGGGCTTGAGTAGCGGTGTTCGTTTGGTTCTGTGCAGCAGTTTCAGCTTCAGCTACGGGTCCGGAAATTTGTGGTTTGGCTGGAAAATGGAAAAATCGTTTAGAAAATTATTTAATTAAAAAAATCAATTTTATAAAATATTTTCTGCGTCATTTTTTTAAAATTTATTACCATTGATGAGGATCGTGCAATAGGCAAAGAAAGCCAATGCAAAGATGAAGAAAGTTGCTCTTGCCATTTTTGAAGATGCTTGGATTTTATTTTGCTCGTCTTGAAGGTCTGAAAAAAAAATTCCCTACAAATTTAATTTTATTCAAATTCAAAATACATATAATATAAAAATTGTTGACGCTAAAGACTTATTAATGTTTTTAATGTAATATTAAAGTTGAATATTTTAATTATTTGTTCTGCACCAGTGCTTCTTACCTTTCAGGAATATTGTACTGATGACTACCATGAATTTCGCGCGGATTTATATACTCGAAATTCAACTACCAAACTACTGATAAATCGTTAATTACTGCCAATTACATACAACTAGGTTGCACCACCTGCGATAGTTAAATATTTTCTTGATTAAAATTTTACAAATTACGCGACTGTTCCATCGAAAGTCACGATATGTTTGCTGCCAAAGAAATAATTTAATATTCATTGTACGCAGTGCAATTAAAGTGAAAATTTCTCCCTCAAGTTTCCTAACAAAATTTATTGTCTCAAAGAAACATCCTATTACAATCTTAATCTCAAGATGTTTTGTCTCTCTCATTTGTGTTTAAAAAAAAATCATACAATAGGAGGGATGATAGGAAAATTACTTAGCGAGCACCCCATGCTCGTCGAATGAGGTGGACACCCTTTTCGGCAATCATGATAACAGGAGCATTTGTATTCCCAGATGTTACTTTCGGCATGATTGAAGCGTCGATTACCCTCAAACCACGAACTCCATGAACCTAATGGGGAAAATACAATGAATAATATTATCCAAGAAACCACTTAAATAAATTATATTCTCCTTACCCTTAATTCATGATCCACCACAGCGTAGGGATCTCGAAGTGGACCCATTTTGCATGATCCAGCTTGATGATTTTCAGGTCCTGTATTCTGTTTCACAGCACACTCCCAATATTGCTGAGTGCCAAAGCCGAGATTAGCACATGCTGGCACAGGTGTACGATCCAATTGCATTCCATAGGCTCTCAAAGATGGGGTTTCAGATAGGGCAATAGCAAATTTAATACCTTCCACTAGAACCTTAACATCTTGTTCTTCGGTGAGATAATTCGCTACAATTCTTGGATGATCCAGTGGATCCTTGGTGGCCAAGGTGATGTACCCGCGACTCTTGGGATGCAATACCGCTGGGAAAATTTGAATTGATCGCGAGCCATTTGATCTGAGCTCACCAACCTGACCCGTCATGGCACAATTTGCGAGGAATCCACCAAAATAGAATTGAAGATCCGGATTATCGCGACCCTCAGCATATCTACTGGAGATCTTTGCAGTTACATCCGAAATACCCGTACCGGACATAAGGCCATCGCGGAATAGAAGATACTCCATTGCTGTAGCCCAGTTGAGTGCAGCTGTGTCAGAGTCGTTGATGAAGAAATTAATGAAGTACGCTACGTGATTGTGGAGGTTTCGTCCAACTCCTGGGAGATCAACAATTGGTCGTACACCAACCTTCATTAAATCCTCCTTGGGACCAATACCGCTCAACATGAGAATCTGTGGGGAATTTACAGCCCCACCACTAACGATAACCTCCTTCTTAACAAGTATCTTCCGAGTGTGTCCAATTTTATCAATTATTTCCACACCGTGAGCGCTCTTCGACATTGGATGCACAAGAACCTTAGTTACTGTTGTATTCAACATTATATGCAAATTATGACGATCTCTTGCAGGTCTAAGGAATGATCGTGCTGTACTCATTCTAATACCATTCTTACTGGTCATTTGGGCAATCATGAATCCCGTGGTATTAGCACCATTCAAATCACAAACGTTGTAGCCTAACTCTTGACCTGCCTTGAGAATTCCATAGGAAAATGGTGGGTGATAGGGGAATTTGGAGACGGGAAGAGGACCCCCTGTTGTGTGGTACCTCCCATCCACCTCATCCATTTGCTGATTATCCTCAGACTTGAGGAAGAACGGAAGTACATCATCATAGCCCCAGCCGAGATTACCCAGTGATTCCCATTCATCATAATCTTGCGGATTTCCCCGGATGTACATCATCCCATTGATTGTTGATGTACCACCTAAGACTTTCCCACGTGGCCAATAACATCGTTGCTCCGGCGACGAGAGGCATGCATTCTTTTCCGGTTCCGTGTTGTATGCCCAATCGATGTCGCTACCGATAAAGTTGAGGAACATGGATGGTATTTGCGTTCCGGTCGGTTCATCTCCGCCTGCAACATAAGCAATAAGAAAATTGAAGGAGAAATTATTAGATAACATAATTCCCTCCAAATAATTTGCAATTACTCCCGCAAATTTGTAATTGGACCTTGAGATGTTTTGCATAAATAGCAATGGAATTTCTCAAAATTCATTCAATCTTAATGAGTCCATTGTTCAGCACCTTTATGGCCCCAAAATGGTACCCGGGTGAAGATTAAACAAATTTCAATGATGCAATTTTCGTATATAGTAGAGAGTTTGACTTGAGAGTGAGTGTGCTCTTTTTGCGCGAGATCATGACATTTAATACCAGTTCTATACACACAGTCTTTTTTACATATATGCTCTTTTTCCTTAACACCCATCGACACCATCAGAGTTGAGCAATATTGCTCCAGAAGACAAGAAATTTACCATTTACACCAAGCGTACATTCCAAATTAAAATGCTCCGGTAAGCGTTCCCTTATGAGTGCTTTACCTACTTTTTTTGTTGAGCGCGTGGAATAATTTGGGAGAGGGAAAAATTAAAGTAGAAATGTTTCAAAAATGGCATTATGTAATGCGAGGGAAGTGAAAATGTCGTATTTCCGGAACAGCTACATAGTTTACGTTGACTTTGGTCAGTTGGTATTCGTGGGAGTTGAGCAGTGATTGAGGAAAAGAATGCATAAATTAATCAATGACAAAAGCATGGTCAAAAAAGTCCTGAATGTTGCAAAAAAGAAATGTTTTTTGTCTTGTTTTTCTCATATAATCTCATGTAAGTATTTTATTAACAAAAATCTGTTTTATAGTCTTTACTCTTAAGTAATTAATTAAGTGTTTTTTTGTGGAAGGATATAATGAACTTTTCCAAGACGTCATCAGAAGGAAATTAAATAAAGTCGTAATGGTGTCATAAAGCACAAAAACACAAAGTTTGAACCCAATTTTATGAGGTTGTTGAATTTTCCACCAATTTTTAGTTCTTCATTTTTATCTCATTGGAATTAATTCAAACACCCTTAGTAACGTTCATACATCAATTTGCGCTCACAGCAAGTTTGAGACCAAGTCTACAATTTTGAGTTTGAAGAGTATAACACAGAAGCTGTGTTTTGAAAGTAAACACAGCAAAAATCATAGTCATACCGCTGCTCTTTATGTGCCATTGGCAATTTGGAAAAAGATTTCTTGAATGTCACTACTCAAGGTTTTTAATGGTTCAAAAAAGAGGACCAATAATTACATATCGGAGTCGTGTAAATGTTTTTGGGGCAAAGCATAAATTGACATTACTATCACTGATGAGATTAATGGGATGATTATTTCATTACTTTCATTACGTGTTAATTTTAATATTTAATAATTCGCAAAATTAAACATCTTTTTACTTTTTTGAATTATTTTAATTAAATATGACGTGCTTCCTCATTCAGTACCTACTCATTTTTATAATTTTTCTTGCATTTTACTCTCTGTCCCAGCTGTTACCGTCACACTTTCTTGCATAACATGCATACATATTTCCATTATTGTCATCTTTTTTCCCCTTTTCACCGAAATTAAAGCTTTCATCAAATTTTTTGTTTGAAGAAATTAATATAATTCTAAATAAATGAAGTAACTGCAAAAATGTTTCAAAGGATCTGTACAACTTTTGCAGGCTTTCCTTATATTTTATAAATTATTTTTTAGAGCAACATAGAAATTAAGAAAAAAAATCATGAAAATGGCCATGAATTTTTGGACACAAGACTAGTTGTTTGATAGATTGATATGATGGGAGGAGAATAGCAAAAGAGCTTGAACTGTCTGACCGCCATGGGCATCGTTAGTACAAGACAGTAAAATCTACATGTTCATTGTACATAATGTAAAATAGTACATACAGTATTAGTGAACCTAAAGTCACTTTCATCAACTTGCAATACTTTCAACGAGGTCATTGTCGAGTCTCTCTGTTTTGTGCCATATGAAGAGAACTCCGCATGTCGGTTCCTTCCATACATAAATTGTGAGGAAACTGACGCGGGAAAGTGTTTCGAAATCTCACAAAATCCATCATTGTTGTTTTGGCGCACATTTTTTTGCTGCTCTTTTTGTGCAAAACCCCCTCTAATCCCATGGCCCACTGTATATATAGCATCCAGAGATTGTATGGAAATTGGCGAAATTTGGATAGGAAAATCGATGACTATGAAAAAAAAATCACAGCTTTAAAACCAAGCGAGTAGCGTAAGAAGGTTTCATGGAATCACTCTCACTGGTTCGTGAAGTTTATAAAATAGAGAAACGTGAAGATTTTATTGAACGAGCTGGGATGAGTTTTGGAGAATTTGTAGATTGGAATTTGATAAATCGAAAAACACAACTTTGTTGGAAAAGTGCTATGTATGTATCTCTTTATGGCTTCTTGTACACATATTTAATGTCCGAAACGAATGATATGAATTGACTGAAAATGATCTTGAACTTACCGGCTTCAATGAGTAAAACTTTCCAGTGAGGTACTTCGGAAAGGCGTGATGCCACAACAGCACCTCCCGATCCACCACCCACAACTATAAAATCATATTCAATATCAGGTGCTGCCCGTGACTGTAAAAAAATAGAAAAGAATATTTTATTCAGCTTTTTTTGCAAAGAAAATAAAACGTTTTCCCATAGCTTACTTTCGGTCGATTGCACGGATCCTCAAGATCGCATTGTGAGCGTAGAAAAACCTCCAAGAGTCCCATGAAGAGCATAAAAGCACTCCCACCACATGCTGATGCCAAGGTAGGCCCAACAGGGGGGCCCACCGGACAATCACAAAGAGGCATTTGATGTATAAACTGGTGAAAGAGTCGGAAAATGATATCATTTTAGTTAAGAAAATTAAGAAAAATTCGACTGATATGCTAAATAGGGAAGTTTCGATAAAATTCAAGTTTCCAAATAATTTCTTCCTTCAAAATTTATTAATTTACTGAACATTGCGATCCAAACTCGTACTGTGCAAAAAAATTATTTCAACTTATTAATTTTTTCTTCACACCTGTGTGGAATACCAACTAATTCAACTAATTGATTCATTATATTTAAATTGATTTGATTACAGAAAAAAAGGTTAATTTAGATTGCCAAACCCGTCAAAAAATTCAATAATTAGGTTCTTTTGAAAGAATTTTACAAACATGGGTTTTTATCATGGAATGTTTTTTTTTATTAAATTGTTTCTAATGATTTGCAAATTTTTTTGGGGTAATCCCGACTTTATGAAATTCCAAATAAGTATTCAATGTAATATTAAAATATATCTTGCATGGAAATACCAAGTATAGATAATGTGTAAATTAACGGAAACACGACTGCCAATAAGAACGATTCTGGTGATGTAAAACAAACAAAAGAATAATTTATTAAAATAGGTATTGTCGTGCAATTTAATATGTTGCGTAATCCTAAAATTTTCTTTAAATGTCATTTATTCTAAAATCGCTTATTTTCACCCTAAGACAATAAACATAATGTGATTGTTCCTTAGTGCAAAAAACACCAAAAAGAAAATTATTTTCTGCAACATTAAATTTTGCAAAATACGCGTAAAAATCTTAAATTGCCTGCACATCGCTAAAATTCAAATTTTGAATCAAATAAGATAGCTTATGCAATGCTCACGTTGTGGAATATACTAAATCCCATCTTGCGCACTATGTATTCCTATAATGAAGATTTTTTTAATGAGAAAAAAAAAGATTTATTAATTCAGTTTTAATTTATTGTACATATTTGTTTTATTCATTGCTGTAAGAGCTTATAAACCAATTTAAAGATTCCAAATGAAAAATTGAGAATTCCGAAAGAGCGCCTCACACCAATATACAGTACATCACAGAAAACTATATCACATCACGAATATAATTCATCACTGAATTGGTAATTTGATGTTAATTTGTATGAGATTTTCTCCACACAATGGCACGGTGGAAAGAAAAAAACTTCAAGAGATGCTTTAATATGTGTATCATTCTTCTAAAGCATAGCAGAATAAATCAAAACATCATTAAAATGCGTTTTTTTTTCTTCTCTGCTCCTCCCTATAAATTTTCATGATGGATTCTTTTTCTGCACTTGCCACTCTTGAAAAACAAAAGCCACATAAAGCGAGTAAATTGAAAATGCAAAAAGTTAGTCGACCTCATTGCTATTCATGGTTATCTAATCAAATTATGTTTTAATTGCACGCCTAGTGCAATGGAGAATTTTGAAATAAATTTCATAGGCAAATTTTTAACTTTGATTAAGATATTAGATATTTTGTCTTAATAATAATGCATTAGGTAATAAAACGCGAGAATTGTGTATCAAATCTTAAGGATCAGTGTAAAAAAATTTTTTATTCTTTTAGTATCTCTGTCTCACGATTAGTTGGTATTCCAAACATGTTGAAAGAAAAAAAAAACAAAGCAAATTTTCAACAATCCTCATTTCAAAGATGGGGATGGTTAATTATTCTTGTATCATCCACTTTTACTACATGGTACGTAGCTATGAAAGAAACAGGTATGAATGAATTTTATCGTATGTGCGCTCCTGCTTATATATCGCTTCCTCTGTCTACAGGTTAATTATGATCTCCTTTTTCTTCGGTAATAAATTTAAACCCGATTCCACAATTTACAAAAAAAAATCATTCGCTTTAATCTTTAGTTCCGCCATCAATCAAGGGAATCAATGATTTCTTTCTTGGCTGATTATACGGTGAGTTAATGGCATTATGTATTATGTATTAGTGAATTGTTGCAAATTTTTCGTATATGAAGACATATTATATCAATAATTATATTAAATGAAATTTAAACGACTTCGCATAGCCACAAAGGGGATGAAAATTATCTGCTTGTTTAAATTCAAAGCGCTAAAAATCCTAAACAGAAGTTAGTTCTCAAAAGTACTTAAAAATCTTAAATTACAACTTAAAAAAAAAAGCTCTCATTTGCCCGGGGGCCCAAGTAAAACCTAACAGGTAGATAATAAACAATATAGAAATTGCAAATTTACCACAAAAAAGTGCTATTGTTGTAAAAATAAAATGTTAGAACCGTCAATTAAAAGAGTGAAGCATTGAAATTATGTCACATCTATTTTACAAGCAAAAAAACAAAAGTGTCTGGAGCATGGCAATATATTTTAGGTTCATTATGTGTATATGAGTATATGAGAGATTGCCTTATGTATACCTATATATATTTATTCATTCAGTAGAGACTTCACACATATCTTAGGCACGATAGCGAAGGAAAGTCGTAAAGAAAATTTATCATAATTAGTGAGAAAAATGAAAACAACGTAAATCGGTTATTACGTTGAATGTTTCTGTGTGTTACGTTTCTGTAATTTTTTCACGCATTTCCTACAAATTAATTTCCTTTTTTATTTAGAAAAAAATATATAGGCACATATCTTACTAAAAGATACATTATTTTTAACCCAAATCTTACAAAAAATCTTATTTTTTAAAAATCTTTTTTTTTTGTATTTATTCAATTGAAAATATTTTTTGCTCTTTCGTTTCGGATCCATGAGACCTTCATTCCAACAAATATAATTCAGTTCCACAAAATAATTCCAGTTGACAGTGCTATTAACGTGACCGAGAGAAAATTAAAATGTTGTCGTGGTAATTTTATAATTCGATTTACATGAATTAACTTGGATTGTTGTGCAAAAGAATAAACCATTATCGAGACATTAAATCTTCTCACACTGAATGTATGACAGAATTTGGCCATACACAATTAAATAAGTCTCTTTGATTTGCAGTTGGAGGCTTTTCTCTTGAAGAAGAACCTACATAATAGTTTCCATTGTTTGAGTAGTTGACCATTTTCCACAGAGTGGGAAACTTCTTAAGATACAAAAATAAACTTTCATTCATAAGACGAAATGCATAAGTTTTCTGGGATCACTTTCACTCGTGCCTGAGTCTGTGAGGTTGGAAAGCAATAGTTATAAAGGTACTAGGGTAGATTTTGTAAATTCGATTAGATATAATCGGTAATTTCTTTGAGATCTCGCACGTGGTTTTCCTAAATTTGCATAATATTTTAACGATCATATGCATCTCAAAAACTTTTATCGACGTAACTGCAGTTAGTACGTATTTAATATATTTGAAGATATTTATTAGGTACCTATAGGTATAGAATAGAAATGAAACTCTGCTATTGGCATATCTCTCACATTTCATGCTCTTTTCGCGCAAGGTTAATTCAAACGAAGCATAATACATGAAAGTTGAATTGAAAATTTATTGAGGAGCATACACTATGTATGTATGAGATGCATGAAAAATAAGAAGGGACCCATCAACGAATGAATAAAATGGCATCGTGAAAGACGACGAGCCCCGGTGTGCCAGACGACGTGAAGATCTGAAAAAATTTCCTCACAACTGACTTGGTTATATAAGATGATTGTTGCTCTCAACTACAATGGGAGATGTTGTTGAAATAGGTACTCTCACTGAACAAATCAAATCATTAAATTAATTTGCAATGTTGTACCATCGTCAATGTAAATAGTGGAGCACACGATCATTTCGATCATTTCGGAGTCTCCATGTGAATTGGAGATCTTGTGGAAATCATAGTCAATCAAATAAAAATTGAATGTTTGGGAAGAGCAGAAAGAATAGAGAATTTTTTATCGTTTTGCAATATCCATACACTTTCATGCTTCACTGGATACCACCACCTAGGATTTCTACATTAAAAAAAACACCATTTTATTTGAAATTATACTATATTGAAATTTACCGCAGAGCGATTGAAATAGTTGGTATTACCACTATGTATTATGTGGAATACCGGCCAATTGTATGTATCAATGCCGGTGGTACAAAATAAATATATCTTTCAATTTGCAAAAGAAAATAGCTCACGTCTGTCCGGGGGTCTTGGCAAACTATTCCTCCATTTCTTTTTACATAAATAAATTAATAAATTAATTTATTGGAACTGTAAATGGAATATAAAAATTAATATCTTATAAAAAATTCATTCCAACACTTTGTATAAAAATTACCTTTCTTAATAAAAAGTAATTAAATTAAGAATTATAAATCTTTTTTTTTTCATCATGAAAGATTGATAAATTTCAAATACTTTTACTACATGAGAAACAAACAGTCAAAACCAATATTTTTTTATTTACATCACAAAGCGCACAGTCAATGAAAATTGTTGAACTTTTGAACTGTCTGTACATAGATGTACATATGTGCATATATATGCTCATATTGTTACTTGTGCAAAACGGTAAATGCATAAATTACATTCGTAAGCTAGGTAAGTGGTAATCTCTGCAACTTTCGCTCTTCCTAAATAGAAATTGAACAACATTTAATAAATCGTGACATTCGCGAGATATTTGTAAGTAGGTACTTTCTTGTCCAAAAATCATCGCTACTTTATTGGTCTTCGTTAAAAAAAAATGTAAAGACGATCTTACAATTTGCTGAAAGCTTTTTTTTTGCTTTAAATATAAACATTAAAGAGGAAGTGGGTAAACAAAAATAGAGAGGAATTCAAATATGTAGCATAATTCGATAAAAATCTTTGAAAAATTCTATCGCATGTTTTTAATTTTAAATTTTCTTTTAAAATATTAGCTTCTATTTTTTGTTTAAAATCTCAAGTCTCTTCAAGTGGCTTTTCAAAGTTTGCATGTTCAAGATATTTTAGGGTTTCTTGAGATGAGCTGCATGTCTAAAGTACATTCCATGCAATGGCATAATTGACTGGAATTGCCGGTTTCTGCGTGGTTGCGATTATTTTGGTTTATTTATTATTCTTCTTCAACGCACACCCAACCCCTGGAAATAGATTCTTCATTCTCACGGTAATTCTTAATCCTCTCCAATGAATTTAGAATAATGCGATATCACAGGTAAAATAGCACAGCCACCAAACATTTAAAATTTCCCATAATTTTTTAAATAAAAAAAACTTTTCATGGGGAGTTGTGGTTTTTTTTTAATAAAAAATTGATTAGATCATAAGTAAACTTGCGGTTGATTATCAAAAATCGCAAGTCAAAATCTTCTCTAAAAACATTACAGCAAATCTCCAAGAAAAAAACTATTTTTGGCACGTTGTCCAATAACATCAATTCGTTCCCATTAAATCGTGTTTTTGGATATATTCTGGAGGAATTGTGGTTTGGAAAAGCCACTAAAAACCCGTTCAAGGTACTAAAAAATCCCAATATTCATAATACTTGGTATTGCCATTTACGTGGGATACCAATGACCGTTATTAACGGATTATAAGCTGCACCAAGTTATGTACGTACATACATAATATAAGACAATCCCAAGTTCTTATATCGAAAAATTGAACTTATAAGACTTTTATTGCGATTCCATATCAGTATCATCAAGAATAATGTGAGAGAATGGAAGAAGTCATACAAAAAATTCGCAATTTTTTTTTAGTCACAAACAGGTGCTATATGTTTTATTGTTTAAAAGAAAAAATCATTCTCTATCCCAAACACACCTTCTTAATTTTTTTTCTGCAGTTTTCTTCCCCTCAGTTCGCTAATTCGATTAGATAAAGAAAGTGCAACCGGAAGCAAGTAAGTCGAAAAGTTACATAAAAAGTATATTGATTTTGAATCTTTAGAGGAAGCTCAGAGTTTCATGGCAAGAATTGGAACCATATGTAAGAAGTTAAGAAAGTGCATGTAAAAAGATCTCGAAAATGTTTTTTAGACAATTGCAAAAGCTTTTTACGAAAATTGCCTTAAAAAGTAACACTAATTCACTTTCTAAATTTAATTAACTTATTTAGTCACAGAGGATTTAAATAGAGATAGGGGAGGATGGTCCAAAACCGACCATTTTACTTGAGAATACTTAAGGAAAAATTTCAGGAAATAGAAAAGAAAAATGTTTTGTAGCCATTGAAATTTAAATTTAAACATATTTATATTCAAACATATTCTATACATAGGCATCTCACTATAAAGGTAGATACATATTCCAAGAATTCTGCCAAGTCTTGTAACTTTGCTTTCTCCTCTGAGCATCAATGCTTTACATCGTGGCCTCTTTTGCATACAATGGGCGAAAAAGCGTCTTTACTATGCTATATCATAATTGTTGGTCATTATGGATGGAACTTTTCACACATACTACCATACAGTTGGATGATTTAAACATGAATCTTCCCCAACAAAGCAATGTAGACTCTTTCATGGATTGAATAACTAAGGCAAGTTATCGCAAAAACTATTATGTTTTGTGTAATGTGAATTAATTGTATTTATTACTGTTGTAGTCTGGATGGTATTATGAAGTATGTTGAACATTCAATAGGTAGTTAATCAAATAATGAATGTTGAACTTGATTTTCAAAAATTATTGGGAAATGCTGTACCACCAAAAAGTGAATAATCCAGTATTATCTCGTGTGGTAGTGCAGGTGTATAAAAGTCGTCGACATTGCCCAGCAACAAATAAAGGTACATACATATTTTGCCGCATTATAAATGGGATGAACTTGTGTGGAGAAAGAACAGATATATAGGTATGTGATATAATCGAATATATATTTATCGAATTGACTTAAGTTGTTTTATTTGCTATATACGCATGTAAAAGGAAGTCCCTAATGAGTATTTCTCGTGCGATACACAATAACGATAATAGGTTGTATTTCTGCCGTCTTGTAAGTTTTACCAGATGCACCATAACTCTATTTTTCTTTTCATCAATCCAATCAATGAATGACATTAATGTTGCCACATATGGAAAGTGCAAAGACCTCTTGGACGTGGCGATGAGACGACGTGCAAAAGATTGGCTGACAAGTTTGCGCGCTTTGAAAGAAAAATGAACAGATTCACACGCACAAACTCATGGGGTCAGTCTTCCAACCGTTTCTCATTCTTATGATGTGGTCATAACAAATTAGCAAATACTTAAAATTAATTTGCATATATTCTTTCCAGCACTTTACGAAATACTACAAATTTTTGGTGACAAATTGATTTATTCACTGAATTCACTATTTTTGCCAATCCTTCATAAAATTCACCACACAATTGTAAGAAAATTTTTTGGTTCATTACAATTGGCAAAATTTTCTACATTGCCACGTAGAAAAATCTATTTAATTCATCACGTTTACAGAATCTAAATTTGCCAAAGATGACCTTTTAACATTTTCCAATTTCAAATAAAAACAATAATCATTATTATTATTCTCTTTGGAAGAATATTTGTATTGAAAAAGAATAAGATTTTGTTACCCGAGGCTATGGAATAAACTTTATTCGCACAACTATTAAATTTCAACATCTTGCAGTGAAAGGATAGCATCCAGTAGGTATTAGATTTAAAATCACTTGTTAGACAAAATCGTTGCAATAAGACAAGAGTTTTTTTTTCAAACATCTCTTTAGATTCACTCACCTTTAGAAGAAAATACTATAAAGAGTAGGAAAACCACGACCTTTTACAGATAAATTAATTGCATTTACTTTCCCCTTGATAGGAATTTCACAGAAATTGTATAAAAAAAATCTTTCGTAGAAGAAAAATCCTTGAACTAACACTTCACCACTGTTAATAAAATAGGTTTGGTGCACAGATTCACGAATATACCTCGAGGATTTAAAAAACTATAAACCTGAGAGTAGTTGAGGTGGTACCGCACTCTTGATATACTGTTGTTCCGTCGAGGTAGGGGAATCGACTGACTTGGTCAATGACTACTTCTTGAAGTTATATTATTTCTGCACAACACCGTCTCGTCGGTTGGAGACTTTTTAGCAAAATGGAGAGAGGGAAGCACGACTTGAAGCCACTTCTTCAGCGTCTTCGACGAAGCACCTATTTACCGGCATCTTTTGCACATGCATTTTGCCTCATTTGGAATTGTATGGGAAAGAATCGCAAAAGCACTCAAATCCTAATTAAAACTTTATCGCAATATCAAAATCCAATCAGGAAATTATAATGCTTCATAGGCAAATATATACGTCTGTATGTACATAATTAGTTTGTAATAAAACGATTAATTTGTAAAATCTTGTGGTTTGTAAGTACATAAAGCTCATATGTAGTACACATTATGTAGTCAGTTATGTTTCATTTTGTACATTGACTTATTTAATATTTTACCTCCTTGCACATAAAAAAGTAATTTACTTCACGACACTCAGAATGAAGCTCATCTTGAGAAAGGCAAAACTTCTTTCTTCTCACAAAAAAAAATCACTGCTTGTTTTTTCTCTTCAAAAGCCGTTAAGAACTTTTCCACTCAATTTTGCATCGGTAATTATTTTTACAAATTGATGTCTCTTCATAAAATAAAGCTTCATTTATGAGAGAAAAATGAGGTTAAAAAATCCGCAATCTCGCATATTTTAGCTGTTAATTAAGATACAAAAGAATATTTTAACGATAAGTAAAACACTCAGCTTACCATGTATTTATGATTTTTCCCCTTTTTAAAAGTTTTTCAGTTTTATAGCATAATAAGAAAAGTCGGGGAAATTTTTACAGGTTGAAAATAATTAATTTATAATAAAAAAAAAACTCACTTAAAATGCTTAATTTAATTATATTAATTGTAAGTACACCGTAATAAAATAAATCATTTTGGATTATGCTCTGTTTGCTATGTATGCAATTATTTTTAAATAAAAAATGAAAGAACGTTTTCGTTCAAAGTAAAAATTCTATTAATAAAACTTTATGAGACCTGTAAGGTCCTTAAACAATCCCCCTTGTCATTTAAAAGGTTAACAAAATTCGCACAAATCAATAAATTGTAAAGTCTAGAAAAGTAAATCAGACTAAAATTAGTCGGCTAGTTGTACCACTAAATTATCCATAAATTGTTTTTTAATGGATGTTAATGGTCAAGTGATTAAACAAACGACAAATACAATATCTATGCCATAATTTATTATCTCCTAAAATACCTATACAGATTAGTTGAACGCCTGTCCTGCTGTAAAATGGAGTGAACTTCTGTGCGCCCAAAACCAGGTGTAATTTATCAGGTTTAATTTGAAAATTTTACTGAAGAACTCTTTTAAAAAAAAACTCCCAACGTATAATTTAATTAACATAACTGTAGGAGATTTACTTAGGTGGAAAGCTTTGAAACTTTTGTAAACTTTCGATGGGTGTAAATTGGTGTTCTGGATATATAACACACAGAATGCTTTGAAGAAACTTTCACAAGACTAATAAAATATTACAATACCTATTACCTTGGATATACCACATATTTCTTATCCCCGCAAGGTAATTAAATATTATAACACCCTTTCATTCCTAAACTAATTTAATAATTGAAGGAGAAATTGAAATTAACACCTCATACCTATATATAGTGAACTTGATAAGATGAATTTTCACATCTTTTGCTTCACTTCGTCGAAACTCTATTGGAAACACAATGGCCGTAGATCAAAGTGAGAAGTCATTTTACTGTGAAAATTATCTTAATGTTCAAATAACTTACATGCAGGTCGTGGGAATGTATCCCATTGACTATGCTAAATATCTTCCTCGACGGTTGTTCTTCCTCTCGGAAATCCTTAATCGGATGTACTTTGGCTTCTGGCAGCTCATCTGCATACATATTGCCGTTGTGCAGATTGCAAGTGTTTACGTTAATTGGGGAAAGAGCTTAGATGATATTTCTCAGTATTTGAATACAAGTCTCATCTATGTATTTACATATTACATCATCCTGTATTTCCAAGGACGATGCAGGACTCATGCAAAACTAATCAATTATCTCAATGAGAATTTTAAAAGTCGCTCAGCTCCTGGAATAACGTACGTTACATTGGAACCAGCTTACAAAGCTGCAAATAAATTTACCCACATTTGGTTGGTATGTTGCACTTTTGGCACACTCCACTGGGCTTTTGCTCCAATTTTAACAGGCACACGAGTCCTTCCGCTTAACGCTTGGTATCCTTTTGATGCTTTGGTAAGATTTATGACTGTGCATCATATGTTTATAATTTCTTTAGGGGTTTTTTGGCACGTTTCTCTATTAATTTTTCAGGCAAGTCCGCAGTACGAAATAATCTACATTTGTCAGTTTTTGGGTCAAATCCTCGTTGGAATTGGATACGGCATTGTTGGAGGAATGCTTATGAGTAAAATAACCCTTCTCAATGGACAGTACGATATGCTTTTTTGCAGTTTAAAGAACTTAGAGAGCACAGCTATGATTCTTCAAGGGAATCACACAGAGGATTTAAAGTAATTTAATTTAATTTCTCTTTAATTATATTAAATCTTTTTTAAACAATTGATTCTATTGCAGGAAACGGCAAGAAAAAATCGACAGAACCAAAGATGAAGTGAATGAATATTATGTGAGTCAAGAATTGCTAGAAAATCTTAACATTGCAACCAAAGCAATAAATACATTCGGGACAAGGGAGTATAACACGGAGGAACTGGAGCTTTCTAATGAATTAACAACAACATTGAAGGACTGCATTAAGCATCATCAAATGATTATTAAGTTTTGTCATATGCTTGAACATTTCTATCATTTTTATAATCTAGGGAAATTTTTCCAAATTACTTTTCTCGTGTGCCTTTTAGCCGTAACAGCGACAACTGGACAAAATTCATTCATGAAAATGGTTACAATAGGTACATCAGTTTAACCCTTAAAAATGAATTTATATCATTAATAAAAATTAATTTCAGCTGAATACCTCAGCTTGGCCACTTCAGAATTGCTCCTTTTCTGCTACTATGCTGACATGCTTACATATCAGGTGTTTAAAGACTCAAGAAATTGAATGTGATAACTAAAGTGGGATATTCTAGTAACATTTTCCTATTTTTTTTTGTCAGAGTACTCGACTCACAGAGGCCATTATTCGCAGTCCATGGTACAAATGTGGAGGACCAGTGAGGCGAGATATGATTATAATGCTGGCAAATTCACTAAAACCATTCACCCTCACTGCAGGAAAATTCTTTTTGCTGACGGTTGAGAGTTTCAAGTCGGTAAGTTTTCCTTTAGAAAGTTTACTACAGATCAGTGCCAGAAATAATACGCCATTGCATGAAAAATTTCCTTTATCTTTTCTTTTCAAGGCAATGATGGCATCCTTTTCGTACTACACGCTCTTGACCAAATTCCGAGCACGTGAAGATTGAAGAATAAAATAGTCATTCTTACCTTGAGAAACGGTTAAAGATCTTTATTCCAAAAATTTCTTTTTCACAAAATATGATGCAACATAAAAAAATGTATTTGATAGGAATCGACACAGTAGCACATGATAATCTATGCTTTATGTATAATATGTATAAAAAAAATTATGCAATTTGATGGTGCAAATATTATAAACAAAAATATGTAGTAATGAGTGACAAAATTATGATTAAAGTAAGATATGTACAAACATGAACGAGTTTTGGTTTAAAAATCAATTAAATTATTTCATTATTAAAAAATCTGTGTTGTGAATAAATTTGATGAAAGGTCTCCGAAACGGATCTATTACAAAGGTGTGACTGTATGGTGGTACTATTGTCCCAAATGGAAGAGTATTTAATTATTGATTATCTTGGTAATTTTTTTTCTCTTAAATATCTAGTCGATCGTCAACTTGCGAAAGGTACCATCCATTCCGAACAAGTCATCAGCAGTCTTTGGAGCACCTGGCCTAAGGGATTCATTGGCTTTGGAATTCTCTTGTTCCTTGAACCATGGCGTGTAGGACCTCAACTTTTGACGCCATTGCTCTGTAAAATGGAACGTAGAAAATTAGAAACTGCAAACACTCGTCAACTAAACTCTACAGATCAGGTTGTCTTACCATTGATGTCCCGAATAGGTCCAGCATCACCGCCATATTCGCTTGGGAGCATGGCTTTAGGAACATATTTGTAGAGTTCGTCAATATTGCTGTGCAAGAAGATACGATTGCGAATTTTCTCTTTCAGGAATGGTTTCACAAAGTTCACCAAACTATCCACCAACGGAGAGACATTGATAACATGGATTTCCTTGATTTTAGCTGGGTAAGCTTCCTATTTTTATAAAATACAAGAAAATATAATCGCGTGAGTTTTATGCACTTCCTTGATTTTATGGAAAGGTTTTCAATATATTTTTTATCAAATCATTACCTGTACGCAAATGAAGAATTTCTTGAGAATTTGTGGAGTGAATTTAGGTATGTGCTTTGGAGAAGCGGCAACGGCATCGAAAATGAAGACATCTCCAGCCACACCGACTGATTCTTCAAGGAGACGAATATCGCCAATCATCATGACAAGCTTCATAGCTTCAGAAGCATTTGGTGTGGGAATATCTTTATCGAGAGCCCTCAAGATGGTCACACGACGTCCATTGGGTGTTAGTCCAGGAAGCGGTGGGATATGGCAATTATCCATGATTTCTTTCAATTCAGGCCGATCGATATCGCGATCATTGAAGAATTCCGGTACAGCATTTCTCATGGTGTAGTACATGTCCAATTTTCTCTTAACCTTTTCCAAGCTGAATTTGCATCCACGTAAGAATGTCCTGATACGTCCATCATCTAAACATTTAGCAAATCAATTAAAATAATTATTGAAAATGAAAAAAAAATGTAAATTTTCTTACCCATATCTTTTGGCAAGTGTGGCTGTTTGTCGAGCCATTCACGAATCAATGCAATGTCCCGGTCAATCTCCTCAGGAGAGTCCGGTTCACGCAGTTCCTGGCGGATCTGCACGCACATATCACCGGATGGCTGAACGAGAGTCATCTGCAAAATAATAAAAAAATAAAACTCAAGATCACAACCATCATAATCACAATATTTAAGGTCAAAGACGTGATGCAAATTAATATTTTCGTTCAATTTTGTAAAAATAATTTGGCAATTTTGCTCGTTAATATGCATAAATATGTGAGCTGAGACGTAAAATTTTGATTACATAGCTCTGTATGTTTCAACTCTAAGCACAATTTTTTTTAACTTAACGAAAAAAAAGAAACAATCATTAAAGTCAAAGGTACACAGAAAATTGGTTTCCTGAAACCGTTATAACTCTTAAATTTTCTTGAGGCACAAACCGCGTATACGTATACTACATCGTGAATGAATGACTTCTCATTTTGTACATCATAGCTCAAGAAAAAAATATCTCTACAGCATAAAACGCGTTTTCTTTACATTTCCTACATCTGCATACACAATACATACATATATACCTCTTAACATCTTTCGTAACTCATACCAAAATTCAAGTTTAATATATTGAACATTTTGTCATTTTATTAATTCCATTTTATATCGTGAATTGCTCAATATGCCAAATCAAGCAAGGATATCATGCGAAATATGAACTATTTTTCAATGAAACTTTCCAAATTTAGGCTCCGAAAAAAAAACTAAGTAGAGTAAAAGAAAAAGAACATGGTGTGTAAATGTTGTAAGAAAAGAGAAATTTACAAGTTGGATATAAAACGTGCAAGTTTGCAAAAGTGTTATGTATGATGGATTTTGTCAAATTATAAAAGTAATCTTAAAAACCATCGTAGCAAAATATAAGTCCATATTTTTTAGATGAATTGGAGCATTGTACTCTTAAAACGAAGTATTGTACGAAAGATCGCATGAGTATATCCGGAAAAGTTGAAAATTTCATGGTCTAGTTGAATTGGGGCAGAGTATATCAAGTATTGTGTTATGTGGATTCACAATTGTTCATTTCTTTTATTTAATTGTTTACTACATCACTTAAAAAAGATTTCAAGATTTGAAAAAAAAAGTACACGTTGTAGATTTAAAGATGGGCCTATTTTGTTGTTTAATTTGCCAAAGAGATTAAAGATAATTTCTCTTTCTACTTTTGAGATTAATGTCTCACACTTAATTTAATTCTTCAAAACAAATTAAGGCTTTTCAAGCCCTAAAATCTTTGTAATAAAATTTTATTTGTTCATTCAGAAGAACTCTGTTGAGAAAGAATTAACCGTACAAAAAAATTATTACTTTTCTACCTTAAAATCTCAGACAGAATCTCAAATAATAACAAAGTGTAAAGATAAAAAGTTAAAAAAAAAGATACAAATTATTTTGTTAAGAAAAAAACGAGATATATATCCTTTTTTACGAGAGATAAAGACCGTAACGTGGGAATTTTTCACATATATAATTCGTTTCACAGAGTTATTAAACAATATGTACATGCATAATAATCATGTAGATAGCGTTACTGATTAATGATGAATGATCGTTAGTAGACTTTTCTACAAACTTTGATTTTCCATGTACATATTTACGATAGTAAATATTTCCACACGAGGCAATGCTGACCCCCGAGCAAATGTTTATAAATTTCTTTTAGAATTTGAAAGAAGAATCCGAGGAAAAAAAACGTTTTTTGTGCCTCTAAAAATTCTTCCTAATTGTTGACTTTGCATGCTAAATAACTATCTTTGACTTGAAGAGGCTATACAGATGAACATTATGTTTATAGAGCCATAAAAACGATTTTGGTCAAAATTGAAAATCGACAAAGTCATCAATTGAATCAGCTATACTTGTGTCTGTTATGTAAATCCGGTACGTTCTACATAAAGGTTCAAGAATTGCTGATTCTATCTACGAAATATATACACAAGATACAGTCATGCAAAAGATAATAGAACACTTTTTCTATGTAAAATAAAATTAATATGTTTCTGCTCATTTAGTTCGTATAAGAAATATCTTTTCCAATTTAATAATTTGCCAAAACCGAATTTACTAACCAACTTGGGTAATTACGATATCGATAAAAAAAAATCATGATGTTCATATAATTTTTTCCAAGGCTGTAGGTATAAGTACCTATACCCCACGGGAATTCCCATTTTATCTCACTCTCATAATTCTAAAAAAGAAACGCGAGACGAAATTAATTTCTCATGAAGTGTGATTTTCTTGATTTGCTTATAAACAAGTCACTATTATTTATTATGTATGTATATGGCTATTTTCTGCTGACGTCTTCTGGAAGATTTTATTATTCTTAAAGAAGGTTGGTAGGTACTCATAGTAATAAGAAAAAACTAATTATTCGTTGATTCATCGTCTGGAAGTATTTTTTTGCTTTTCTTTTTCTTCTTTAAAATCTTACGTAAAAATCCTGTATTGGCCTTCAAGCATTACGTTATATCTTTATTATCTTCAACAACATGAATTAATGCAAAGCAAAAGAGAAAGTGTATGCTATACCGACTTTTCCGTACCTATCCATATTGTTAGCAATGCGAGATTGCCGTGTATTGGAATGGTGGTGACTGAAACTTTGGATGTTGTAAACTTTGAATGATTTGGCATTACGTTGAGGTAAAAAAAGAAAAAAAGAAAAAAAAACTTATTCGCTGGAGTTTCACTTCTTTCATACTGATATATATATATGTATGTATGTACACAAATCACAATCTCTTTTCCAACTCAATATTTGTGGCGATCGTGGCGATCGTCTAATAGGGTAGTGAAACTGATGTGATGTGATCCCAACAGTTTAAACTGCATTATGATCGCACCATAATCAGCTGATCTTCAGTAATTTACATTTTATTAAAAATTGCACTGATATTAATTTTAACAAAAAAAATTAATTCGTTCTTTAATTTACCTTTATTGAATGGTAATTGGAACTGGAAAAAAATCACACAAATTTACACACAGTAGAAGTGCTTTGGATAATCCACTTAGTGATCGCGCCTTCACACGGTAACTTCAAGGTGAAAGTTGTTAACCACTTTGGCTGTTGGAAGAAGACTGGCACTGCTTGGGAACTTGCACAACTATATACGTTTCGAGCCCATCCACCTTAGGCAGCGGCAAAATATGATGATAGTGTAAATTTTGTAAAAGTATTAGTGCAATTTAGCAAGTAAATGTACTTTGTGTATTACCTATACAAAATTTCTGCTTCGCAAAGAGTGGTGGGAGACAATATAGTAATGCAACGCGAAAGTACATTAATTACTCTTTTCGCCTGGATGATTCTACCCAATACTTTTATTAGATGTTTCTTTTAGAACACAACTGTTGTGTATATGTACCTAAAAAAATTAATGCAATGTCTCAGGTGAAGCTATTCACTTACAGGACGTTACATTATATATTTGTTTTAGTGCGCAAAAAAACTAGCGAGAGAAAATTTAAACCAACTTTAAATTGGCTCAATATCCCATATTGCTCCAAAGAAAAGCCTCAAAATTGCTTTTAAAATATTCCTGATCTACTTCACATTAAAAGAGACAAAAAATGCAATTATGACGTCATTTAATACAATTTTGAGTGAATTTTATGTGGAAGTTTCTTAGCTGGTCACATTGGAAGATGGGAAGTCTCTTTGGCTATTTTTATTCTTTTTTGATGCTCTACAATTTTTTCCATACAGAAATGAATCAACTCCTTTTACCGGAAAGTTTAAGAATAAACTCAGAAAAAACAAAAAAAAAGCTTTCACTTCACAATGATCTGCGAGTCAAATGTTACAGAATAATTAATTTTTGTATCTCCTCCGTTGTCTGCTTTCTTGCATCTTACATTTGCCCCATGCATTTTTATATAAATTCGATATAAATTTTTATAAACTTCTGTAAATTTCTTTACTTATTAAGAATAAAAGTATGTACTGTACATATAGTTGGTAGTAATATATAATAAAATTAATGAGTTTACTTCCTCAGCTCGTGCATTTCTCAATGAAGGAATCACACCACGACTACTCTTAAATGAAGTTACTTACAGTAGTTTCTCTTTTTTATTTTTACTTCATTTGAAATCTCTATTTTTTTGTTCCTTTGTTATTCATTTTCCTTTTTTCAGTGTAATTGTAAATTATATCGCAATAAAATACCAAAATTACGAAAGCTTGTGGACTTCTGATGGATATCGCGCGGTCTTGGAATTATGACTCATAAACCGCTACCAGCAAGAGAACACCTTTCCAATCTTACAATACAGGTGCCAAAGCCAAAGCATAGGTATACCTACATACTACATTGACTAACACATGTAAACAATAAAGGAGGGAAAATTGCAAAATTTGATGATTTGATGTTTGGGAGTGAGAAAATAATGTGGAGGTGGAATTGAACTTGTGATGTCTAAGAAAATAAATCGCACCACAATGATACAGTTTGAAAGTAAAAATTACCTTATAAAACGACAAATTCTTCACTTCCCATTTGTAGCATAATTTACGTTAGACGCAATTTTGCTTTTCTTGACTTGAAAAATACATTGAAAGAAAAGACAGACCTACCTGTAAAAAAAACATTTGTAAGTGATTTTTCATTTTCTTGTAGAAAAAAGATCCATTTGATGCTAATACATCGGTGTGAAAATCCCATTTTAACAAATCATTCAATACTCATCGTAGATATTTAATAAATGCCTCACCGTGATAATGTGTATGAACAATTGAGAGCAATGGGCCGTCAGCATTGCAGCTGTTGGTGAGGAAAAAGTTGTTTATTGAGAGGAAGCTGGTCATTCTAGCATGCATCAACCTCTCTGTGGCTTTTGAAATTGCCAGACAGAAATGAGATTGGGCTTGTATGTAGTTACATGAGTTACATACATTCAGAGGATTTCAATAAACTATTTTGGAAAGCTAAAATAACCACAAATTGAAAATTCAAACAATGAGAGAAACATTAAAGAATATTTAAGGGAAGTTTAAGGGGCAATTTAAGGGTTTCTAACTGTATTTGAGTTTGATAATAATTTCCAATATCATTTAATTTTTCCACCGATCCGTAAATTAATAAAGAATTAATAAAATTTTTGCGCTCTAGTAACAGTTTTTAGATGAAGAAAAAGAACAAGAAAAAAAAAACAATTTCATGTGCGTAAATCACCGTATCGAAAATTTCTGAAGGGTTACAGAGTATTTGAAGAGATATTGAATTGCTTGTCATTAAGTTAGTACCATTATATATCAAGAAATCAAATAAAAAAGACTTCTCACGCAATAGTTGACGATATTCCACTATTCTTCTCTCTTAAGCACAGAGAGGGGTATGTATATATACCACATATCGGTAAATTTTTCATCTTATAGCCACGCAAATGTATGTTGTTCAGTTCATATATAACTTTTTTTTTTGCTGTCATTCTTCAAAAATATACAGCTGAATTGTGAGTCTCCAAAACTAAAAATTCATCTTATTGCGCTCACACTTGGTGTGATGTTAATACATGGTTTAAAAAAAGAAAGTATAGACAAAAAATGATTTGTTTCTCGGTCAGTAATTTATGTTTTTTTTATTCGAAGAGATTTGCGGTAAGAGATAAAATTTAGAATTCAAGTCAAAAAAGAAAGTTTATATTTCAAGATAATTGTAAATTTCAGGTGTCTCATTTTATGCTTATACCCAAAGAACATCCAATCCTATCGATAGATTAAACTAATCAAATATTAAGCAAATCATCAAAAATCATACGTCTATACATCTTATTTTTGGTGGCTACCAGAGCATAGTTTTTTATGCGAGCATCCATCGAGGCAATGTTCGTGTTTTTCATTGTCTACTAGGCAGAGAATAATGTTAATATAAAGAGAAATATTATATATGTATCTGATCTATTCCAAAACATTCTCACGATGGCTTTTTTTAGACACATTTTAGTTCGCACTAATATTTTCTTATGTAATGGGGATAACATCCAAATAATAATTGTGTTTGTAAATAATAAATAATTTCACAACAATTGAAGTGTTACAATCAATCATTTCCGTGTAATTAACGCATCATTAATTAAACAATAAGTGAAGCACATCTAGCGTGACTACATATAGTTTTCGATAGAAATTCAGCAATTTTTGTCTATATACAGGAGCATTTTGATATTTAAATGCCATTTAACCGGAACCAAGCTCTTCCACTTGTTGCATCGTGCGAGATGATGATTGTCGTATGATTTTTATGAAATAACCTGTGAGGTATTTTAATGATTCATTGTTAGAATAAAAAAAAATTTCTATAGAATCGAGGTTTATGTTATATTGCAAAGTTTTGACCGCGTTGTGCAATATTAATTTAGCATAATAGCATAATCCTTGACAGAGGGTAATTTTCCTCGAAAATTACATTGAAATTCAAATTTCTTCATTCTCTCGACATCTTGAATTATGTATTCTTTAATTTTAAAAATTCAAGGAACTCCCGTAAAGTCAATGAAATTTAATTTCCAAAAGATTGCACCATTATTTTCCGCTGTAACATTAAGCATACACCACGTATGGCAATGGTATGCTCGTATGTTCTAGAAATGGAAAGTTTAGCAA
Organism: Lutzomyia longipalpis; assembly: GCF_024334085.1. Taxonomy (NCBI): domain Eukaryota; kingdom Metazoa; phylum Arthropoda; class Insecta; order Diptera; family Psychodidae; genus Lutzomyia; species Lutzomyia longipalpis. The sequence goes on along the minus strand of NC_074707.1, from coordinate 43,896,330 downwards.
AGAAAGTTTGTGTGTTGAAATTTTAAATTAACAACTACACTAGTTTTAAGCAAAAACTCTTTTTAGAACTTTTTTTTAAGTTTATTTTATTTTAAAATACATACATCTAACAAAAATATTTTTCTGTTCTTTTACATAGTAATTATTACAAGATTTTTTCTACAGAATATATAGTGTGTTTCATGTTAAATTGATTTATAACACTTATTTGTGATTTATATCTCGTGAATGCCCGTCAAGATACACACCAATATGATTATAATATTCCAAATAATAGGTATATCATCATAGATTTCATATCCAATTAGTGAACTTATTTTCAGAATAATATTATGTCTACTTTATGCAACGTAAATTGTATTAAAGTTTTTTTTATTTTCATTTTTTCCGCGCTTATTAGCGATTCCTTTACAATTCTTCGAAACTTATTTGAGTTGTACCAACACCATGAAGTAAGTAACCACCGCTCCAAGAACCTAAGAAACATTATAAATTTGAATATTTTTGTGTAAAGAAAGAGTCCTAAAATCAAAAGAAAATTACCGAAGCAAACAAATCCAATGAGACAGTGAAAAACTTCGCTCCGGATATTGTCATAGCTTTCTGGCACTGCTGGCACACGATCTGCACAAATGTTTTGGCTTCCTCCGAACCATCGTACCAATGGCAAGAATATGCAGCTTCCATCACGGAAGAACTTTCCTCAATTAGACGATTTCCAAAAATACAGAAGAGGAATACTTGGCCAAGAGCATAGACGAGATATCCAATGACGGAAAAGGCATAAACATTAACGCCACTTATCTTGGTGGCTTGATAAGCCAAAAGAGTGAGTTTGATGGTTGATGTCAGCATATGAAGCAAAAGGGCAATGCCGTAGGTATCCCCAATAGCTGCCACGAGTCTACAGAGAATTAAAAAAAAAAAAGAAAATCACGCTACATTGAACATTGTGTGTTTTATGAAATACTAGTTCACCCAGATCCCCGGGCAAAAGTGAGCTTTTTTTTTGTACAAAATAATTTTGGACTTTTTAAAAGGAATTTATAATTTTTATTCGTGTCATGACTATAATGAAAACTATATTCAAATTAAAATAAGACGTTTAAGAAAATTAACATAGATATTTCATTTTGGCCTGAGATCATTTTAAAAATGTGTCTAAAGATTCGTCAAAGAAAAATGCAAAAGCAACGTCCCATTTAACCTACATTACCCAAAGTTTTATGTATCGATCAATATAGGTATAGTCTTTGAATTAAAATCAATAAAAGATCCTCAATGGAAGCTCTAACGTGTACGATATATTTATAGAATAATTAAAGTACAATGAAGGCGTGGTTTTCACTCTTAACTCCATCAAGTATGTCTCAGGCCAAAATTCAAAAATTGCAAACACACACTTTTATTTATATAGGTTACACTTTTTGCGATTTTCGAGTGCGTGTAATAACCTTTGCAATTAATGAGTTCACTTCACGAAAAAAAACTATCTTGGCGCTAACGCAATAACAAAAAGGTAGCGTGCTTTATACTTGAGAAAGATTATATTCTTTCAAAGTTATTTTGCAGCAGTTTTCGTGGTGATATTTTACACTCGCCACCATCATTGCAATCTGGCACTAATTAGGCATTCCATACTTTTAAAGAAATGCTATAAATGGCAATTATTTAGTTTTGTTTCTTTTAGATCATTCAAACCTATATATAACTTCCCTCAAAATTAGAAAGCTCCCGTTTGTGGACGTTTACGAAGCTTACATTTCATTCCATATACAATAAAAATAATTAAATAATTAAATACATATATCGTGTCATCGCATGGTCTTTAATAATAAACATTTGAATATGAGACAGGGAGAGAGAGACTTTTTAATCACTTTCCGTACATACTTTGTGTTTGACTTTGATATGTTGTGCTTTATCGATCTGGGTAATAGATGAAATTAATAATTCAGTACGTATATCGGAGAATAATTTAAAACGTACGCGTCCGCACTTCTACGGCACACCACGTCGATTTGGTCGTGTCTCTAAGTTGACTAAAGGGGTGGTGGTTTTAATGAATTTTTCATTGTTACACGCTTATACGCAGCTGGCAAGTACTTTCCAATGAAAAGTCTACATCTTCTATGATTTACAATGCAACATGGGGAAAATTTTGCTATTTTTATACATAAATGCGACATTTGCAGAGCAGAGATTTCTCTCGTTAAAAAAATTAACTGAATTTTGGCAATTTAATCACCAATTGTAAGATCTTTAATATTTTCTTCTCTGATTGAACACAAACTTGTTAATATCATGACTAGATGTTTGTACATATAACTATAAACATATAGGTGCTCAAATTGAGATTAATTGGTCAGTTATCACATTACCTGACTACGTGCTTGTGTCTCTCCACCCAATACTTGATTGCTGTACGAACCATGAGCTCTTGTTTCTTGGTCAATCCATTTGGATTTGTGCCATTTCCGAAGTTCTGTAAATTGGATGGTGCTTTAAATTGTGCTCCCCAGTCTGTCTTGGAATTGTAAATTCCGCTTATATCCAAGTCCGTGACATCCTTCTCAACTGCAAAAAAATAAATAGAGAAGCACTATAAATATAGCAAAGAGTAGGTAGGTACTCTAGCAATCCAAAGCATTCTCTGCCTACCTTCATTGTTGATTAATTCCGAGTGTGAGTTTGCTGAAATGGATCTGAACAGAGCAGCAGTATTTGGTCTGTATGTATCTAAAGTGGCACTCAACTCCATCAAGGGTTTCATAATACCCTTTAGATGCTGCAGTTGCTCGCATGCGAATAGCAGCCACGAACAGAAGAGTACATCCGTCAAATTTGCTTGGAACAATGAGAATATGAGGTAGTATACCTAAATAGGGGATGGAATTGTATTAGTTAGTTATAAAGTATATAATATCATGAATTTAATTGACTATTAGTTAGTATACCACAATTGTTCTTAATTAGTTAGATTTTAAGGCATGAATGAATTATATTTTGCTTTCTTTGGTAATCAGTATATTTTACTTGGCTGTTTATTAAATACAGAAAAATTATTTACATTAGAAAAGTTCTAACATAGGATTTTTTTTTATTCCAGAATAAAGTCTCTGTGGCTCAGTTCTGATATAAAACTCAACTTTTCCATACATGTGAAAACATTAGAATTAATTTCATTAATTTCATCTAAGCTTTTCTTTTCGGGAGCTCTCAGCACAATTATATTCAAAAAAAAATTAATAAAAAGTTTATAAAAAAATTGCATAGAAATATTTTGTTGCATATTTATTTATTTTATTTATTTATATGAATCTAACCAATGATATTAGAACCAATTTACTTCAATGATTTAGCTTGAGATAAATCTCTTGAAATAAATTTTTTGACAATCATAACTTTACAGCGAAAATTTAATAAATTCTCAAACTAATCGTAAGTACGAGTGACATATGAATGAACACGACTCTTCACAATGAACTTTCTTTTTTTCTTCTTAATGAGTCTGTTACCCTCTGATGCGCATCCATACCCAAACTTTAATTTTAATGATCATTTTTTTAAGACAATCATTAGTATAAACAGTTGTTCTTAATCCTTAGAACCTTATTAAGAAACGAGCAAAAAACCTAATGCTCGTGATTCGAAAAATTTGTTATTACTATCGATAATTTAGGAAAATAAATAATTCGTGCAAGAAATAGCTTTTTTAGAAAATTCTTGAGACTTACTTGAAATACAAAGGAAAGGATGTATTTATAGCCACCCATTGCATCCCATGGGTACCAAGCCTTGATCGGGAGTCTGGGTATGTCTATGGTGTAAGTTTCATTGGTCTCCTTGTTGGTCATGTATCTCACACTTTCGCCAAAGAATGTTAGCGTAACCCAAGCCGTAACAGACAACATAGTGAGTGTCATGACGAGTGTAAGCAATTTGCGCATTTTCGACAAAGAAAGCGCATGATATCGAGCATCAGATTCCGCAAAGAGTGGATGAGTATTTGATTGATTCCAAATGTTGAGAGTCCTTTTGGAGCAAAAGAGGAGAGAAATTTTTTCCACAATCTAATGAAAAAAAAATTTGAATTTATCACCTGTAAAAATTCTTAGAGTTGATTCCGAAGTAGAGAAATTTCGTGATGCTGTGTGTGAAGAAAAGCGTAGTAATTGTATTTGATGTTAGCTCATTAACATCACCAGCAGTAAATGCCAAATTCATGATAATCATGACAAATTGAAAGAGGAGCAGAAATAAATGTGTGAAAGAGTAGATTTTTCTGAACATCACTGGTCCAGATACAAATTTAAAGAGAAAATGCCCAAATGACTGCATAAGACGTATATTGGGCAAAAGATCGGCCACAAGGCCTTGATATTTTTGCGGTTGCACTTGCATGATGCCAGTATAATGGATATTTTCACTCAATTAAATTTTCCAAACAAACACCAAACACTTTTCAGTGTATTTTTTTATTGAGAAAATCCCAAAACACTTTTTTTATTTCAATTAAAAATCCGTTGGACAAAAATTCTATTAACATCCAATCACGGGAACTGTCTAACCGAAAATGATGAAATTCTTACCAAGAACTTCAAGTGTTCGACTTCATTGAGAGGGTAGGAAAGATTTTAAATTATTAACAAGCTTTATGGACAATCTGGATGTTTCAGTTCTCATAATACTTGGTAATACTGCGGAGCCTTACATTGAAAGTTTCATCATCTATTTTACACTATTGATTCAAAATCGATACCACCGCCTATGTACTTTACATAATGTAAAGTACTTAGGTATACCTATGTATGTATGGTATGTAAAACGATGCTCAAAGTGAAGGGCATTTCTCAGATGCGCGCGTTGGACAGCCCTTAAGCACTGAAAATTCTCATAGATATAATGAACATATGTATACATTTGAGTATTGATCTGTTGAATTATAAATAAATAAATAATTTACACTGTCAAAGGGAAGTTTGTTCTACTTTTAATATTCTTCCATTTCAACCCCTAAAAATACTGAACTTAAATGTACATTATATGGCATTGAAATTTTGTTAATGACAATATAAATCAATTTTTTGGTAAACAGAATACTCACAAAAATTGAATTTTTTGGAATTGTATGTCTTAGCTAGACTATAATTTTGAAAATGATTAATTAGAGGGGTAATTAAAAAAAATGGACCATCAATTAAATCATATTGCTTCATTATAAAATTTATTAACTAAGAATTATTTAACACTTCTACAACATTTTAAATTCTACAAAGTGTTTTATTTTTTTTTTCCTAGAATGAAATGAAATTAAATTAAATAAGGACATTTCAAAGTACAAAATGAATAAGTCTTGTCTGACAATCGTTTCTAAAATGCATTTTCATTTCAGACACTTGATTTAATTTCGAGTTAAAGCTATTTACATATGGATTCTATGTAGTATACTTATGTTTCGTTGATGGCTAAAAGAGAGAGAGGATGGAGAGTGTGGATAAAGAGAGTGTGTGTATGTTGAGAAAAGCTTGCGAGAAAAAGCTCTCACGCTGTTTGACACACACAACGACTCACAGATGTAATCTCTCAATGACTCTTATACTCAGCATTGAGCAAAATTTGCTGAACATTTTCCGAATTTTCCATTCTCTCCACCACATCTCACGAATTTTCTCTCACTTTGGTACCGAGGACTCTTGTTAAGCAATCCACAAGAGCGGTTTGGCTCAGTTCAGAATGGTCCATGACTGTAATCGCGTCGCTTTGGGGGGAACGTTGTGTGAGAGTTTTGCAATAAAAATACACTCAATTCACTGTTTTTTGCCTTCCGCCCCCATTCTTTAGGAAAAACTTTTCTATTTTCATACACTTTTTTCGCCCCAACACCCATGTAGGTGATTGTCTCCGTAGTTCTAAAGCCCAAAGTGGAAAAAGGGAGTGGTATAGAGAGAAATACGGTGCTATTCTTGATAGCTTCAATGCCATTAGTTTTTAACTCTCAGTTCGCAACGGAGGTAGTAATTTGTGTGCCGACATAACATGGAATTATGTAACACAGTCCTGTGTACCACTGATGGCCTAAATATCATCTCCCAATACGAAATACAGTGAAATATACTTTTCCTTATTAAAACTTGTGCCCGTCGAAGCATTTACATTCTATCAAAATGCACACGAAATAAAATCATTTATATTTCCGGTCAATAATGATGAAAGTTTACCTGCTCAATTATAGGTAAAATTATCGCGAATTGCTTTTAATAAAAAAAAATAACATTAATATGTAGGTATGTTTTACCACAAAAACGTTTAATAAATTGTCGGATATCAATTTATATGTTATCCATCTATGTTTAAACATTTTCTTTTGGTTCATACCTTTTGTGTCGAGTGAGGTAGAATTTTAAAATTTTAACATTGATAAAAGGTGTGTCAGGGAGCAGTTAGGTAGTGGCGAGCATATTTTAAATGGACCTTAGACAATATTTTTTTACCTCTACTAGGGCGCATGGATATCAAAAATTTTGTTTGGGTGAAAATACACCTAGAGAAAAAAGGAAAAGAAATATAAGAAATTACAGTGAATAAGAAAATTTTTTTTAAGGATTTCCCTTTATTTTAAAGAACACAAGACAGGTTGTTTATCGTAGAAACTGAGTTTTTTTCCCTTTAAACTTCTAGGCTCAATTACATTTTAATTACAAGAAAATATAGCCACTGATAAAACCACCAAGTTTTATTGTTTTAAATTTCTTCCTTTTTTGCAATTATTTTTTTTTATTATTCTAATTGCTATCACTACATTTATGTCTACCCAACATAATTTTTCTGTAGATTTAATGTTCTCTGAAGCTTTAATTCATCTCATTAGCTCATACCAAGCACCCACGCAATTATATGCAAAATATGTCACATTCAGTTGATTTATGTAACCCATTTCAGGGTTTTTTTTTGGTCTATTCATATCCCCCTGCGACAGTGAGCACAGGATTCAAGGATAATAATATTTAATTAAAAATTTTGAACTCCATGTGTATACTTTTACATAACAGTGCAGAAAATGGAATACAAATTATTTTTATCTTGTGATAATTATGCACGCACATTTTTTTTAAAGAATAGTGAGTGCAAAATGAGAAAACACGAATGCGTCTCCAATGTGTAATTCAGCGTGACAGGATTAAGGTGATTTAGTTTATTGGAGCATCAGCAGTGCAATTGTAGGTGGTGGTTGATGCAACTACAGCATAATATGTGGAATATTTCATCACCAACTCATTCGGAATCTATGCTAATTGACAATACATATTATTGTGACTATGGAATGGTCAAGAGCAAATTTTATTTGGGTATGAAAATACATATTCAAAATAGGTGCAATACGGCATAGCGAATCACTCTGGAGGGACCAGAACCTCCCTGGCTGCAAGGCCCCCTCAAAGCCGCATTCTTGGGGGCCACGGGTGTTGGAAAAACAAGTCTCCTGCAGGTAAATAGAACTCTCTTCAATATACCTAATGGAAGTAACAAACTTTCGAAATAATTCTTAAACTTCGAAATTGATTAACTTCCTTCATTTCCTCTATGGGATTTATCCTGGATAAATAAAACTAAAAATTACTTTTCTTCGCTGTTTTCCAATATAGAAATTCCGTTCATAAATAATTTAATATATGAAGTCAGTAAATTTTTATGATATTCCCCTTACACTCTTAATTCCTACAAAACCCCATCATATAAGTACATTATATGGTTCTCATATAAAAGACGATAAAATCTAAATAAAAAATCTAACCAAGATTCTTGTAATTTATTTCTTTCATTCTTCATCACTCCAGCAATTCTTCAAACATGATTTTTCTGTGTGTCACATTGCGACAGGACGCAGAAATACCTACAAAAGCTGTGTGGTGTGTGATACAAGCATTCGCGAGCTGATAGTATTTGATATTCCAACCCCCGTAAGTACCTGCTCCATTCATTGAATCAAATACATTTTTTGTAAAAAACGCGAGTTTTTCGCGATTTGATTTTATCTCATGGCAGTATGTTTTCCTGAGGAAGAATTTTATTTTCATTGAAAGTTTGGAAAAATCAATATCAGCGACTAAATATAACGTGATTAATATAGAAATGAATTCATTTGAATCTCTGATTAAACATTGTAGTTTGGATTGGTAAATATTATGAACTTTATTTAAAAATTATTTAATTCTTTTATATCTAAATTTCCTGCAGAAACGCTTTCCAACCGATAGTATAATGGAATTTAATAACGGCTATTTAGGCTTAAGAAATGTTCATGCTTATGTCTTGGTCTTTGACATGGGCAATCTGGATACATTTCAGGTGAGAATCAAGTCTTTATGAATTCTTGTTTTTAAAGCCCCTCATCACATCCTTTTGCATTTCTTTAGTATTGCAGATCGATGCGAGATCAAATACTGGAAAGCTTCAGTCATCGTGATTTTAGCATTATGGTAGTTGGTAACAAATTTGATTTAATCGCCGAGACAAATCCCCATACCCAGGTGAGTATCAATATTTATGTTCTCCTTATAGCGGTAATATATTATGTAAACACACCATCACGATCTATTTGTCATCTCAATCGATAGCACTGTTTATTTAATTAATTATTTCCCTTATATTGGTAAACTTGAGAAGATGTGTTCAGCTCGTTGCTAAATGATTATATTTTCTAATATCTAATAAATTTTTGTATTTTCAAATATCGCTCAGTTCATACGATATAATATTTTACCTATAGCACGTCTATTTTTATATTTCATGTAGGAACTAAAGGATATTTCAACACTTGTACGGAAACACTGGAGGTGTGGCTACGTGGAATGTTCTGCCAAGTAAATATACATAACAGTTGATTTTTCCCACCTTCCATAATTAATCTCACTCCAACATTTTAGATTCAACTACAAGGTGGGTGATGTTTTTCGAGAACTCATGGGTTGCACCGTAACTGGTGGATCGATCGGCAACGATTACATACAATCGTCTCGTGGAAGAAGCAAATGTAATATTCTGTAAGGAATATATACCTTCAGAATAGTAAAAAAAAAAACACAAGCTCAAAAAAAACTTACAAAAACCAAATAGTAATGATACTAGTAGTTTAGTTCAGTTCATTTTGTTCCTCTTCTAATATTAATTAAAGAAGAAAATGCATTATTATTAGTCATGGCATGTACCTGCTTTTAGCTATGACTTCCCATGGGAATGATGATCCAATAATCCCTAAACTTTCATTGCAACATCTCGTTGGTTTGCAATACATAGCTTAGAAGTAGACACATGCCATGACTAACGTGAACAGATCAATAATACCTGTCTTCTTTATAAATAATTAATAGAAAAAAAGAAGATACAAAATAAAGGCAGTTAGACCCATTTAGAACAGCTTTTAAATGAGAAAATTTGCTGTAGATATTCTTTGAGTAAATTGTACAAGAACTCGACAGCCAGAACAACATTATAGGCGCAGTTACACTACTAAAATTCTATAGGTAGCTATTTTTTTTTAGTTACGCATTTTGCATCCTTCACTACCTACCTATATTACATAATGTATGTTTCAGTTAAGAAAAAAATATTAATGAGTATATTAGTAAAAAACAAAATATACAAGTTGTTTAAAATGCGATAGAGTGATTGACTTTTTTCTTAACTGATATACATATAGTAGTGTTAATTCTACACCTTAGAACAAGAGGAAGAAAATAGTAAAAAAAAATCATTATATTGTTTATACAAAAATATAAAATAGTGCTATGTAATATTTGCATAACATTGAATTATAAGATTTGGATGATGAGTGTACTTTTCGTAAAAAGCCTCGAGAGGGGAAAATACGCAACATTCATGAAAAATACAATAATTACTGAATAGTTTTAGATTATAAAGTTTGACAAAAAAATTATATGAGATTTATGAAGTAGTTTAATCAAAAAACTATCTTCGCATTTAGATTTAGTGTGATCCAGATTCTGTAATGTGTTTGCCAACGTGACAAGATCAAAATCTGGATCTAAAAAATTGGTAATGCTGATAGAAGTTGGATAAATTGTTTAAGAAAAAAAACACTTGTTGAATTTTTATGTGATAATTTACTACAAAGAAAAAATAAATGATTACTTGATGATGGGCAATAAATTGATAAAAAGGGGCTCATATATGAACGCACAAATTGCTCCAAAAAAATTGTGAAAAATATACCATAAACCCCACCGGAAAATGTTCATTCAAAAAGTATTAGAGTTTAAAAAAATATATTGCAATTAGGAACATCAATGAATGAAACATGAATAACTCTTTTTCTTACAAAATGTACGTAATCTATCTTTTATTTTATACACTCTTGTATACTTACATTAACTTCATTTCAAATCTATAGCACCATAAAGTCGCCACTTTGCCTTCACACATTTAGGTTGGTGCTTATAACGTCTGTATATAATCTAAATGGGTGCCCAAATCCATGTAGGTTTATCCAGAGACTTTTCATTTGCTTCCAGAAGAAAAAATATACATACATAGATATGAAGAAAATATCTACAACATTTTATAGCCCCCGTCTCAAAAAAAAACTCTAAGAGCTGTATTATATACATATAGTAATCCATCGATTTATGCAATGTCCTCTAAATTCCGTCACCTACATCTCACCCCATAAAACTTTACCACATAAAACATTTATACTTCTGCATTTTCTGCAAAATAACGTCTCGTCCTTCTTCCGCCACCCACTTGTCCGTATGGTAAAATGGTAAAGAGATAGCGTATTCACATTAATAAACTGAACTGCACCGAAAACTGTATAGAATACCAACTAATTACCAGGAAAATTTTTCCCTTAATTATCTCCATAGCCCCTTACAATTCTACTCAAAAGCCATGTTTTATTTAACAAATATGTAGGTATATATTTCAAATATATACATAGATGCCTTATAGAATATTGTTTCATTTCTAAATATATATGTTGTATATTAAAGAATGTAATATTTCTTCCGTTTGTACGCCAGAAACCCCAATTAATTTCCAAAATTTGGGCAAATGAGATATTTTTGAGAAACTTAAGATGGTTTTATGGTTTAATGATAAACCTAATTAGGACTAATTTTCAATCAAAAATACAATTTTCAGGAAAACTCAGCACATCAACTTTAAAAATAGTTGACAAACTTTTATATGTTTATCATCTCTCAGTCAGCTTCATGGATTCTTTTCTACTTGAACTTTACAACAAATTTCGTGGCTTTTAAGGATCTTCGAAAGAAAAAAAGTCGAAGCCTTAGAAAAAAAAAGAGAAACAGAAAATTCAAAATATATTCATGTATTAAAATAAGTTTCAAGCAAAGCTAAAATATATTTTCAAACATTTCAATATACAATGTAGATACAAACAAGAGATAGCATTAGAAACAGAAACGTAAGAGTTGAATTGATTATTTTGCAAAAAAAGTAGTTATAACCAAATGTAAATAGCAAAAATGCTTAAAAATGAAAATTTTAGACATACAAAATAGAGCTATTTTAATTATCTCACCATTTCCAACTAAATTTTGGACATAAAATCAATAAGTTGTAATAATTTGAACAATTAGGTTCCAATCACTTTGATACTTTAACTGACTCATTGTTATCCTTCTTCCTTTATTGATGATCATGAGAAGCAAAACAGCTGAAGAAATTTAAACTTTCTTTCTTCCCCACACTTTTCAAGAAAATTGTTTTTAACTAGTGAAGAAATCAATAAGCCACGTCAACAGATTGAATTATTTAGTCCTATTGACGGATTGAATGGAAAAAGAATTGTTAAAAAGAATTTTCTTCATTTTCATTTTTTTTTTTCTTATTATTATTTTTCCTTCTTTTTATTACTAGAAAGCAATAAATATTAATACAAAAAAAACAATGTACCCAACATGTGTTATTTACGCATTATTGCAAAAAAGAAAAATAAATGATTGTTGCAATAAGAAATTGTCATTGATTGCCAACGTTTTTTTTTCAACTCCTATATGAAATCATTCTTTTCCACTTTCCAAAAATTTCCCAATAGAAGAATGTATATATTTTAATTTAATTGCAAAACAGAGGGATTTAATGCGTATGTTACCTTTATATCGTGTAGGAAGTTTTATAGCTCTCACTTGCAGTGTTCAAGAATTATAAAATTAACTGTGAGGTTCTTAAAACCTTTAAAAACCCAACAGCGTTGCATTAAGAATTGAATTGATTCATCAGTTAATTGCTCCAATTGTGCTTATCCGAGTTTAAGTCAGATCAGATGTGAGGGATTTTGTGTCTATACGTACAGCTATGCATTTCAACACCGTTGATCCGATCGCGATGAAATTTGGTACAGAGTCTACTGGCACCAAGCGATTGTCACCAACGATATTCATTTTTTCTCCAGAGCTCTCCCAGATGTAGCCCCCATGTAATTTTCATGCTTTTTTGACTACTTTTTGAATTTGGCGCCATAAATGTAGCTTCAAAATATATAATACGAGGTAAATTGTCGCTTCGCTCCAATTTACCTCGCCCCGCTTCGCGGGGATTTTTTGCGCTTCGCGCAAATTTTATATAGAGAAAATAATTGAGATGAAAAAAGTCCAATAGAAAATGTATTCGTTGGTAACAATCGCCTGGTATCAGGAGTCTCTGTACCAAATTTCATCACGATCGGACCAACGGTGTAGAAATGCATAGATGAACAGGAACGAAATTTTAGAGAGACCTTTCTTTATTATATAGATAACATTTTACATTAAATACGAGACTATTTTTTGCGCTAGTAACGATCTGGTGTAAAAAATTAGATTTATATTAGAAACGTATTTTAATCAAATTCAAATAATCGCCACTAGACTTCTCTAACGTCTCGATATAATATCGATTTTATAAAGCTTCATAATTTCATGAAAAATATGTAACTATTGAAATTTTAATAGACTCTTGTCTTGTATAAAATAAATTAAAAGTAGTCATTTCTTATATTCTATCGGTTACTTACAAGAAACAAAAGACTCTCAGTGAAAAAACGGCTAAAGGACTTTATCAATTTTTGTATGAGAAAACCTTGGAGTTTTCTTCGAATGAATCACAAAAGAATAAGAAATCGCAAAACTAACTTCTCATTTTCCACTCTGAGATCAGCTAAAAAAAATCAGCAAAGATTTGTTTGAAAATTTAAAGAATGACGTCATTTTGTGATCTTTTTGTAAAAAAGTTTTTTGGAATTCTTCAATATCCCAAATCTTATGCTATGCTTATGACTTTAATTTCAGTAATTTTCACGAAACTTTCTGAAATTTATATATAAAATAAACCCTATTAATCATCGAAATAATCATCGATACCACCAACGCACACAAGCATATTTTTCTCATATAAATTGAGAAAAAGGGTAAGTATTAGTGACAAGTCTGTCATTGTGGAAGGTCAAATTATTAACAGTGGAAACACAGATCCCAAAAATTTCTTATCAGTTTTGCAAATTTCTACTACAAGAGCACACGGGCTCCAGTAAAAGTTACGCAGAATTTTCATTCAGCATCATCCTCAGTGAGTATTTCACATTGATTTCATATATTTCCAATAGTTTTCACAAATTTTCATTGAAGACGAGGCTTTTCGGTGAATTTCTCAATATGAATGAAGATTTACGTAAACTAGGCGTGAAAGGATTTTAATTGAGGAAAAATACGTTTTTTATGAATTCCCTACCGTCCTTATGGAACTTATGAGTTGATAAAGTTAACCAAATGTCGGAAAACATTCTTATCTGTATTTTCTTGAATTTTGCTGACAACCACAAAATTGTACCTCTATGTGACCTTTACGATTACATATTTTTAAGTACATTTTAGTAAAGAAATTTCGCCTCTTCAAACCAATATTTCGTTGTCACAACTTTCATTTTCAACGACGATATAAGTAGAAAGCGAATTTTATTCATTGCACCTCGGCTTATTTTTAATTATCACTCTCCAATGACCTTTTTCAAGATCACCAAGACTAACACGAGGTGAACCTTAGAATAGCGATATGTTATTCTAGAAAAAAAATGAAAACGTCATGGGTTCAAGCTACAGTCTCTTATCCTAAAATTAAATACTACTGCACTTCGAATATTCTATAGACGATTTCTGTGCTTGTTTGAGTCCAATATGACGTTGCTGTTTGACTAGGAAGTCTCGGACTACCTGTGTATATGTACCTGTTTGAAAGAAATTTTTCTTGAAGGTCAAATCAAAGAAGAATACCTTCTTTATTAAAAAAAAAATCAATAATTCACAGATGTACCATAATGGAAAAATTTATTACATTTCACGTGCTAGGCTGATTTTCTTGTTTTTGTACTACATATTTCTCTAAATTTGCATTCTCTTATCTTTAGCCGGAATGACCGGAAATCTTGGAGTTTTATTTTAAGCTGTCGCCACGACACAGTCAGATTGGTTACCATGCCACGTACATACCCCCAAAATCAACCAATCCACTCATGACGGATCTCGAAGAGTCTTAACACACATAAAAATAGCCAGAAAGGTCAACTGGTGTTATCAAATTAATTTCTGCAAAATTAAGTCTATATAGACAGCTCATTCATTTATTTTTTCAACTATTTTTTAGTCGTTAGTTTTTTTAATCATAACGTGATGCAAAAAACAAATATTTTATGCAATTTAACACGGAAATAATCAAGATTTTTTTACTCCTGAAGTATTATGATGAAATATCTGATTTCATCACAATTGAGAAAATTTAATTGACAAAGCAAGCAGCTTTTATGATTTTGTCTTCTTACTTTTGCAGAAATAGAAAAATATTTTTCCTTAAACTTTTTTACTTAAAGTAAGTAATTTAATTTTTCCGGGTTAAACAGAAACTGAAAAGCATTTTAGATCTGTATACTTTGTCGTTTACGCCCTGTACAAGTGGCCCCCGGGCACACGTGAACAAATAGCAACAATATTCTTTTATAGCAGGGAATACTGAAGCTCGCTATCAAACTAATTTAGGAAAATAAACAATTTTTTAGTTACCTACTTGATATTTTATTCAACGATATTACAGATTTGAAGAATTCTTAGATCGAATATTAATTATTTTTTAACTCTTTTCCAGAAAACTAAACTGATAAAATGACTACCTATTTCAACTACCCATCGAAGGAGGTTCAGGATGAACTCAGGAGGATAGCTCAAGCAATTGTAGCTCCTGGAAAGGGCATCCTTGCTGCTGATGAATCTGTTGGAACCATGGGCAAGCGTTTAGCTGTAAGTTTAGCACATAAAATAAATTTCTACTTTTTTCAAATTAAATTAATTCTTAATTTTTTGTTCTTAAGGACATTGGTATGGAGAACTCCGATGATGCTCGTCGTCAATACCGTCAGCTGCTCTTTACCGCCGACGACAAACTGTCTGAGAACATCTCAGGTGTTATTCTCTTCCACGAGACTCTGTACCAGAAGGCTGACGATGGAACTCCATTTGTTGATCTGCTGAAACGTAAAGGAATTATTCCCGGAATTAAGGTGGACAAAGGCGTCGTTGACTTGTACGGATCTGAAGGCGAATGCACAACTCAAGGTAAAACTTTTTTTTTTTTTTCAACTATAAATTTTACGTATTTAACAGATTCGACAAATCTTGAATTAATCTTTATTTAATATCCACCATAATTTTTTTTTAAGTTAAAAATCGAAAGTCAATCATAACGCGTCCAGTTATAAGAGTTGGTGTCCCACAACGTGTAAAAGTTTGTTTATGCGTTGTAATTTAATTTCTGAGTTGTATATTAGTAGGCAAAATTGATTTTTTTGTGAAAATCAGTAATTTGATGCATAAAAACGATCATATCTCCGGTTCTATAACACCTACAGAAATTTCTTGACTAGTTTTGGAAAGGTCTTGAAATAATCTGTAATTTGATATATATCACAATGATTTTCAAGGTCACCTCTAAAACACAAAATGGCGGTTTTTCATTTCACCAAAACAGTTTTTGGCATTTTTCGTCCTGAAGGAATGGTTCTGGAGATTTCTGATGTTCTAGAAAGTTGTAGAGAATTGCAAAACCTTTAATTTGATACCAAGTTGAGCGAAATCGGACAAGCCGTTCAGGAGATATGGAGCTTAGAACTTTTCAAATTCAAGAATTTTTCAAATGGCTATATCTTCTAAACGGCGACATAGATTTTCTTCATTTTTGGACTGGTGAAAGATATTGAATCAGGCTACAACATATCAAAATTTAAAAGATTTGCCTAATGGGGATTTGGAGATATTGCCCCTTAAATTTAGGAAATTTTTGTTTTTGATTTTAGCGCCTCTTGCGGACATTTTTGGAACTTGGAATGTTCTAGATAGTTGTAGGGCTTCTTGAAACCTTTCATTTGATAACAAGATGATCAAAATCGGCCAAGCCGTTCTCGAGTTATATCGAAAAAACACTTTTTGCTTTAGGCCGCCATATTTGCTAAACCGCTTGACCGATTTTCAAGTATGAATTATCGATGAAAATGTCTCACTGAGTTCTACAACATACTAAAATTTCAGACCTCTAGCTGTAAGGGAACTGATTGACGGTATTTCAAAATGGCGGACGGCGGCCATCTTGGAATTTGAAAATGCGAAAAAATGAAATTTTACACCCACATTTCTATAGAAAACTTCAAACCTGAAGTCTCTATCTGTTACCGTTCCCGAGATATAAGGCAAAGTTTGGAGTCCCGGACGGCAGGCCGGCAGGACGGCAGGCCGGCCGGATCAAAAATTTTCCACCACCAGTTTTGGAATGTGGGTTGTCTAAAACGTGCTCATACCAAGTTTGAGCCCGATCTGAGGTGGTCGGAAAATCCGACGATTACAATACTTGGTGTTGGCCACGAAGTGGAACACCAACTAATTGCACATTAATCATCGTGTGTCAGGAATGTGGGTGAAATAACCCACTTTACATTGAAATCGCGATGGTGTCTTTATATTATTTTGAGTACACACTTCTCAGAAATTTTATTTCGGTCAGTGATGGACGTAATGAGAGTCACTTAGAACACTTACCTATTGCCATTCTTGCGACATACTTACAACAATTGCGTATGAACAAAAAATTCAATTATTGGAGGATGTAAATTATGTATTCAGTTCACACTAAACCAGCTTACTTGAAGCACCGTGCGTCTTCCGAATCGAAAAGGCCCACATAGTCTGGTAGATCAACTAAAAAAAAGAGCCTCTCCTTTATACCTCTTTGTCATTTTCACGTGTAGTCAGAATTTGCAATACGCGCGTGTATCTACCTTTAAAGTGACGCAATCAATCGTCACATCTCTCATACGCATTTCTTTTATTTGTTAAACTTGACTGTAACATCTAAAATATCGTGCGTCAACAAATCACGTAAAAATAATCAAATATTCTACATATTCCTAATCACGTGTTATATTTAATTATTTCGTGTATTGTATTTAATGGACAACATTTGAATTGTCCATATTTCCCATTAAATATGATAATTGTCGTTTATAAATGAAACGAAATCAATACGCTGGCGGAAGACCTTTCGAGGCTATCAAATAAGTTAAAATGTTGTTGAAGATAGATCGCTAATTAGATGCTATTTACCATGCTGATAATTGCCTAAAATACAACTCTATCTGATTTCGTTCTAAAGGGCTTTTTTGTAGAATTTATAGAGAAATTTCCAAAAATGGAAAATTATGATCTGAAACTCCCATATAAAAATAAAAACGTAAATATTTTTCGAGAAAGTACTGCGTATGTCATCCACGTGGAATATCAACTAATTGCAGTATATTCTTCTAAAAATATCTCACATCTCACAGTAAAAGTCTATTGATAATAATTTATTAATCACACAACCGCACGATGCGTACTGCAATCATGAAAATGGAAAACCTATGATTTTATTGAATGAAAGTAACTGGTGTATTGCTATAATACATTCAACTCCCTTCATTTTGATTCCTGACGCAAAGCTTAGTGAAGACGGGTATGCTATTCTTGGAAGAGATTTAGAATAACTCACCTTTTGCTTACAAAATGCACACGGCTTTCACATACGGAAGCAAATGAGAAATACAAACAAACCAACACTAGGACGAACTTTTGCGTATTATCCCAACAAAAGATTTTCTTTTTAGAATCTTCCGGTCACACCAAAACAACATAAAATTTTCTTTAGATGATAAACATCAATTTCTACTCATACCAAGTTTAGGCCGCATTCGATAGTTTTATGCTTTGAAAGGTACACATGAGTTGTGTTCTGAAAGTCACACCGCTCACTGCATTTTATTGTGCGACATTTTGAATGGGAAAAGTCTGAAACAGATAAAAACGGAATCTTTGCATAGATATATAATAGATTGATAAACATGAGAGAGAAAAAATGCCTATAAATAAAATATGTTTGACTCACAATGAGTGTTGTCACAAAAATCAAAGCATTAAATTGTTTTGTTATACTTTCAAGGAGAAACATTGCATGAAGGGCATCTCATACATTCAGTTCAATTCCCCAGATTGTGAACGCATGCGGTGGTTTTTCAATTAATGAATTTAGTGGTTTGTGGAGAATATTTCTCCGAATTCTTGTACAAACTATTAAAAAAAAATTGCGGATAATTTTATTGTTTCCTTAAAAAAAATTTCAAAGTTTTCCAGTAAAATTGAAACAGAATTTTGCCCATTTCGATATGGCCAGATTTTCCGTTGATTACAGTACTTGGTGTATTTTTTTTTGCAAATAACCCATTAATACCATCTCAATTTCACTAATATCGTGAAGCGTTTGGATTGTAAATTATATGGTATAGAGAGACTATATATGTATTAAGGCTTTAATTTTAACTCATTCTCACATGTTTATTATTTACTTCCTTATTTACATTCTTAGTCGAGTAAATTTCGTAGAAATGCTCATTTGAAAAAAAATGAAAGATACGCTAGTAAAAAGGAAGATATCACAAAGAAACCAAGATTATTTAAAACTCAACCCACTAAGAAAATTTTAGTAAAAGTGTGCAGAAACGATATAAATGTATGAGAGGATTTGGTTGAATTCGTCTTTGTATTGTTATTCATTCATACTTTTTCTTATGATCGTCTTAAGTGCTCGAAAATCAATATTTAACTATTTCATTAAGTTACTTATAGGTGAAAATATTCTGATATTACCACTAACACAAAATAACGAAAAAAGAAATCTTTTTTTCGATTTATGTGTATCTAAAAATAAACTTTTTGTTATAATTGAGAGTATTCCCAATCGACCCATGTGTCTCATGTCCATGAATTATTTCTTCGTATCTTCTGCAGCAACAGAGATTGATTGACAATGTTACAAGGCAATAGTTCAATGAAATTAACTACATAATCTAATTTTGTAAAACAGGGATACATTGCAGAAAAAACATACCGAATATCGTTCCTGGGAAATGTGAAATTTTTACACAAAACAGACAAAGAAAAATTTTCATTTTGTTTATCATAAATGTCCCAATTGGGAAAACGGAAGCAAAAACAAAAAACCCCGTACAAAGTTAAAAGACATTAAAGATTCCCTGACTCACATGTATTTTATATACAATTCTGCACATTATGTATAAAAATATACATATATAACGAAGAGAAAGACAGATTGTGCCATGATTGTGCTGACAAATCTAATCTAAATTTATATGATTTAAATAGTTCTAAAAGATCCTCAACTACATTTTAAAGAGATGTGTTTATTTATTCTTCATTCAAAAAAAAAATAAAGAATTGATGCCAAGAAATGGACTACATACTCCCGAAATAAGAATTGTGATACAATAGCAAAGATTATCTTTATGATTTTCATATCTATAAACTGATATGAAAGATTTATAAACATATTCAGGCTAAATTGAAGCCATTAGAAAATCTAATTTTGTATACAAAGTAGCAAAATATAGACAAGAAAATGACTCACGTGTAGAAGAAGCTTAATTGAAAAATAATAATATGTAATGTAATGTTGAACATTAAATCTTCTCGTAGGTCTTGATGACTTGGGCGCACGCTGTGCACAGTACAAAAAGGATGGATGTGATTTTGCCAAATGGCGCTGTGTTCTGAAAATTGGGAAGAACACACCGAGCTACCAAGCCATTCTTGAAAATGCTAATGTATTGGCCCGCTATGCTTCCATTTGCCAATCCCAGAGAATTGTTCCAATTGTTGAGCCAGAAATCTTGCCCGATGGTGACCATGATTTGGATAGATGCCAGAAAGTGACCGAGACCGTGCTGGCGGCCGTCTACAAGGCCCTCAGTGATCACCATGTGTATCTCGAGGGGACATTGCTGAAGCCCAACATGGTGACAGCCGGCCAGAGCTGCCCTCGCAAGTACACACCACAAGAGGTTGCTCTTGCTACTGTTACAGCTCTTAGGCGCACCGTACCAGCCGCCGTGCCCGGCGTCACATTCTTGTCCGGCGGTCAGTCTGAAGAGGAGGCCTCTGTGAACTTGAATGCAATTAATCAAGTGGAACTTCTACGGCCGTGGGCACTGACATTCTCCTATGGACGTGCTCTACAGGCGTCTGTATTGCGTGCCTGGGGAGGCAAGAAAGAAAATGTCGCTGCTGGACAGGGCGAACTCCTCAAACGCGCCAAGGTCAGTAATCTTCACTCTTCTTCCTTCTCTTTAATATCCCACGAGAAAAAAAAGCCCATTCCAATTTCGAATTCGCATTTTTTCCTGCTTCTCATTCTATTATTAAAAACTACTTTTGTTTGTATACCTGCCAAATATATATCATGCACGTTTTAAAATTCTAATATGTGACGTTAGAATGAAATTATTTCTTCTTTTTTTAAGCTATTTTAAAGATGCTCTAAATTTTTTGTTCTTTTATAGTTTTTTGGCCTTTAGTTTTAATGTGGTTAAATTTTTTTTCAAAGTCGCAATAATAAAAGAAAAATTGCACATTTATGATCACAACGCAAGTTGATATACATTACGTAATCACAAATCCACGTGTTTTTCACATTAGTCTTTTTGTCATATGTCTATCATACAAGTATGTACCTATATTTAGTAAATTAACCACTAAATACCAGAATAAAAACTCATTAATAGAGAATGCTACATTGGTGCACGAAAGTCGCGCTACAGAAAAATATATCACGTACCTATTAAAGAAATTACAAGTCACCTCCAACATCATGATTTTCCTGCGAAATGCGGAAGAAGACAGCATGTTAAATGAAATTCTAATATAAAGGTTGCACACTGTCTGCAAATTTCGGATAATTGTATTTTTCTTCCTTCAATATTCAATGCATTTCGTCACTGCCGCAATAAGCGTTGGATATAAAGATAGAATTTCTTTAGAAAATATTATTTTTACAAGAGATGATATTTTAAGAGTTCTATAGAATACTAGTAAATTTTCTATAACCGTTTTTGCCCCCAATACTGTGTCACTTGCCCCACAGTTTCACGAGATTTTCCCAACGATTAAATCTGTAACAGTTGTATTTTATACAATTTTCTTTTCTTTTTAAATTCATGGTGTCAAGCAGTAAACAAATGAACCGTTAAAGATATATAACAAATCCAGGCTTAAGCATGTTAATTATGCTTAACTGTCCCATCTCTATATGTCTGAGTTTTCTTTATACATATCAGTTCAGTATTTTTTGGGTTGGGAAAATTCAATTCTTTACACCTTTTAATTTCAGTGTCAATTAAATCTTCAACTGACACTTTGGCAGTTTTATTTAATTGATTTTATCTCAATTTATCCGAAATTTTCTTCCAAGTAAATCGTGTAAATATTATGAAAATATGGAGCATTACAACATTAACTAACTCATAAAAACTCTGTCTGGTATCATTGGTCATTCCACAGCAATTATATGTAAATTCATACGCGTAGATGTTTTACCACCATTGAATTATGTAAATAATTTAATTCGACTTGCAGACTGGTGCTTTAGCGTGCTATGTACAACATATCTTATAAAAATAGTCAGTCAGTCAGTGGTAAAATTTCATCTAAACAAATTAAAAGAAAGCATAAATGAAATCTCAAACTTTGATCTTAAAACGTACCTATATAAAGATAATTTTTTGTCCAAGAAACTCAATGAGATTTTTTCTAGAATTTCATGAACATACCTTAATTGCACGATCACAGTTGGGTGTGTATATAAGATCCACAGACTTTATGGTGACCACTACTATTTTTTTTTGTACCTTCGGATCTTGTATACTTCCTTATTCAGTTGGTTTTTATTGGTTTTCACTAAATAACAAAAAATGATTTCATTGCTTTTGGCCATTTTTGTGAATCATTTCTTGCACGTTGACGGCACGATATAACACATGTATTGAGGACATTTTTTTTCCATGAACATTGCCATATATCAAATTAAATAATTGGTGAGAAAAGTCTTTGATGATGAACTATTTAAACATAGACACCCCCTTATACTCAACTTTTGTACACATACGTAGTTTATCTTATGAGAAGGAGCTATAAATAAAAGGTGGATGGGAGTTAGTCAGCTTGATGGATAAAATTCATATTTTTGTCAGTATTAACATTGAAGTTTTGTGCAAAAGATAGGTCAGTTCTATGAAAAAATATTAATATTTTTAGTTATAAAATAATTTTCCTCTGATTCCATGAAAAATATATTTCCGAGCTTTTCCGAAATCCGGATGACTAACTTTCCTCCATATCCGCTATTTAGAACACACATAAGAAACAATATTCCGGCTTAAATCGTAAATCATGGAGCTGTGAAAGAGCACAGCGTCCGCATGATATGTGTACCTTCTACACGGCGTTAATCTACGCTAGAAAATATTTTGGCTAAAAAAAATTGATTTACATTCACATAATAATTTATGTTACTTTACGTCCTACATATACAGGCAAATGGATTGGCTTGTCAAGGAAAATACGAAGCTGGTTCAATTCCCTCGTTTGCGGCTACAACAAGTCTGTTCGTTAAATCTCACGCATACTGAATACACAGAACCGATGTAATGGGGAAACAGAACGAGGAAAAGATACCGAAAATTTATTTTAAAATTCACTCTTGAGTGGATTTTATCATTAATTTGGATACCAAATTGGATTACTGGCTGGATCGGAAAATTTTTACACCTGTTACAACACACAAATTTTTCAGATTGAAAACTTGTGACAAAACTTCTACATTTTCAACACAACACAATTTATACAAGGAAGATGATACATACCAAAAACTCAAATCTGCATTCCATTGACGTATCATACACTTGCTGCCGTGTACAATTTATACATAACACAAAATACAAAAACATATTTTAGTTATATATCACGTATATAGTTGATTTTTTATTAAAACTATTTGTTTTTCTTTTTCTTGCTTGTATAATTGCTTACTTAAGTTCTTTGTTCAAAAATTTTTAAAATTTCAAAATATCCAATTGGCTCCAAATATACAAAATTTTTCTACATATAAAAAGTTGTTTTTATTTTTGTTTTGTTCGAATTGGCTATTGAATTGAATTTTCTTACAGTAAGCTTAATTTTAATGTTAAAGGACTTTAAGTTCCAACGAACCATAATAAACCCAAATATAGCCATTGCGTTTGGCGGAAATGTGGTGTTTTTAATAACCGTTAAAAAAAACTTTACAATTGAAAAAGAAATTTAAAAAAAAAAAACATTAAAATATTAAAACAAAATCTTGGACATATTTGGGTTTATTTTAGGTAAGTAAATTCCTATCCCTACCTTATCTCTTTTCCAGATCCTACCCTCTATCAATATAAGTTTTATTTCTCTTTTTTGAGAACATAAAGTTGAGCAAAGCTTAGATATAATTTTAATCAACACCCACTATCTTCGCTCTTTCAATACCTTTTGACGATTTTGGCAATGAATTATAAAGAAAAACGTGGTAGTTAAACGTGTCTTACCTAGCAATCATCAACAATGGAAGAAAATAGTTATGTTTTCGCACTTTTCTCCCGGAAACCGTTTAGTTTAACAATCAGATGATTCCTCTAACACAACTTTTATTTTCCTATTGTTATTTCAAACAAACAGGCGAACGGAGATTCATCTCTGGGCAAATATGTTGCTGGTAGCGTTGCCGGTGCAGTAGGTGATGCCACACTCTTTGTAGCTAACCATGCCTATTAGGCAGAGAATATTCGTATAATCTTCAATTTAAATCGGTTGCCAAAAATATCCGATCATCATCCCACAATGGAAATGTTTAACAATCGTCTCATCATTTTGGATTAATACCATGAAGGTAAATCGTGGTAAATCAATGTAAATAGAATTTCTTTATCATATCTATGCTTCTTTATTATTCTATTTTAGTTGACGATGAAGTTGTATTACATGGAATAATGAGATATTTCACGAGAAGTTGGTTACATTTGTGAAATAATAGTGAAGTATAAATTTTATCGGATGATTTGGAAATAAATTATTACATGATAAATATATGTATTATGGATGTAACAACAAAAAATAATATCTTGTTTTATTTTTGAAACTAATGATAGGTAAGTAAAAGAAAGTTCTGACTGTATTTGTTACGCAATCAACTTCTACCTCCGCGAAATGGTTTATCGCTTAACCCGCTCAACTCTTTCTCGTCTTATATGACCTTTATGCCACCTTTAGTTCATTGAAACTCACATTTTTTTGACGAGTTTCACATTTGCCTATTGGATGCCTAAATATCATTATCTAATACTTTAATGTGTTTAACATGTCGATCATCAGTATTACATCGAACTGAGAATCTCAAGGAAAGGCCCCTGAGTTGATTTCCTCTCCCATTTAGAGTTAGGTCCACTAATTTTTATGTTTCCAACACCAGAGACTTTTAATTAAATCCTTGAAAGATACACAACATACTTCGGAAGAGAGAAAATGTGTATTGAGCTAAATGATAAGTACACCCGGTATTAGATACATTGTCATTGTTGGAGAAAGCTCTACAGTTAACATGTTAGTTATGGCAGTTCGTATTCCACAATGTAAGAATAGTTACAGTGTTTATGTGTTGGAAATTGATTTATCAGATGAATTAAAAATGTGAAAAAATATATTTTCTTTTTTTTTAAGAAGTTTTGCTTACTAAATTCTTTATGAAAAAGTTATTCGAGTATTTAAGAGTGAAACATAATAAGAAAAGGATCTAGATCTTGACTTTCATAGCTCAGAAAACTTGATAGAATACCTGGGTTAAAATATTTCTTTTCCACAAGGAAAGCAAGGAAAGCTCCCTTAAAATTTAATCCATAGAGTCATGTTTTGAGACTTACTATTTTTCCACTTATTTGGAATACCAACTGTAAACCGTCTCCTTCAATCTTTCCTTTCCGTGAGCTTTCTAAGACGCGTCATCCTTCCGACGCATATGATAACATACGCTTCTAATTTTATAACTCATCTGACCTTATTCGCTGAAATAGTTTAATAAATGGATGATTGTGGTGTAGCAGAAAATCATAATATTAACTTTTCAACACTCTCCACTAAGAAACAGTTGTGGAATAAAGGCATTGCCCCCTCCCTAAAAATTAAAGTCACCTTAAAGTATCTGCCGTATGTTGATTGGGAATACAGAATATTCTAATTAACGTTTAGCACAAATATTGAATTGGTTCTTTCAACCAAAAATTTCATTAGAATTTTAACAAAAAAAATTAATAATTAAACACATAAAGAAGAAGGATTTCGTACCATATTCTGCGCTAAAGGCGCTTGGAAGATTTCACCCAATCCACCCCTAAATCAATGTCAGAGTTACGCAACTGCAAAGAAGCTGAAGCCAAGAAAAATACACATTGTGTCGTCTTTTCGTAAACCCGTGTTTTCCATAAATGAAGGGTTTGATTAAAAGTGGGCTATATAGTTACAAGGTGGGGACTCCAAAGTGACGACAAGAGCATACCGATGAGATCAAATTACCTCCCTTTCAAGTGAAAAGAAAATAGATTGCATTTTGCGACATATTCCATGCATAAATTGACTTTCATTTTTTCCCGCCTTTTTTTCTAACAATCTCAAATCAACATGCTTTTCATAAAAATTACTTGCATTGTTAAGTAATGATGTAATAATAAATTGCAGATTTATGCATAAAATACATGTTCAACTTTAATTAAAATAAACCTAAATGGAACATCTTGAAAACCCCAATTAATATTGTCTAATCTATATAGCATACACACCTTCAGAAAACCACCGCAAGAGACATAGAAATTGGAACTCGAATACCAAAGCAAAATAAATATTTTTATGGTCTCTAGTCCACGATCACTGAAATTCCCCGCGTACACAACTATTGCGGCACCTGGGAATCCCATAATCTTTTTCCGAAAGCTGCTTGAGATGGAATTGCACTTTTTGGCTTGGAATGACAATGATATTTTCTTGCACCATGAATACAAATCATGTGGCAATCGATGTAGTATATTCCATGACTTTCCATGGATTTTATGCCATCTTCTGTAGGAGGGAATACCTTGAATACCATAAATTTTTCTTGATCATATTTTACCGAAATATGTACAACATCTTCAAAAGTCATCGAGTTGTAACGCAAATATCTAGAAGAATCTCTACAACATGCATGATTAGTGGAATTTTGAGGGTGTGCGGCCCATTGAAAAGTCAGTTGGCTTCCATCCAAAAAAAAAAAAAACAAAAAAAATTTGGTGAGTTCAACTTACGATCAGTCCAGCAGACTGGGCGGGTCGTCATACG
Source organism: Lutzomyia longipalpis (assembly GCF_024334085.1). Classification (NCBI taxonomy): domain Eukaryota; kingdom Metazoa; phylum Arthropoda; class Insecta; order Diptera; family Psychodidae; genus Lutzomyia; species Lutzomyia longipalpis. Next base: position 43,869,508 of record NC_074707.1, on the reverse strand, counting down.
GATCAAATTTGTGTGGTACCTACCTATATAGGCTGATGAGTCACACGAAAACTCCACCGTGGTTTCCAAATTGGATTTTTGTACTATGAATAAAATAAAAAAAAAACCTAATAAAGGCAATAAAGGCATCATAAGAAAACATATTTGGGCTTTACCCAAATATACATAGCATAGGAGATTTTACTTTTTTCCCCTCGAAAGCACAGAAGGAATTTTCTGCCAAAATATTTTTTATATAAAAAAATTGGCAGAGAGCTTTTCCAAAGTTCTTGATTTTTATCACAAGTGCTTAGATGTTTCCAGGTGAGATCGTGGGATTACTTCTTCAATCACTTAACAGATTAAACGATAAGTATGCTCATTTATGTAACATCCCGTTTTTCAGTTGAAATAAATGATATACCTATCTATTTTAATTCTTGTTACCTTTGTATATATAGCTTTGATTTTTAGATATGTATGAGTTCAGAACATTAGGTGGCTTTAGGCTGTAAATTTTAGAATGCGCAGTACATTTTAATGTTGCTGTATGTATTGTGCCTCAACGATATGTCCCGCAGCGTCAGCGCTAATTCACATAACATGTACAACATGGAATGGCTATGCTTGAATGTGTGGGGCGCATTGCAAAAGTCAAAGCCACTGTGACAGTCAGTTGGTGCGTGAATCTCGACAAGTTAAAATCAGTCTTCGTCTTCTAGCCATAGAAGAAGGCAGCACTGAGAGTCTCCTTCTCAAATAATTGCCGCCACACGATTAGAATCACAGTGTTTTGCAAAAACTGCACTGGTTAGCGGAGATTTATTAATTTGAGTTTGAAGACAAAGTTATATATTAATTTTTTGGTGCGGTTCTCTAATTATTTGTTTGAATTTTGTGAGATTGTTTTAAAAATTCCAAGACAGAGTTGCAAGAAGCGAGTGCTTTGCTATAAAAGAAAAAAAAAGAATTCAGAAATATATTTTGACTCAGCAGTGTGAACATTTTTGTGAAATGTAAACGTCCTCCACGGCTCGACTACTTGTAGACTCTATGTTCACCAATATATAGCGTAACACTTATGCAGTGCCCATTCTCTGGAGGAAGAGACAGACAAACTCCGCCAAAGTATAAGAAGTGAAATTTCCAGGTAAAATTTTTAAACGGATTATACATACTTACATATATTTACCGAATACCATTCAATCTTATCTGAGTCAATTTCGCAATTTGCTCACATCATTCAATAGCTCGGTGAACTCACATATGGTGTAGTGATATTTGAGTATAGTTGTCTTTTATAGTAACACGAAAAATTATTCGTTTCCTTTGAGTGAATCAAAAGAAATCGGTTGAACTGTAAGATTTTTTCTAATATTCAAGATCTTGGTACCTATATATAGTGTTAAGAGAAACTTTAATAAAGGATGCCAAGACAATGCACTGAAATGTAATTTTGCATTGAGATGAAGACGAAAATTTTCCATGGCTAAAGCCATATAATGCTGAGTCAGAGGAAATCTCTGCTAAAACTCATATTTATACAGATTCTATAAATATTTAATAATATACCTACTTAAATCAAAAGATTCTCAGAAAATTTTTAAAAATATGATTTTTTTCAGTGCTCATAACTTTGAGGATCTGACAATTTTGTTTTTAAGGAAGTGGGTAGCTCGAAATTATTTCGTAGCTATATAGTGGGCCATAGCATATCAATCTATTGTGATAGAGCGGTAATAGATAGGGCCTTGCCCCTAACGACAAAATTTAATTACATTATATCGACTAAAAGACGCCCGAAGGTGAGGTCAAATCCATCACCACCCACACCCCCATAATTTTGAATTACCCCAAAATTTTCGTTTTTGCTTAATAACAGATTCTACGACGGCTTAGTCGTTGATATTCTTTGTGTCAATGAACTTTAATACGAATCTCTATACGATGTACTACCTACTTTAAATTCAAAATTATCCTTTTTTTCTGCATAAATCACACGTTAAATGCTAATTCCCTTTAATTCCTCTTGTATTCTTTGTGCAGATCCACACATAAATTAACTTAACAATCTTAGTTGGTCTCATCACATGTCATGTGCCCACTGCTGGTACAGAGAGCACTTTTTCGCCACTCTTGCGCCCCAATTGAGTTCATTAACTAAAATTGAGGAATCGTCTGATTAATTTGGCTAAGAAAAAAACACAACAGATACCCGACTGATAAAGAAAAGAAACTACAGCCAAAAAGATACCAAACAAATGATGAAAACAATAGGGTAAATTAGATTGAATTAAATTGGTGCCAGACTGTTGCTATCATTTTCAGTTAGTTTCTTAATCAGTTCTAGATTTTTTGTTAAATTCTTTTTAATCAGAAAAAATCATTGTTTCCATCTTAGAGACGCAAAAAGAAAAAATATTGAATTTTTTTAGGATCAATTTTATCAAAATCAGTCTATGTAATAGAGTGCTTTCGTACATTGCATAAATTCTATACATAAAATTGAAAAATAATAGTACAGTCGGGTAAAAAAAAAGAAACCCAAAACACTAAATTACTCTTTGCGGCCAATAAAAGCGCTCTTTGCCAGAAACATCTGGAAAAATGATCGATAAAACTAGAAATAATTTTCTATTTCTCCTCGAAATGGAGCTTCCACAGGCATAGCTCGGGAACAAACTGTTATGTGATTTGCACAAGTACTTTATATGTACATTACATATAGAACATAATATATTTTACTATTCTGCAATGTTCTCATTTTATTTCCAAGAGACAAGTTCTACTTATTGAAAATATTTGCATATAATTTTGTAGTTATTCTCCCATCGGAGCACATATGAGATGCCAAATTTCTTGGCAACAGCGGAAGCTTTTTGCCGATATGCTACATATGGAGTGCCATTTGGGGACCAAGTTGACACTTCTCACAACGAAGAAAATCGATTAATTAATACCATAAGACTTAATTTGCATTGTGTGGCGTCAATAAATTGTTTATTAATATTACACGACTAAAACAAGCTACACGGCAGCTATTGTTGTGCGTGCAAAAGCTCACACAGGTGTATATGTACGTAACATCCTCCTAAATCTACATTTTAATTCTCAATTTGATATTCAGTGATGCGGGAAGGCACAGAAAAAAGTCCAGAATTCCCTCATTTGAATTCCAGTGACTAATTCAATAGAATTATACCACCATTTCTCCAATAAGGCGTCTAAATTGAAATCATATGATTCAAATTAGAGCGTGTGACAAATTATTCTGCGCATGTCTCATATGTATCGTGTATCTTAAATCCATTGATAACGCGCCGACGTTATGGTAATTGTTATTCCACGATATGTGTATTTGGGTATGCACTGCTATTTGGTTCATCAGATGAATTCTTTTTATTGGCACTTTAGTTAGGAGCTTTGTGAAATTATGTTTATAAAATCATTTAAAAGTCGTAAGAGTTTGTAAACTTTCTAAGCTTTTGTTTATCAAATTAAGTTAATTAAGCAAAAAAGGATCATAAGGATAATTTTTTAAATAATTTTATTGTTTAGTTACTTATTATTTTCTACAAAGATTTGTTTAAAAAAAAACCTCGAAGATAAATTTTATTTTATATCAACTTTCTATCTAAAATACGGAATATGTTTTGAAGTTTTAAAATAGTAGGTGTTTATTAAAAGCTTCAATAATTAATTCGTAGATAAAATTTTAGAAAATTCAAACTAGCAATCTCTTTATCATTCCACATTCCTTTTACAATTCAGGAAATTCTAAAAGCTAGCCTGACTAATACTTTTTCATAAACATATTTTTCCAGAACAGTGAGACTTCAAAATTGTGTTTATAGAACATCTAATTCCAATCTTAGGAACTCGTGTTTAACGATAATTAGAATACCAAATATCTTAATTCAATACCATCTAATTAATATGTCGAGAACAGTTGTATGTATTTAGGAATTTCTCCATGTGGCGTTCTATTAGAAATCACATATCATTCATAATTGGTTACGTTCTCTGGCACTGTGTCAACTAGTCCTCCTAGCCAATTTGCGAGTTACCATTAATTTTTTTTTATGTCTTAAAGATGTTCATCTAAAAGAATATTCTTTAATCGTTGCAGGCTGAATTTAATAAAAGAAAATGAACAGACACAATGACTTTTTTTCGAGAGGTATTTTAAACGATTGTTGAAGATTTATTCAAACATGTTGCGAGTTTAGCACCATTTAAAGAATTTCTGTTTATAGAAGTCAATGGTAATAAAGTGTTTCTTTTCGTGAAGAGCAAATAAAATATATATTTTATCCTTTTATCTATTCTCACAATAATACGATTCTCTATACGTTCTTTACACGAAATATTGAAGGAGATTGTGTTGGAATAGGTCACGCAAGGGTGTCGGAAAATCTTGGAAAAATGTATTTCCCATTGAGATAGAATAAAATAGTTTGAAAGGAACTTTTAGGGCTGGAAATTTCCTTTAAAATTGTTCTATTTTAGAAAAACCTCACACTCCAAAGTACAGGTTTTATGAACTCCATTATCGATTTTAATAATATTTTACAACATTAAGATTTTTTATAGGAACTCCTTTACTTTATTTTAGAAAACTATTTATGTTATGTTATGCAATTTTAAGGATTTTATACCTGTTCTAATGGATACCTACCTATTTTTGTCTTAACTCGAAAACAAAAAGAGAATACGAGAGTTACAAAAAAAAAAGATAATTTCCCCTACGTTACGTCATATATTTATTTCAGTTTTAGTTTGCTGCCTCTTCTTAAATTATTCCACGCGCTGAGAGAAATAAAGCTTCCTTTACATTTATTCTTCTAACCAGTAGATTTTAAATCATTTTGACTTAATCATTTAGCCTTACTCGCAAATGTATTTCTGTCAAGTTACAACCTCAGCCGCAAAATTAAATTCTTTTATAGGCTAATCTTAGGCAGACTCATGAATGGTGGATTCATGAAAACTTTTCCTTTTCGTCTCTCTGTTTTTTTGCAATGCTCTATTCAAATTATTTATTATAATTATTTCAATCCCAAAAATTGAAATGATTGAAGCACTGCATATATGTATATACGTGACAGGAAATTGTGTCTGTATTTGAGCAAAAATACATCGTGGTTATTGGCTCATTTGACTAGGTAGCCCCCCTCACTTTATACCCCCCCAGGCGACTTGGAATAAAAGCACTATTTTTAAACACGGCATGAAGCGAGTTTTGTTGTACGCAAAATTTCATTGCCGAAAATGCTACACGAATACTTACGTCATGTGTTTTTTATACCTATATGAATTCAGATACATACAATGGAACCAGGGCTTTATTTTCCACCAAAAGATACTATATAATTATTATTAACTCAGCATCAGCAATTGGTCATATTTTTTTTTGTTACAAAAATTCATTTCTATAAAGGTTAATGAACACTGTCTGTGACTAAATAACTCTTCGCGAAATGATCCTGAAAGTCCCAAACTTTTCACATAAATTTTGTGGCTCAATCAACAATCGTATAACTGCTAACTTTGCAGAAATGCTGCTTCCACGAAAGTTAAATTTTTAAAATTTAGGTCATAAATAGCTAAAATTAAACTTAAAAGATTCGTTCCACCTTTATTGTGTATGTATATGTAGCGTCGATTACATCATAACATTGAAAATATTTTCATTTTCGAGTTTATGACGGGTTTTACAACAAAATAACAAATTCCAAAGTGTTGAGCATTCCACGAAGAAAAATTTATAAGAATCATCAAATATTTAATCAGTCAATGCGTATGTTTATGGTAAATCAATCAATGAAAGTTTCAATACAGGGCAGTTTTTCGACGTTATTGTGATTTTAGCGTTATGCCTATTTAAATAATTAATATACCAATATTTGATTAACTAATCGCAATTTATTAGTCATTGAAAAAATAAATAACGTTACACATCAAAAAGAGAATATAAGAAGTGAGTAAATAAATAATGTTGGTACGTATTGCTCTCAAATACATACTTGTGGGCTTGGAAAAGCCCCAAAGAAGAATAAAAATCACTGCATATCAGCATTACAAACTTAAATATATTTATATTATTTTTCTATTTTTTTTTAAATAAAAATTTTAAAGCACTAAATTGCCGTTAAAAAATTACTTAAGGAATTGAAAATAAATATCATTCTCGTGGACACAGGATCAGATGTCTTTATAAAAGCGTTTAATAGGTGTATGCATAGAACAATGAATGGTATAATGCTGTACATAGTAATATGTATTCCAATTCGAGGTCAGGTTCGAAAGTGATTACATAGACATTTTAATTAATAGTAAATATTTCTGAGTTTTCAATATTAATCAATTCGTTAATTACCTATATGAAACGATTGACAAAGCGTCCATAAATTGATTCTTTATTCTTTATACTTTTTTTTCTCCATCTATTTGCAGACGTTGGTCGTGCAGCTAAAATCGTGACTCGAGATTTTCTGAGAAGTACCCACCGAGTTTAAAAATCCATTATATTTGATTTAAAGCATTGTGTTGTGGCGAAAATTCAGCAAATTGAATGGTTGCAGTAAAAAAGTAAATGTGACACCTGGATTCTTCAGTTTATGTTGTCAAGAAATTGAAAGTGGAAGATCTAAAGATAGACGTTACATGAGCAAAACCCCTACGCTCAAATTGATAAGCAACATTTGTACTTATTGGTGTGTTACGCACAGAACTACAAGACGCCACTGCGGCTTTGTGTACCCCCCAACAGAAGTACACTACCTAAAGTTCTGTAGTCTGAATAATAACTGAATGACATGCATATCGAATTTCTATAAATATTTATACAACCGATTATCATGAGATTCGCGTAATCACAAAACGTGAATTATTGAGTTCTGTGAACGCATCACCATTCTTGCTGAATAAGTATTTCGCACGAAAACCCATTTGCCAAGTCACATAAAAAGGATAAAAAAATTTTTAAAAAAATGGGCAAATAAATATGCTGAGAAAATCTAAACCAGGAAAGATTGCACACAGATATGGCTATAGATTTCTTAATTGGAGCTCTACTATTGCTCTCAGTGAGCGTCAATGTACTGGCACTTGGTGTCTTCTGGATGACACCAAGCCTCAGAACAACAGCCAATCGCTTTGTCATCAATCTACTTATTGTTAACCTCGTCTGCTGTTTATTCCTTGGACCATCTCTTCTGCTCAATTCATTTGATTTGCGTGATTCAAGAGATGATTCCAATGACCTATCAGATGCACTATCAGACATCAACTGCAGTAGCATCAATGGCACAGCACCAGGGTGCACAGAAAATATTATCTTCAAAGAAACTTCAGTTTCTGAGATAAAGAATACAATCGTTATTACGGAATTTGAGGAAAAGGTGAAGGAGTTGGATGATGAAGATGATTCAATTTTGCCAAGCAATCGTCTTTGGACTCTAGATGTGGCAGCAGCTTTGGGTGCTCTATCAGTACTCTTGGTGGTTGGAGATACGTGGTGTGCTGTGACTGATCCACTGCGATACCATACGAGGGTATCAGCACCGCGAGCATGGGCCCTCATTGGAGCTACATGGTGCCTAGGTATTGTCTTTGGTGTGGCATCATCATTTCGTGGGGATGACACTGTCTTGTACGAATCATATGGGATCTACGGAGCTGTGTTCTCATTTGCGTACTTCTTCGTCATCATCCTGCTGCCCTTTGGCCTGGTGTGTGCCATGTATTGGCGAATATTCCGAGAAGCACGTGAAAATGGGCTCAGAATGCGCCAAAATGGATCATCTCCACTCCTCCAGAGTGCTCTGAATCTCACATCTTTCAACACCCAACAATCACCGCAGAACTTTCCCAATGAGCGCCAATCGGCGCCTGGGGATCTTCCACCACGCGACGGAGGAGAGTACGAAGCCAAAGATTCGTGTACTAAGCCACTGCTACTAAAAAATAATCTCGAAATACCAAAGTCAATAGATAACAATCAGAATAACATCCTACTATCGCTATCACTGGAGAGTGGTGAATCAATGAGGCGAAATTACAGTGCACGCCAATTGTTCCCTCATGAGGACCTCGATAAGCTCAAATGTGACTTGAGGCATGCGAATTCCACGCCAAATCTCCAAAAGCTCACAACGGTGGTTAATGTGTCGGGACCACTGCTTCCTCTGCCCACGGTCCAGGTGCACCCAAAGGCCCTAAGCTACATGACATCCATCCGACATAGACTCTCTAATGCCTCATCACTGTTCAAGTATCGCGAGGAATCCCGCGCTGCTCGTATTAGTATTCTCGTGATAATCATGTTCCTTATTTCCTACATCCCATTTGGTATTCTCGTACTCCTCGAAGGTCACAGCGTGCCCCTCCTCAGTCCCTCCGATCGCACGCTCGTCTCCATCTTTGCAGTAGTGCTGGCCAATCTCAGTTCACCCTTCATCTTTGCCTATCGCAACAAACGTGTCCAACGTGGCGTAAGACGCCTAATGAGTATTAATGTCAAGAGAAATCAACGTCTTCAGCGACGCCGCAACAGCACCAAAACTAAGACCATCACCCTGGCCGCAGCAGCTACCAAGGCTGACGGGAAGTGTTCATCAAACTCCACAAATACTTTTGTGATGGAGGTGGAAAAGTGTGCGGACTTTGCGGTTGATCAGCAAAAGATTTACAACCAACATAATCTGCATCCACCCACCCATATTCCCGGCTTCGTACCACACTCTACGCCACCCCGTTCGAGCGATGTGCACTCGTTATACGATAAAAAGCATTCTTTGCTCAATAGAATGTGCGATACAACATGGAAAAAATGGGGCTGTACCACGGATTCTTGTGTCGGCGAACAAACAGATGTTTAATAAGAACACCCAACTACTACTCCTACTCCTTATAAGAGTGCACGGAATTTCTGTAATCGTGCCACAAGAATTTAAAACAATTATTAAACATTTTAATTTTCTCTGAAATATTCTCAGATTTGAAAATGAAGGAAAAAAACTCATATCAAGAATTTAAAAATTTAGAAGAAAAAAAGAATTTTCTTAAAGATATTCTTTAACACAATTTTCAGTATTTATGAATGAAATTACTTATCTTTTGTCCAATTCATGTTACGCCAGATAAAAATGTATTTTTTAATATTTAGTATAATTAGATATTAAAATATTTACAGAGTACCACTGACTAGACTGTATAGTTGAAAATTATTTTTTTAAAAGTTATTTGATAGTTTTGTAAAAATAAATATTAATAATAACTCGACGATTTATCTTTCATATTTTGACATTTTTATCTTTTTTTTTGCAAAAAAAACCTATCTTAAAAAATATTTATTAATTAAAATAAATTCTTTAGCCATTCTGCCATGAAGAAGAATTTCTATTAGAATAAAAATTATGAATGAAAATTCTGAAAAATGAAAAATTTCATTGAATTTTAATTTATATCTTTTGCATATATTTTCTTTTACTGTATATTTTTTTAGACTTTCTTAGTTTAGAACTATTTTGCCAACAAAAAATAATCACCCAAAAAAAACTTTAATGTGAATAATCCCTCTCTATCTTGAAATAATTCCAAAAACGAATTTATCTTAATAGCAATGCCAGAAGAAAAAAAATGGAATGCGATTTCTTGACATTCTAAACACCCACATAATAATGTATTATGTACCCCACAATATATTAGGTATTTATTTACATAGTTAGATTTCTTTAAGCATTTGCAAAGAACGTGGGAATTGAAGTAGAACATTTTTTTTCTTTCAATGTACATTTAAGATGCATTAACACCAAATAGCTTATGAATCCATGATTCTAAAGATTTTAGAAAGTTACAAAAAATTTTAGTTGAATAAAATTTATAGAAATTGTATCAATTGAAGAATTATTTTATTTTTTATACATACTAAACAGGAATGCTCTTAAATACAAAATATTAAAAGAATTTATAATGTAAATGATGTAAAATAAAAAAAATGCCAAATTGTAAAAATAGTGCTGAATATTTTTCATTTTTTTCTGATTTTCTTTTAAATTATTTTTAGAATAAAAAAAATTGACGGATTTATTAAAAATTAATCCAAATCATGTTAAAGAGAAAGTATGTAAATAAAACGTTGAGATAAAAAGAAGCAGAAGTGTTTGTGGAAATCCATAATTTTAAGGGTTTGGAAAATAGACTGAAAATCTATTTTCCCGTTGAGAATTCGCAACAAGATAATTTTTATTGGAAAATTTTAAGATTTCCCAGAATTCAGGAAAAAATCATGTTACTGTACAGCTATGCATTGCTACACCGTTGGTCCGATCGCGACGAAATTTGGTACAGAGGTTATTGAAACCAGAGGGTTTGGAGTGGCCATATTCATTTTCCTCCCGGAGCCCCCCTTCGTAGCGCCCCCATATAATTTTCACTCATTTTTTGCGATTATTGAATTTGGCGCCCAAATTGTAGTTTCAAAAGCAGCCACTGGCAATTTTAGGCACTGTTGGTTAAGGAGAAACTGAAACGGATGCATTTTACCTCTATACGTCTCCCTCACTTTTTCAGTTTTTCGCAATTTTCTCGCGTTTTTCGCCGAATTTTCCGGGGAAATCGCATTTTTAGAAAACAATTTCTATTTTTCCGTTAAAGTTCAAATCAAGTTTCATAAAATATTTGTTTCATGTAAAAATATTTCATATAAAAATGTTTCATGCAAAAAAGTTTCATGTTTGTTCAATACAGTAGAGGTCCACATGTAAGAACAATTGGATGTACTACTCTCGCGCATAAGTTTTAATGCACGAGAAGAGTATATCCCATTCTTACGTGTGGACCTGCACTGTATTGTAAAATTGTAAAAAAAAATGTATTGTTTTGACTTGTTTGATAACAAACTCAAAAATTCATAAAAATAAGCTCTTTTACGAGTTTTTAAAAGTTGATAATAAATAATTATACCTCCATTGTAATCTTAATATTGAAAGAAAACTGAAGGGACAAAGTTTTCGTGAAAGAAAATCCCCAACATAGAACGTCGGGATACTTTAAGAATTTATTCTTATTTACCTTAATTTAAGCAGGTAAGCTCTATTTATGAACACTTTTCACACAAAACGGATTAGTTTAACATCTTTAATTTGTTCTAGGACTTCTAGTGAGGTAGTTTGAGGCGTAAAAACTGCCAAAAAAAGACTCAAAGCAATTCAACCATGGAGGAACTTTCTGATTCATCGGATGTTTTTATAAAACTCGAGGTAAATTAGCATTTTATTCCGATCAATTTCAGCGGATGTAAATTCTTTTGTGCCCTAAAAACTTTGGAGAAAATCTATTTTTTCATTACAATCTTAATTTTAAAGAGATTCGCTTGGTTTAATTAAAAATCAATACGCACAGCATAAGTTTACGGAAAAGACATGCTATATAATACACTATATATGCTATATAATGAGCATAAGATGATTCGCGCAGGAATTTAAAAATAATGGACCACTTACATAAATTGTCAATATGCTTTCTTTCCAGCCAGGACATTTCTCAGAAACAGACACAATCGATCAGGAACCACCCAGAAAGAAACGAACTGACTGGGATCATCACAACACAGCCCTCCTACTCAAATTCTGGCGCAGAAATCTTCCAACATTGCGACGGGAGAAGAGACATTCGAAAACAATGGAAGAGATTCGTGAGGCACTCTGCAAGTATGGTGTGAGAAAAACTTCTGCAGAAATCAAATCCAAAATGAAGAATTTGCAATCAAAGTATAGGTAAAAAAAACAATCAAATATTTTGTTTTATGTTCGATTTAATACTAACAACATCACTTTACAAAAAAAAAACTGCACAGAACTGAAAAGAGTAGGATGAAGGAGAATTTAAAGTACAAAACAACATGGGTCTTCTACAATGATTTTCACTCAATGATGATGCAGCATCCCATCTCGCATGATCCCCTCAAGTCTGAAGATGAAAATGAGTTGACAAATAATGTGGAGTCCAACTCAAATCACAGCGTTATCTCGCTGAATCCTCAGGATGCTGATGTTGAGGAGATTTACAAAGTTGAACCTGAACATCGTCCCCCAACTCCGCCACCACCCAAACGACATGCTGAAAGGAAATTAGTTTCAGTACACGAAGACCTACTGCAGGAAATCAGACGCTCGAATACAGTTAGTGAGCGAAACGAAGAGAAGGTGCACAATCTTCTCCACGAAGCCAATGAAATTGCAAAAGAGCAGCTAAAGCTCACCAAGGAACTCCTTGAGAAATTAGTGAAATAAATATATATACTTACAGCTAAAGATTTCACTTGCAATCTCATCTCGAATCCTCATCCCCATTCCATCTTCATCTATTGCAATTGGTGCTAAGCGGGGAGATTCCTCATCACTTGGAGATTCATTCAACAGGTCATTTCTCTCAATTAGAATATTGTGAAGAATACAGATGGTTTTCATAAGGAGCGGTACACGATCTGCTTGGACATTCTTACACTTTTCCAGCCTGGGAAAACGCTTTTTGGCCTGTGCAAAAGCATCAACAACACACTTATGAGATTTCCTAAGAACAGCATTGAAGTACACCTCATTCGGGGATAGATCAGTGTTGTGGTAGGGTGTAATCAAGTAGGGCTGAAGTTGAAAATTCGAGTCTCCAACGAGGAAGATGGGAACGGAAGCTTCTCCCAACTTGCGAGACATGTCGTAGAATAATTTATTGCATTTGTGGTAATCTTTGAGGAGAGATTTCTCAAAGACATCACTCCTCTCGTCCGACAGTCCCACTTCCACGTATGTAAATTTATTTCTGTAAAAAGAAAAATTAATCAGGAAAATTCCCTAAAAAACTACTTAAATCTAACCTGTGATCAGCTGCTGCTAAAATCTTCATAGAAGATCGCATCTTCTTATCAATGGTTTTCACAATTATCCGGAAGAGTCCTAGAAAAAACAATTTAATTAAAATAAGATAAATATAATTAAGGGAAGTAAAAGCTTACCAACAGCCCCATAAGCTTGAGGAAGTCCCGACAGAGCCTCAAATCCTTCGCGATTCTTCGAAATCGTCTCAGCCGTTGGAGGATAAAACTTCATAAATTCCTCTTGCAAGATCAAATTGACTCCATAGCAAAATTCCAAAAGAACCTTTGACACAGTCCCTCGGTCAATCCCAAAAATCTCCCCGATTGTCTTGAAGGATTCCGTGGATGCTAAAACAGCCAATGATACAGCAACTTGCTTCCAAACTGGAATGATCTTCAATCTATTCAGTTGAAAGGACAATTTATCCAGAATGAAGTTGAATGATCCTTTTGATATGTGAAATCGTTCCAAAAACTCTTCTTCTGACAATCTGGGCATCTCCATTCCCCGAAATGCATTAATTTCCGATGATAGTGACTGGAAAGAGACGGAGATTGAACTAATCTTGCCCAGGAAGAGCAGAACATCCACCAACCTGTGATCCCTGTGATGCTGCAGCTTCTCGTTCTCTTGCAACTGTTGCGAGATAAATAAGTGTGAGACGTTTAGCTCGTTGTCTGGCTGCTGCACTGATCCTTTGGTGAATTATAGCTCGCATTCGAAGCTGCCGTATCCTTTCGGACATGAGGAAAATTTGCAAAAGTTCGGGTGCAGACATTTTTCTGTTAAATTTTTGCTATGCTACTGACAACATAAACACCATTGTGGTGCCCTTTAACCAACGACTTCTGCACTTCCATTCTACACTACTGGAAAATCATATGAAGGATTTTATTTTATTTGATCGTATCCTGCGTTTTCTGCGTTTCCTGCTTTTATTCAATTTTATTTTCTTTGGAAAAAATCATATTTTCCTTTATTTTTAGATTTAATTTCTTCCTCAAAATAATTAATCTTCTGAATCAATCACAATGGGAATCGTCGTGGAAAATATAAAAAAGTTTCCATGGAAATTGGTTGTAGGGTACACCACCCGGGAGCATAATGTCAAAAACATGTGCTTTTATGCTGTTTGTTATTAAAATTGTAATAAAAAACAACAACGTGTGAAATGGAAGCTTTAAGTGAATTTACAACATTCTTACAAAAGGATTCTCGGCTGGATTTAAAAGCCGTGGCTCTATCGCACATTCTGAGTCAGTTTACCTTTTTTCTGAATTTATTATATTTTAATTAAAATTTCTTTTATTAAAAATTGCAGGTCTTAGTGGAAATGTCGAAGGTCGATCATTGTTATCAAACGCCCCGGAGATACTTAATTTAATCCTCAATCTCACGACTGATCCAACGCAGGCAATCAGCAAGGATGCTGTTCTCACGCTTGTTAACATTTCCTCCGAAGGAAGTGGAGCAAAAGCCCTTCTTGGCGTAAGATTAAAACAAGATTTTCTTTAAAATTTAAAGATTAATATTTAAAAAATACTTTTTCAGTGCTCCAAAGTTCTGGAAATCCTTTTTGATGCTATTTTCAATGAAAAATCTTCCCTAGCGGATGCATGGTGCATGATTCTGTGCAACGTCAGTCGTCAGGAAGAACTTGTTGATCAAATTCTTGAAGAAGTCGAAAAGGATGAAAATATTCTGAATAAATTGGTGATTTGCTTCACCAGGATGGGATACAATAAAGCAGGAAGCAATCTTCACTATATTGGTAGGAATAAATGATTTATTATTCGTTCTGAACTCTGAAATAATCAAATCTTTTTTTTTTTTAACATTCTGTAGGTCCAGTTTTTAGCAACTTCTCTCAAAGTTCTCGAGGAAGATCAATGCTGTGCAACCGAGAGAAGATGTTTCTCCAGAGAATTCTTCCATTTGTACAGTACAAAGAGAGTCTCATTCGTCGTGGTGGAGTTGTGGGATTCTTGAAAAATGTTTGTTTCGACACAAGTCTACATGATTGGTTAATGAGTGAGGAAATCAATGTGCTACCATTTATTCTCCTCCCACTTGCCGGACCGGAAGAGTTTGACGATGAAGATAATGACAAATTCCCAATTGAGCTACAAGTAAGTGCAGATTAAACAACTAAATATTTTCCACCTTGAAACTAACAAGAGAAATATTTTATTGTAGTACTTAAGCCCGGATAAGGAACGTGAGGAAGATCCAGACATTGCTTATTGCAACTCTGTGCAACACGCAAGAATCGTGAGTATCTCAGGCAAAAGGGTACGTATGAAATTCTCCGTGAATACCACAAGTGGGAAGTGAAGCAGGGTGATGAGTGTAGACAAACGCTACTTGCGTGCGAAAATGTTGTCGATGTGCTGATAAGAACTGAAGATGAAATTGCCCATGATAATTTGAAGCAGATGGAAATTCCTGATGATGTGAATCGACAACTGGAAAAGTTGGATTTACTAAATAACGAAAATGAACCACAATAATATACATTTTATATTGCCTTTGTGTACATATAAATAATTAACATAATCTGTGCAACTCTCTTTCTGTAAATCCCACACAATTTCACACACTTCCCGGTAATTTTCTCCTCATAATTCGTATTTTATCCGTCTGTCGTACTTGCATTGTTGTAATCATGGAGGGTTTCACGTCTGCCATTGTGATACCATCGGCTGTCACGTGGAAGTTCTTGAGGAAAAGTGCCAGGATGGTTTTCATCGAGAGGAAGGCATACTTATTGCCAATACAATTCCGGAGACCACCGCCGAATGGGACATAACTGTAGGGGTGCCTTTGAGCTACATTTTCAGGTAGAAAGTGATCAGGGTAGAAGTCATTGGCCCTGGGTCCCCAGATGCTCTCCAATCTGTGAAGACGGAAGCTGAAGAGGAGTAGATTTGTTCCCTCAGGAATCACTCCGTTTGCTTGAAAGAAAATCAGGTTTTCAGGGAAATTTCTTTTCAAGAGCTATAAAGTTCTAATTTAATTTAAATAAAAAAAAACTTACAGAATTTTGTATCTTCTGTACAAACTCGTCCACTAATGGGAAGAATAGGGAATAATCTCATCGTTTCCTATTAAAAGAAGAAACAACAATAATATTTTTTTAATCAATTACAGATCACAAAAATCGCATTATGGTATTTTCCATGACATCATAGTTAATATGCTATGATGTCAATTGAATATTCATTATGTGCGCGTTGTTTTTTTAAGTCTTTCACGACTTGCATTACTTTGCATTCCCTCACCTTTAACACCATCTCCATGTACGTGAGCTTTCCTGCATCTTCAAAAGTCATTTCAGCCGTTGGATTTGGATTCACACTGCGAATCTCCTCTAGAACTTTGTCCTGAATATCCTGATGAATGGCGAGCATGAGGAGTGTGAAGGAGATCGTAAGAGCGGATGTATCATGTCCAGCAGCAATCATTGTATCCACTTCATCCTTAACATTTTCCTGCGTAAACTCCCCATCGAGATGGAGTTTCAGGAGACGATTAATGAGAATGTGCGGCTTCCCGGTGCTATCATTGGACATTTCCGTGAGATATTCCTGCTTTTTCTCTTCAATCAGCGTATTGGAGAGCCTATATGCAATTTCGAAGAATTTTGTTTCCTGCACAAACTGTTTGGAATGCTTGTAAATGGCATCGATGTAGTACCAAACTTGGAAAAATCTCTTCCCAACAATCTTCCCAATACTATCCACGGCTTCGAAGTAATCCAGATTTTTGCCATTTTGTACATTAATATTGAAACCAAGAGTTGTCTCACAAATCATCTCTAATGTGCAGTAGTAAATGTATTTGAGGAAGTCGCGATCACTATGCTCCACGACTCTATCGAGATTGGAGAGCATTGTCTTGGCCTTGGCATTGAAAATAGGCAGGAATGTTTGAATAGTTTGTGAATTGAATGATGGTGTCAGCAATTTTCGATGCGTTTTCCAGATGGGACCTTTTGTACATTTGCAGAAAAATCATACATAAACATTAATCTTTTCAAACTGCTCTCACGCTATGTAAAATCATGTGGGTTCGTGAGAGTAAATAAGATATAATAATGTAATTTTTGGAATATTTTTTTATATATTGTGAAGAAGAAATTTTCCTCAATTTTTTGATCTAAAATTCCTTCTAAAATAAGAAATAAATAAAACAATGCAATGATAATTACCAGGTGCTGTTGCTAATCCGGTGGGGCAATGAAAGAATCGGTAAACGTCCAATTTATTCAAACATCCCGTAGTCATTGTGAGGGTTTTCACATCTTCAGGCGTTGAAATCACAACATAAATTTGTGGCCCAAGATGTACTTTTGTTGGTCCATCAACATCTTTCAGCAATCTCATTAAAACATGCAAATAATCTAATGACGAGAAAGATCATTTAATCATCCTACTTGTATAATTACAGCCATTGTAATTCGCTATTTTTTTCTTAGCTCATAATAATGTGCAAAATAGACATAATTCTTCTCACAATATAGCAAGAATTTCCCGCCTTTTTTTCTCCATTCAACTTCGCATTACTTCATTAAATGGAAGAGTAAAAGAGATATGAGAGAAAAATGTTTTTTTTTTGCAGAATACGCGTTCTAAGGTGCAAAAATAATTGCTGTGATTGAACTTGAATGTAAAACATTTTGAGAAATTGTAAATGCAGCAATGACAAAGAAAATTATTGCGACATTGACTGCATTTCTTATGGTCAAGAGTTTTTCTCATGCGATTCGCATTCTGTTCTGTAGCGTATTGCTGTGCAGATCGAGCAGATAGTGCGTAGAATCTGTTTTACTAATTTAAAAAGAAAATTTTGATTTTGTGTCTTCCCAATTTTAGAAGAAGATTCAATGGGCGTGAAAGTTGACGTGGGAATTTATTGATCAATTAAGCTTTACAGAGAAGCCCAAATACAACGAAAATATCCCTTCTAACGTAATTTTAAAAACATTTTTTTTTATTTTAATAAAATTTCTTGCTTATAGTAAGATTAATCTCAATATCAAAGAAACTGGCATTAAGCGACTTAATTAAATTGAAAGACAGCATAAAATTTTTTTTTTTTAAATTTTTTATCTCTATTTCCCACCTAAAACACCAAGAAATATGTGAAACGTAAATTATTTACTCAATATTAATGCAAATTTATGAATTACCATGATTTTTATGTCATCTGGAAGTAACAGTTTCGAGTACAGCTACATCAAGGATAAAAATCTTATGCTTATTGAGATCATTGAAATCGTCTCTTCGTTGTAGAGAAAATTAAATTAAACTCAACTCAATTAATTAAAAACTTTCATTTACATAAATGAAAACTTTGAGAATTAATTTTCTATGCCTTAATTTTAAATCATTCACAAATTTTTAACAACCTCATAAGAAAATTTTAAAATAAATTTAACTTTTACTGAATTTTTATTGCTTGAATAAAGGAGCGATAAAAAAAAATAAATTGCGTAGATAAAATTAAAAAAAAATTCATTAAATTCTTACAAAAAAAAATTGCAACATCCATTAACAAGATATTTAAAAATAAACTTCTTATTCTCAAAAAATGCTAATTTACTAAAAAATGAAAGAAAAAGTTAAATGAAACATATTTAAAAATAATATAAGAAATAAAATTAAATAAATTGAAGCAATTCTCCGCAAAAATGAACAAAACCATACCGAGAAAGAAATTTGCAATAAAGCACCAAATTTATCTTTCCAATGAAAAAGTTAATTTTTTCTATTAATAAAATTCTTTTGAAATTAATTTCGGTGATCGGAAAAATCGCAATCTTTTGTAATTCTTCGGCAAAACAAAGATCAAATGCATTTGCATATTATTGCAATAAACTGTAATTTCCATTTGTATTCCTTCAATTAAACTAATTAATAGTTTGTATTTAACATCTAAGTGGAAATTCCAAGTTTCCTCTTTTTTTGTCTTATTAAAAAAATGATAAAGTGTTATTTTTTGAGAAGAATCCCTCGATAAGTCAATAAACTAATGAATTCAGAGAATAAAGCGGGGCAATACGAATTTATAGTTATGATCACATTTCATTGCGTAATAATCAACAATTTCAATACTTCGGCATGCTCAACTATGTTGTATTCTCTATACTACCATAATTTAGTCAGCATAATTCACTTTCACTATTGTATATTATTTTATAGAGATTTCTTTCTTTTTCTTATGGAGAAGTAGGTTAGAAGAATTTAAAAAAAAAAGCGTTCTATTAACTCACCTTCTTGATCGTGGCCAAAGAATGAGAGGGCATTTCCAAAGAATGGTAATCCTTTTTGGAATAAATCACACCAAAAGATTTAATACGAGGAAAATCCCATAAAAATTGTCACAAAATTATTTTTATTTTACCTTTAATTCTTGGCAATTTCCGCAATTTCCACCTCCCAATGAGAAATTTTCGTATTTCCTGAATTGACGCCAAGATCACAATAATACCCGCAGTTAGGATGAATGGCAAGAGAAAACCCATATTTGTGTGATCACCACTTTATTTAGACTTTGTGCAGAAACCACTCTGAAAGCGCTCAAAGCTTTAGTTAGAATATCGTTTGAGTAATGAAATGTTACTGACTTGTCCCCAGAAAATACGGCGCTATTTAACATTTTCTCCTTCACCGGATTATCCGTACATCGGAGGAAACAGTTTTGTGACTTCGTGCAAGCTTCGCACAGGTGTGCTCACAATACACAGCCTCACAGACGCACATGTGACGATCGGTATCATATAACAATTAATGTCACTATCATTAACTTCAAATACCTTTAATATTCATTAATTTTTATTAATTTCACTGCTTTTTTAGACGTCAAAACAACCACAATGCTACAACAACAAAAAAATAATTTTCTAAGGAAAAGAATAGCTTTGAGGACATAAAATTTGAAATTTCCCAGACAAAACGAACGTCACATTAGTAATTTTCTCTCGCACATACAGTTTCACCTGTTTGTTCAATTTGAGATTGAAATTACAAGAAAAAGCACCTGAACATAGGCAGATTTATATCTAATATCATTCACAGGTGAGAGTGGAGGAATTTATATCAAGAACGCGCATATACCGTAATTGAAAATTTATGTTATACAATAAGCCGGTTAAATGGTTCAAGGTAAGGCACATAGAACATAAATGACCTAAATACATTTTCTATTTAATTATATACGGAAATTTGATACATATAAAAATACATTCATCGTTGTATGCTTTAAAAATATTAATCTCCTTTTTAAATAATGGCATGAATGTCCTGTAAATCACACTTGAGGAATCTCATTTGCTGGACAATCAAACAGCTTTATTTAAGTACAAAATCCTTAAAATTAAAAGGACATATTGCGTTTCTTCATCCCACGCAGTAACCCAAAGACCAAAGAATATACAGTGAAGATCCGCAGTAAATTAGGATATCTTCATGTATTTACGATCCTCATAATTATCCTTGCAAGGACTCACAAGCCTTGAAAGGATAAAGAAAAAAAAAGAAACAGAAGTTAGTAAAATAAAATCAAAGAAAAGATCAAGAAAAAATACTGAATGTTCACTTTCTACTGCAGTTGAATTCCTTCAAATACTAATTAATCTTTCACCTATTTGACCCTTTCTCTAACACGCAGTTCATTAATTTGAGCAATTTTAATCGTTGTGTACATCGCGCATTTAAGTTCATCCATACTTAGGGATCGTGATGTAAAGAATTCAAACTCCCGCAGAAGTTTTACAAGGACGATTTTCATAACAAGCATAGCATATTTGAGTCCAATGCAATTCCTTGAGCCAGCACTAAAAGGGATATAGCTGTAGTATGGGATATTTTCAAAATTCTCAGGGAGGAAACGTTCGGGTTTGAATGCATTTGAATCCTTTCCCCATACTTTTGGATCACGATGCACGAGGTAGGTAACGATTATTATGTGGACTCCTCGGGGAAGAGTGCAAGTTTTCAGTTGAATATCCTCCGTGGGTTGACGGCCAATGAGTGGGGCTACAGGATAAAGCCGTAGAGTTTCCTTAAAAAGAAGAAAAGATGAGAAAAGCTTGAAACATTCTTGCTTAAGAATTCTGCTTAGAATATTCTGTCTGGTGTTATGTTATGCTGATTGATTTGAATTAATAATAGATTGGACAGACTTAATGAATTATGCTCGCAATGAAAATTATAAACATTTACTTGGAGGCTCTTGTTGCTACATTAGTTGTTTGTCGTGGTGATGCATTAGATAAACGGAAATCATAAAAAGAACATAATGTACCTTGATAACCAGTTCCAGGTAGTGCAATTGAGCAACTTCCTCCGCAGAAATATTCCCACTAGTACCACAAATTCTCAAAATTTCCTCTCGACAGTGATTTTGCGCCTCAGGATGCATCGCGAGCATTAGTAAGATGTTCTGCATTGTTACAGCAGCAGTTTCAAAGCCCGCCAGAATCATTATTTCCACCGTATCATACAAGTTATTTTCCGTAAATGTTCCCTCTTCCAACAAATTAACCAAATGATTCATAAATGTTGCGGTGGAATTGCTGGGGATCTCCGATGAATTTTCACGTTGACTGTTGCGATCTCTAATGTGTTGATCAACAACCTTCTTTGTCATACCGTGGAGAACATTCAGTGATCGTGCATACAACCGCCCAACTGGTGTCCACCGGAAGATCCAGTTAACTTGTAGGTAGAAATTAAAAAATCTCCTTGCAACGATCTTTGCATAATTATCAATTGCTTCGACAAATTCAACATGTTTCCCCTCCTGCAGGTTGAGATCCACCCCAAATGTCGTTGCACAGATCATGTCGAGAAAGCAATTGTGTACAACATGACGAATGTCATGATCATTCGTTTCGATGCTGTAGTGCATTTTCCCAACGAGTATGTCGATTTTTGCATTAAATAGAGGGATAAATGTGTGCACAACCGGTGATGTAAAGTGTGGATTTAGCAACCTCCGATGTTTTTTCCACACGTGACCTAGAGAGAGAAATAAACATTCCAGTATATATCAATATGAAATTAAAAGTTAATTGTGTGAATTCTCAGACATTCTGTGGCGATCATTCATTTTCAGTATGTGATGATTACATACCTGGAAGAACAAGTAAATTTGTTTCGTTGAAGAGATATCTATAATGGTATGTTTTATCCAGACAATCTGATGATGTCAAAAGAACTTTCACATCCTCGTGATTTGCAACGAAAATGTGACACAGAGGACCCAAAAATGCAGCATTAGACGGTGTCTCAACACTCTCCACTATGTTTAGTAATTCAGATAAAAGATCTGCGTGAAAAATCAAGAAAAATATTTAATTTTTAGATGCGTTTTCTTGTTAAAAACATAAACTTTGAGCTCTGAGTATGATGAGAGTTTTTTTTCGTTGATTTTGTATCAATAATTTGTTTAGAAAAAGTATTTAATTTGAAAAAAACATAATGCTGATCTGTGAATAAAGAAAATTAATAAAAACGGATCATTTCGGTTCAATGAAGAGTTTTAGTCTTGTTGAGAATTAACTTTTTGTTCTGACTTCTTTAATAAATTAATTTAATTCACAAAATTAATTCAACTTAATCAACGATACATAACAAAACATTTTATCTTGATTTACTGTGCACAATTACATTTACACATAATCTGTCCAAGAATCCGGCTTCATATCGGATAAAAAGATACATAAATTAAACATAAAAATTAATTTATGTATTGACGAAGCTAAATTGTGTTAAACTCATCATTTATGCATACATTCCACTCTATTCGTACCTTCATCCTTTTGCTTGAGAAACCGAACTGAGCATCCTAGAAAAGGTAGTGAGGACACTGCCGGCATATTCCAAATTTTAGCAACAATCCTGAAGTAATTTAAAAAGTGTTTGGAGAATAAAGACAGTCCACAGAGAGCTACAGTAAAAATGATTGTAAACAAGTAAATTGAGATCATCTTGAGTGATTGTGTTCACGTTTTAAGTGATTAAAATTAACTGATATTAGAAGCACATGAATGCACAGTGACGGCAATACTTCATTCACTGCACTTCACAGGCTCTCCTCTCACAACTTTTAATCGGTTAAAGTCAACCAGATTCTTGTATTTCCACATATATGGATTTAAATTGAATGACTTGACAACGAAAATGTAGCCACATACACCTCCGTGCACTCAACTATTCAGAGCAATACTACTGAGAGGTAGCGGATTTTATCTCTAACGAGGATTTATATGTAAATAGCCATCACATATCAATAAATTGTAGCTACGTGAGTAATTGTACAATATAAAAGAATTGTATTTCTGAGATTACAATCAATTCAATCACATTATTTTATCCGATGTTGCATTGCTTCTCAATATCACGTCGTGTGTCTCTCTCGCGTAGATTCATGTTAATTTTACTCTTTCAATTTCCTTCCTTTTAATGTTGTCTGTTTTAGGATAAAAAAAATCAGCGCCAAAGCATTGCCTTCTGATAAATACAGGCAAAGTATTTTACTTGCCTAACACTACATTTTCTTATCTACACGTTATCACCTGAAGGAGAAATCTCATTCAGTCTAAGTTCAACTTCAAGAGTGTATAGAAGTGGCGAATCTTTTACTTCTATTTGTCTCTTACTGGTAAAAGCATTTAAATCAAGTGTAAGCGTAAAAAAACTCGATTTTTGTTAAAAAGAACTAGGTAGATGTTTAAACAAATTAATCTGCAAGAGGAATAAAAAAATCTCCAAAGAAAAGTAATGAGAGTAATTTCGATTTAAATACTTGAATATGATCTTCCTCAATTGGTAATACATTCTCTGTTTTAAAGAGAAGAATAACGCCAAAACTCCAATTAGTAGCAAAGCAACCACTATAACCATTCGCAAGACAATTCATTTATCAATGAAGCTGCTCAATTATTCCATTTATGGCTGTATATTTCAATTCATTCAACAATTTTTTTTTTCGAAATTTAACGACTTTTGTAAAAATAAAATACTTTTTCCAATAAAAGAAATAAAAATCAGAGTTTATTGTATAATACAAAAACAACAGAAACTTCAAGGAATACATTTCATTTGGATATAAATCAATCAAGGAATAAAGAAAATGCATTGCTTTTGATAAAATATATCTTATACAGCAACATATAATTCAATTCTCTTTTTTTTAATAATTTGAAAGTGAGTAGAATATTTATGGTCAATTTTTTAAAATAAGTAACAAGTTAATATGTTTGAATCAATTTAAAGACAGTACACAATTTTATTTATAAAATTCGTCAATGTTCTACTATTGTACTACTTATTAGACTTGTAATTCTGCTTAGTCTTATCAGAACTTAAAAAATTTCATATGAAAAAAAAAGAAGGTTTAAGCCTCAAGTCAGAACAGACGAAACAGACTATATTTTGTAAGTATAATAAAAAATAAGAAAAGAGTGAAAGAAATCAATTTTACATTATAAGGCACTTGGATTTCTTTTTTGTATCAAGGTGGGAATTTGTAGCAAATCGTCCGTATGGTGTTCCAGTATTAACTCTAGCTGTAGCTGAAACATTTGAGGGTGTATTTAGCGGTGAAGATGCCGAATATGCGGATCTGTATGATGGTGTACCGTACCTTGCTGCTGTAGATGGTATAAATGTCGGCACATTTGGTAATTTCGGCAAGGAATCAGTTGCCGAAAATCCTGTTGAAGTATTCCCTAAGGAACCATTTCGACGATCAGTGACCAACAAGCCCCGTGGTTGATTGCCTTGTGAGTTAAAAACTCCAGACGATCCTTGGCGTGGAGGATACCCGTTAATATTCTCTGCTTTCACTCCTGTTGGTAGTTTCGGCAATAAATCAATTTTTAAAGTATTCATTGAGGGACCATTTTGACGTTCATTGGCCAACAGTCCCCGTGGTTGATTGCTTTGAGTGCCAAGAATTCCCGACGATCCTTGGCGTGGAAGATCTCTATTGGTCTTCTCCGCTTTAACCACCACCGGTTGTGTGGTTGAGTTTGCAAAATTCTTCCCTTTTTTCCCCCCTCGTGTCTTCTTCTGCTGATTCTGCTTGGGCTGCTTCCTCTGCGAAGTATGTTGATCCATCTCTTGTTCATCCTCTTCAACAAACTTCTTAATCACGCCGTTCTCCTTACAGAAATCAATAAATCTACTCCATGTATCATCATGCTCAAGCGTATCAACATTCCCAATTATTATTAGGAGAGCTTGAGCACGTGTAAGGGCTACATTGAGCCGTTTTGGGTTTTTTAGGAAACCCACTCCACGCGTCAAGGAGCGCACCGTGGAAAGAATAATCACCGATTTCTCTTGACCCTGAAATTTCTCAACAGGACCTATATCGATGTCATCCCACTGCCTCTTCTTGCATTCAATCGACAGTTTTGTGCATTGCTTTTTGTATGGCGTTATCACACCAATGCACTTCTGCGTAATCTCCCTTCCGTGGATCTTATTCGCCTTCAGAAGCGTGTGAATGTAGAATATAACACGCCTCACTTCTTGCTTATTATACCAACTTGGCGAATTATCATCTTGTTCCGAAACACCAATTACATGCTCAAACAAAATCGGAACATTTTTGTTCGGCAGGTATGCCCAATCACATGCCCAACGGGTGAGTTGATAGCTACCCATAGCCATCAATTCACCACTATAGAATTCCTTATCGGGGAATTCCAGAATTTTGGGATGTGATCGGAAGTTACGAAGTAACTTCGTTATAGCGCGTGGATTGTACTTCCCGTTGGAATCTTTGGCGTAGATTCCCTTATCAATAAGACGTTCAAGCATTGAAACTCCTGAAACATTTTTTTTCTCCGGTTATTATCAAAGTTATTAGTTTTCACACTTCCAACTTACCCAAATGCTTACTAGCTCTGTCACACTTCACAATCGGTCCCAGTTGCATCGGATCACCAGCCAATACTATTTGGCCGTGAATCATGCCTGGAGAACTTATCACTCCAGCAATGGGAATCAAGGTGGATGGTTCTGTGCTGCTTCCAGCCTCATCGATGAAAACGTATTGAAAATGACCTGAATGAATTCTCGCCTGAGCAAACCTAAATAAAGAAATATTTATTTTTATTCATAATTAAAAGCTCTTCTCCCGCTAAGTATATAGCACTTACTTCCCAGCAATTGCAAGTGTTGTAAGTATCACACTGAATTTTGAGAGGTAGACTATAGTTGGATAGTAGTGAGTACCACCTTTCAAGTTTGAAATTTCCAGCAACTTTGGATCAATTGAATCCAAGTTTTGTTCCTTTGAACTGGCAAACATGCGATAAACTTGAGAGGTTTGCAAAAATTTTAGCAATCGTATAGTAATCACATCGCACGCGTAATTGGAGGTTGCTGCAACGAGGATTCGATCGTTTGGGCTACGCATCAAAATTTGGTATATAGCCTCCACAAGAGTCGTTGTCTTCCCAGTGCCTGGAGGACCCATTAGGATGTAGGGTGATGGGAAAGATGATTTTTGCACAATGTGTATGACGGCGCTTTGCTGCTCGGGATTTGTCTTAATACTCTCATTGACCCAGTCAAAGCTGAAAAATAAATATAAGTCTTTCATTCTAATAATCTTAAATTAATTTTTCTCGAGCTCTACATACCCATGAAAATCAATTGAATGCTTTGTTAGGCATTCCGGGAAAAAGAACTTTTGAATTTTGTGTTGCTCCACGAAATCAAGGGCTTGCCTTTCCAGCTGAATTGTCATGCGATTGGTCAAGAAATGAATATCGTACTTCAAGTCTTTCAATACAATCATGTCTTCAAAATCCAGCACAACGTGATCCTTCTTCAATTCATACACACGTCCAAAACTTTTCTTTAACTTTCTAATCGTTTGACTGCTTAAGTGATCTAACTGCCCTTTTGACTCGACGATGTGTACCTTGTCACCCTCCATGAGCATGTTCTCCTCCAAGAGATTTGGGATGTGCAGCAAATAGTATCCTTGACTATATATCAAATTCACTTTGAATTTATCAATTTTCGACAACTGCTCACTTGCAGCTGAATCTTCCATCTGGATGAAGGTTGACCAGAAATTGACATAGTTTCCTTTAGTCACTTCGGAGTTCAAGTAGTGCCTTATTATAGAAAATTAAGGGAGTTTAAGGCACATTCGTGTAGTCTTTTTTGTAATTTTAACTTACTCAATTGTGCTGTTCAATTGCTTTTCCTTCTCTGTAAGTCTCTCCCTCTTGAAATCCTTCCTAAACAGAGCATTCATCTCCTTAGACGGGTAATAACATTCCAGGTCTTCCAATTTCATTTTCCTGATAATAAAAATAATAGATTTAATGTTGCATGAAAGACTATTCATGAGGTTAATGCACTTACAAGTATCGTGGCATCAAAATCTTCTCTGATTTATCCTTAATCTTCTCCAATGTGATATCATTGTGATGCTGCAACTTGTTCATCTATAAAGAAAAAAAAATATTCTAAAATTGATCTGAAAACCCCTTTTTTTCCTCGTGTACCGTGAGATGGTATTGCGTAAGCAAATGGAGGTTGGAATCTTGTTTGTAAAATACGAGAATGGAGTACGGATGATCAATCTTAGGAAGAACTTCGAATTCTATATCAAATTTAGTTGATTTTCCTGTAAAAAAAAAACATAATTAATGTTTTTTTTTTTTTTGGAAAACATAAATCTCTCATTGATCTTTTACCTTCCTCACACATTGATAGAATGTGAAAATCGTTGTTTGGTGGAAGTACAAGAGTCACGCGGTCAACTTTGATATTCTTTCGTGATGTAATTGTGCAAATGAATTTTCCATGTTTTGAGCTTAATTTTTCATTAAGGCGGATCATTTCTTTCAAACTGTTTAAAATAAAAAAAAAAATAATTCTCTTATAAGGAAAAACAAATAGAATTTTAAAATAAAACATTACCAATCAGTTGCATCAATCTGGAAAATCATCCCGTGACCTTTCATGTGATCCACAAAGGTGCCCTGCTGATTAAAAGTTTCCCTGCAGACAAAGCAACTTTTATCTGAAAACTGAAACTGCTGTATCCCCTTTTGCTCTGTCGTCAAAACATGTTCAATGCTGTAGGCGGAAGAAGCCTCCACTTTCTCTGGGACCTCTGGATTCACTTCCACGTTGACATTGGGATACTTGTTTGCCAGTTCCGTGATTTTTGCCACGTTCACTTTGAAAACTTTCGATTTGTGCGCCTCATTTTTATTCATGTAGTAGCAAAAGTCGTATTTTAGCAAAGTTTTCGGCATCTGGAATTGCAATTTTATGCTACAATTCTATGAAGCATTTTATGTTCTTTTTTTATCTCTCAAATTCAAGTTAATCAATTAATTGCAATAATAATTCAATTTCTTGGTTAACTTACGTCATTGTACGTAAAATTTGTAACATTGTTGGCATCAACAAATTTAATTGTAGCCTTCCGGAGAGCCTCCTTTGGGAGGGCTCCATCTTGGATTGTCCCATTGATGTGGAGTTGTGCTAGAATCTTCTCCACGACCTCTGAATGAATGAAAAAAATGCATCATAACCATAATGAAATGTTGGAAAATCATTGTGAAATACAATAAAATGATTCATTTGATTCCACAATTTTACCTTTTATCTCATCGGATTCCAAATTACCAACCTCCGCCATATCTTTTTGGTTATCTTTTTTGTACACTCAGCAAGAAAAAAAATCTCCTGAACTTTTGCGATTTGCTTTTCCTCGAACTCCAACAACCGCTGCTAATCAAACGCGAAGAAAGACTGAAACATTCACAGCCAAGACGAACAAAATATAATGGTAACAGACACTTAAAACGATATGTTTACAATATATATCACGTTTTATCTCAATATATAGATTTTTCTAAGCTAGAAAAGCTTTATCAGCTAATTAAAATCGAACAAAGAATTTTTTCACAGACTTTGCAGAAAAAGTTAAAAACGGGGAATTCCCCTATCTACTTCTTCTTCTTCTTCTATATAATAAAGAAGAAAGGTCTCTCTAAAATAACGTTTCTGTTCAGATCCCGATGAAATTTGGTACAGAGGCTCCTTATATTAGGCGGTTTTTACTAACGACATTCATTTCTCCCCCAGAGCCCCCCTTCGTAGCGCCCCCATATAAATTTCATCCTTTTTTGATTACTTTTTGAAATTGGCGCCCTAAATGTAGTTCCAAAAGCCACCACTGCTAATTTTTGGTACATTTCGTTGAAGAGAAAATGAGATGGTGCACATCACAGATACTGTCTCCCTCACACTTTCAGTTTTTCGCAATTTTCTCGCGTTTTCCGACAAATTTTCATGGGAAAATCAGGTTTTTGTGACCAGGAAGCGACGCCGCGTCGATTGGCGTCCCCAGTTCAAAACACTCAAAATCCGCGCCAGAAAAAGTCGTATAAAATGGTTTTTTTAATCCGGCGAATTTCGCGCCCAATTTTTTACTGAAGCTCCTCGGGGCCCCCCTAAGCATTTCCCGCGTAGGCCCAAGTCGCAAAAATTAGTTTTTCCCGGAAAAATAAATATTTTAAAATTTTTCCGCACAACTACAAACAAACATTTCACGCACACACTCAAAAAAAGCTCACCTACACAAAATGCCAGAGTTTTTCTTCAGATGTTCGTATGATATGTCTGATGGAGAAACGCGTCACGTGCCGTGTCCATTTGGAGGGGCTTTCGGAATTCAGGGGCGCGCGCGTTTGTCGTGTTGACAAGAATTTCGATTTTTTCTCTTGATAATCGGGAAAATCAATAGATTAGAAAACATTTATGTGAAATTACTGCAAAATTAGAAAGAAAATATGGGGAATAAACAATCCCTGCAGAAGGATCTGGAGATTGAGGAGAAGGCAACGGAGGTGTCTGACTTCTGGTCAGTATTTGCTGGTGAGATTAAGATGGATTCCCGAACATCCCTCCTGACAATCTTCGAGGGAGAATTGATCGTCAATAAAAATCAACTGTGGAACACCAACAATCCCCTCCTGAAGGCCAGCAAGAACTTGATGCTCTTCAGGCATCCTGCAATCCTCAAGTACGTTGCATCGTGGGACAAGGGAACACTCAAGTGTCTCGCCACGGAGAGATGCAAACCACTGTCTCTGGCAATAAAGACACAGAATCCCCTTGAGATTTGCTTGGGCTTGAGAAATATCCTCAATGCACTGATATTCCTTGTGGAGCAGGGAAAGATGAGGCACCTAAATGTGTGCTTTTCATCGATTTACATAACAAATGACGGTGTCTGGAAGCTGTTTGGGTTTGAATACCTGTGGCCAGCGGGGGAGTTGACAAATGACATCCTGGAGCAATCTCTTCATTACAGATACAGTGGAGCTGTTTGCAAGGAAGAGTTAAAGCACAATGGATTGGGGATTGAGCAATATGGGTTTGCGACGCTTTGTAAAGAAATTTTCGAGATTACCAATCAAGATGAGAGGACACCTTTCCACGAAGACTTCAAGCAATACTGCACAAATCACCTGCAGCATGCTAATCCAAATCTACGTCCGGAGTTGTCAGCTGTTCTCCTACATCCCTACTTCAATCAGGACTTCATTCTCATCCATTCATTCCTCAGTGAGGTCCCACTCAAAGATGCAGCGGAGAAGCAGCAATTCTTCACAGATCTCATTGATAAATTGAAAACATTCGATGAAGTAGACGTGGCCATACATTTGAGTGATTTTCTCCTTTCCCGTATTGTTCTACTGGATCCAACAGCACAAATCTACGTCACTCCATTCGTCCTTGATCCCAAATGTGATGACATTGTCCCGGGAGTCTTTAGCACGGGGACTTTCGTGAAGTTTCTAATTCCAAAGCTGAAAAAGGTGTTTTGTGTGCACGACGTACAAATACGCCTAATACTGCTTGAACATTTCCACAAATTCATGTCACTCTTCTCCGAGGAGGACCTCACGGGATTAATCCTGCCACAATTACTTCTAGGCATAAAGGACACAAATGACATTTTGGTCTCAATGACCCTACGCTGTTTGGCGGACTTGGTGGCAATTTTGGGAGCTACCGTGGTCATTGGGAAGAATCGAAGCAGATTGTTCGCCGATGGACGTCCACAGCGTGTTCCAGAGGCACCAATGCATCACTGGGGAGAACCACGTTCCATATCTCCCGTCATTGAATCTGCAGGGCAATTCTCATCCCACAATATGGTCATTCGGGATCATACTGACCTCAGTCGTGCATCCTTTGTGGGTGCAAGCAATGAAAATCTCTCAGAGAGACTCTCACCCGATGGCGGTGAAGCTGGTGAGGAAGGAGATAAAGATGACTACCAGTGGAGTGATTGGGATGGAGAAAATGCCAAAACTCCCGATCCTGCAGCTCCTGAAAGTACCCAAACCCCATTACAGGAGGAACCATTGACGAAAACATCAGATACTGAGGCTGAAATTGTAAAGTTGGACATGAAGATTGTAGCAAAAGCTAAATCACCTACAAGTGAAGAAGTAGATTTCTTCAAGGACATGGAACCCGTGATTGCTAAAACACAAGTTCTTGTGATTGCTGATGAGGAGAAGACAAAAGATAATGCCTCACAAGCACCTAGTCGACTTCAGGCTGATTTAAGTGAGAATATAACTGAAGAGGGTTGGGGGGATGAAAGTGATTGGGAGTAATTTTTTTTTATGGATTTATAAAATCAAAATTCAGATATGAATGAAAATTTTGTTTTTTCGTTTAATCTGCACAATAAAGGTGATTAAAAAAAATTAACTGCGGTCCTGTAAAATCATCAGCGAGATTCGAACCCATGAATAAAAAAAGTTGAATGAGAATTTTTAAGCCAATTCAACACGGCGATTTAATCCTTTGTGCCACCTGATTCCTTAAATTTCGAAAAGGATAATTCTTTTGAATGTTTTTGCAAAAAAAAACATTTTTTATGCTCTTTAAATTTTTATTATGCTGAATTTTATGCTATTTTAGCATAAGTCAGACAGAGAAAGGTATAGTGAAGAATCGTCTGTCACGGCGCGGCTTTTCTGACGTCCACTTGTCACTTTACACGCGGCTCACGTTGAGAAAATTAAATTCTGCGTTTTTTGCACAATTCCTAGCTTCTTGTGAACCATCTGAGCATATCCGGAAGGGTTTCCTGCAGAGAACACAGACGATTTAATTCAGGTAAAATAAGGAGAGGAAGTTTATTTTTACAAAAGATGGTGCGTGGCAAAATGCCTCCTTTTCTATTTTTGTAATTTGCTGCTGCTTTTTCCCCGTAGAGATTTAATTAAAATGGCACCGAAGAAAGTCGAAGAGGTGGAAAAGAAACCCCTAATTGGGCGTGTTGGTACAAATTTGCGAGTTGGAATTGTTGGTGTGCCAAATGTTGGTAAATCAACCTTCTTCAATGTTCTCACCAAGAGTGCAGCTCCAGCGGAAAATTTTCCCTTCTGCACCATCGATCCCAATGAGAGTGAGTTTGGGTTTTCTCTTGTTTATTTAACGAGGAATTCTTTAAACAAGATTATTATTTGCAGGCAGAGTTCCTGTCCCAGATGCTCGCTTTGACTATCTCTGTGAATACCACAAGCCGGCCAGCAAAGTGCCCGCCTATCTCAATGTTGTCGACATTGCTGGACTGGTGAAGGGTGCTGCCGAAGGGCAGGGACTCGGCAATGCATTTCTCTCCCATATTAGTGCTTGTGATGCCATATTCCACATGTGCAGAGCATTTGATGATGAAAATGTAACTCACGTTGAGGGGGAGGTCAATCCGGTGAGGGATTTGGACATCATCTCCGAAGAGCTCCGCCTCAAGGATGTGGAGAAGTTGAATAAGGATTTGGAGAAGCTTGAACGGAGTGTAGTCCGGGGGAATGATAAGAAGCTCAAACCGGAATATGTAAGTTGACAGTATAACTTATCAGAAGGATTTTACAACATTAATTGCATTCTTTTCATTCTCCTTAACTCCTCAGGATGCCCTTCTGAAGATCAAGAATGTGCTGTGTGAAGAAAAGAAGCACCTTCGATTTGCCGATTGGACAGCTCATGATGTAAGAAATTCTTCCCAAACATATTTTTTAATTTTATTGATTTTTCTTTAACAAATTCATCCCAACAGATTGAGGTTCTAAACAAGTACCTCTTCCTTACTTCCAAACCAATTGTCTACTTGGTGAATTTGTCCGAGAAGGACTTTATACGGAAGAAGAATAAGTGGTTAGTCAAAATCAAGGAGTGGGTTGATAAAAATGATCCAGGAGCTGCGATAATTCCCCTTTCGGGAGTTTTTGAGAATAAATGGGCTGAATTTGAAACTGATGCCGAACGTGAGGCTTATGCTGAAGAACAAAAAGCCCGAAGTATACTGGATAAGATCATCCTAACTGGCTACAAAGCCTTGCAATTGGAATATTTCTTCACAGCTGGTCCCGATGAAGTTAAAGCATGGACTGTTCAGGTAATTTTTTGCTTTAAAGGAAAGATAAAAAGAAACTTTATTTAATTTCCCTTTAATTCTTTGCAGAAAGGAACTAAAGCCCCACAGGCTGCTGGAAGAATTCACACAGATTTTGAAA
The DNA here is from genome assembly GCF_024334085.1 of Lutzomyia longipalpis. Taxonomy (NCBI): domain Eukaryota; kingdom Metazoa; phylum Arthropoda; class Insecta; order Diptera; family Psychodidae; genus Lutzomyia; species Lutzomyia longipalpis. Next base: position 43,836,055 of record NC_074707.1, on the reverse strand, counting down.
AGGGCTTTATTATGGCGGAAGTAATGCATTTTGTGGATTTCAAAGAGGAAGGAAGTGAGAGCGCCGCTAAAGCTGCCGGAAAGTATAGACAACAGGGTAGAAATTACGTTGTTGAGGATGGTGATATAATTTTCTTCAAATTCAACGCTGGTGCTGGACTTAAGGATGCCAAGAAAAAGTGATTAATCGTCTTCTGCATCATCATACTCACACTTCTCTACACAAACATGATTTTTTACTCTCAATCCTTTACACATCAGCAGTTGTAAAAATAAATTGAATACAAAATATAATAATTAATTCAGTAAAGAACAGAAGATTATTAGTTATTCATAAAGAATGTGCGTTGAATTAAGGGTTTAAAAGGTTCTTAAAATGTGAAGAAAAAAATATTTTCTAATAACGTAAAGAAAAGATAAAAATATTTCTTAATGCTTCTTGCCACACGATGGATACAAACAAACTTTTAGCACCTGTAGAACCAGTTAAGAATTAAAAAATGAAAAAAACTTCTCTTTAGAAGCTTCAAAGTTCCTCTTTTTTAATAGCATTTTTTATTATCAAAATTGTATAATTTTCATAAATTATAGCGATTTCTTTGAAAGGAACATCCTTATTCTATGCGATTTTTCTCTCATATTAAAAAGCAACATGGCACAGAATAATAAAAAATGTTATGTGGTTGATACATATTATGTTTTATGTATATACTGTAAAAAAAACTTCGACATTTTCGTTTTAAATGATTCCCTTCTCTTGATTTGTTTCTTTTTCTTCTTCTTTGTTTTTAGAGTAAAATTGTAATAAAAGTGTTACAAAATTTAAGCATTTTTCCACATACTTTTCCTTTTCTTTTTTTTGGGAGATTATATTTTTTTTGCAGAAAGTACGTATTTATACCTCATCGAAATATTACATCTAACAACATTACAAATATGTATTTATATTCTATTAATTATATTCCTTCTTATGAAAATTTTCTTATCTGTAACCAAGAAAATCTCCAGATTTAACAGAGGTGAACGATTTTTTTAATGGGAAATTGTAGGCTTTTTTGTGATTATTTCTCAACAGTTTATGCTTTTAAAATAAATGCTAAATTGCATTAACAAGAAGAGGAGAGGATGTTAGTTTGTGTAGAAAGTTTGTGAAATAAATCTTTTTTTTTTAATGATCATTGACGTAATCAACAAAGCTCAATTTCACTGAATTATTTCAAATAAAGAGATACTCTGGTTTCGAAAGATTTAAGGGATAAAAATTAATGATCAAAACACTCCAAATCAACCACAAAAAAACATGATTGAAGTAGAAAGCAAAGAAATGGAGGAAAATTAAGATATTTGCTTTAATGAAAAATCTTTTATTGACGAGTGGCGATCTTGTAAGGTTTATTGTCCTTAAGAATAAAAAAGACTTAAGAAAATCGATTTTCTTTAAATATTTTTAAAGGGAATAAAAGAAGAAGGTCAGAGACGGATTTTAGGAGTATTAAATGAAAGCTTTTCAAAGCACAACTATAGCTTAAGCCTCAAACTAAATCAACTGTTGAGAAAGATAAACAGTAGAGTGTCTAAAGCTCTAGCAATCTGCACAGGTGTGCTACAAAAATGTTGATGAATTAAGAATTATTTAGTGCTCACCAGAGAAATCAGGAGATATTCTTGTTTCAGATACCACAACACGTTGGTCTCATCAACGTTTAAAAATTTTTATTATTTCTGGTTTGACCATCTTATTTGCTCATTTTCAAATGACATGTAAAATATTATTTTTTGTTACAAAAATTTGGGGGGAAAAGTAAGTAGATTTAATATAAGGATGTTGTAATAATAATAGTTAAGTAGGAATCATTGCAAGACCCCCTTTTAATATGGGGAGAATATTACAACGCAAAAGAAAACAATATTAGATACCCTACTTTAGCTAACATTGCGTTATTTTTCTTGAAATTTGCAACAGATAAATAAAATCTCATCTCCATATTTTCTCTTCTTCTAAACTATACTTTCAATGATTTTTTTTTTTAATAAATGAATTTCTTTTTTTTTGTTTATACACAGAGAATATAAAAATAATAATAATACCACTATTTTGTGAATTTTGAGAAGATACAAAATGTGTGAACGGGGAAATAAAAAAAACTACTATGCACAACAGCCTTTGCTGCTTTGAGCCTTATCTTGGTCTTTGCGATAAACTATAACACGCGCTTCTGGATTGTCAGCTGAATCCTTTCCTGACGTCTTATCGAGAATTGCTTCGGCTAACTCACAGAAAGCCCTCTCAATGTTGATATTCGCTTTGGCGGATGTTTCCATAAATCTGATCCCATGCTCAACAGCAATCTTTAAGTAATTAAAGAGAAAAATTATGTTTTAATTTATCTTTTAGAGATTAAATAATTGAAAATCTTATTTCTGCCTTTCTTTGGTGTTACTTACAGCGTGTCCTCGGTCCCTGCTTACGACTCTCTTATCATCCATGTCACACTTGTTCCCCAGAATCATTTTTTCCACATCTTCATTTGCGTGCTGGGTTAATGATAAAAATAAAACAAAAGGAATAATTAATTGTAAAGAAAGCACAATGACTCATTTCTTGCTCTTTAGCGTGGAATTCTGGGGATCTTCATAACAAACCTCATCTATATTTCGTAACCACTTGACGATGTTCTCGAAACTTTTCTCATTTGTTATGTCGTACACCAACATTATGCCCATTGCTCCTCTGTAGTAGGATGTTGTGATTGTATGAAATCTCTCCTGGCCAGCTATAAATTATATTTAACTTGTAAGACGGAAAAGGAAATGAGAATCAGAGGAAGGACTTTACCTGTATCCCAAATCTGCAATTTAATCTTCTTCCCTCGAAGTTCCACTGTCTTTATCTTGAAATCAATACCTATTAGAGAAAGAAGAGATATTTAAGTGAAAAGTTTTGATTTTCTTGAATAGTTTTCATGCTCTCTGTGAGATTATTCTGAACAACAAAAGCCGGAAAAGTTGATGTGTTTTGATATCGCGTAGCGTCCATTTGATAAATGCGCCTCAATGACAAATCCTTTGTACACAAATTAGGATTTTCTTTGCGAGTTTTTTGCATTATATAATGACATTCCGGGCACTTTTAGTATCTTCTTACAACGCACAAGACGTTCATCTCAAGACACATGCTAATCTTGAGGTGCGAAAGCCCAAATTCCTGCAACGCCCCTATTTATCATTTTATCAAATGCCCTATGTCGCCATGCACAGCGATGAGCCATCGCAGTCTCTTGATTTTCATGCGATTTTCCTTACCAATTGTGGATATAAAGGTTGATGTGAAGGCGTCGTCGGAAAAGCGGAACAATATACATGTTTTCCCAACACCCGAATCACCAATTAGGAGGAGTTTAAATAGCAAATCGTAAGTTTTTTTCGCCATTATTTCGAGTTTTTAACACCGTCTAAATGGAATCCAAATCGCATACACACTTATTATATTGAACTGTTCAATATTTATTCGAATTCAATGCCATAAGAAAAGAATGAAAATATGTGAGGAAAATCCAGAACTTTATGGGATCACTCAATATAGTTTTGACGTAATTTCACGAACGCACCCGAACTAAAACTTCTTCCAGCTGGAAAGGCGTTGAGTGAGACAGCTATCTCACTCGCACGGAAAGTTTTTTTTTGCAATTTTCTTGAATTTTCCGTGAAATTTTCCAGCGAAGTTTAATTTTTTGTGCTTAGAAGGCGATACCACGTCAATTTTCTTTGGTCGTTCAAAATGGTCGAAATTCGCGCCGAGAAAAATCATGCAAAGTTCGCAAAAAATACTGCAAATTGAGCCCTCATATTTTTTTACAGAAGTTCTCTGATGACCTCCGTAGCACCCCAACTGTCTCTGGAGCCCTAAAGATGTATTTTTTGTGTGAAAATTAGGAAAATTAGGAAAAAGGGAAAAAAAAAGATTTGACTACATTTCACTGGAAGTGCATGAAGTTAGGTGAAGTAGGGGGTCTTTCCAATGGAATGTATTGGATTACCAAATAAATCTGAGACAACCCATTACTTCATTCCATTTCACCACCACATTTGCGCCGCACGTGAAAAAGAGTGCCGAGAAAATTTTGCATTTTACGCAAAAAGAATTGATTTTGTGAATAAAGAAAAGCGTGAAAAATGTTGAGTGCAGCTCGTATTCTCTCCAAATTAACATTGGATACCAATCCAAGTGCTATGCGGTCATATTCGACGATTCTCAGAAACGTGAGTATTGCGTTATCACTTCTGTAGAACCTCTAAAATCATCCGGAAGTTTCTCAAAATCTCACAAAAAGTCCCTTTAGAAGGCATATTTGGCATTAGAAATGAGCAGGAGTCGAGGATTTGTGCGAATTATGCGAGATTTCCTTGAAATTCCGTGCTTTTGGGGAGATGATGAAATGCTGGGAAATTTTAGGGAAATTCTCGGAATGTTTGAGAATGTTCCGGGTAAACAGCTGCGTAGAACGTTCTCTCGCAGAATCTACCTCAATATAATTTGCAATAAAGACATTTTCTCCTTTTATTTTAGCAAATTCCCTACATACCGGCCTGCTATCAGAGCAAATATGGACAAATTCGACACAAGTAAGTTTAATTAATTTCTTTTTCATCCCTTTCTAATTTTCCAATAAGATTTTCTTTTCTTTCTAATCAAGTTTTTCATTAATTTTCTTAATGGTTTTGACAAATCCAGTTTCTGTGAATTCTCCATTTGACCTCATGTGGAATTCCATAAAAATGAAGATGTTTCTCGAAGTTTTCCCCTAAAAAATTATGTAACCACACCTAACCTCACTTTCCCCGCTAAACGTCCGGAATGTTTCCCATTGCAGATCCGAAGGTGTTAAGGGTGCTGTTATTGGCATTGATTTGGGCACCACGAATTCCTGCGTGGCCGTGATGGAGGGCAAACAAGCCAAGGTGATTGAGAATGCCGAAGGGAATCGCACGACACCATCACATGTGGCATTCACGAAGGAAGGAGAACGTCTTGTGGGCATGCCCGCTAAGCGACAGGCCGTAACAAATTCCGCCAATACATTCTACGCCACAAAGCGTCTAATTGGGCGGCGTTTTGATGATCCCGAAGTGAAGAAGGACATGAAGAATTTATCCTACAAAATTGTCAAAGCTTCCAATGGGGATGCCTGGGTACAAGGATCTGATGGCAAAGTTTATTCACCAAGTCAAATTGGGGCATTTATCCTGATTAAAATGAAGGAGACTGCGGAAGCATACTTGAACACTCCCGTGAAGAATGCTGTAATCACTGTTCCTGCATACTTCAATGACTCCCAGAGACAGGCTACCAAGGATGCTGGTCAGATTTCGGGATTGAATGTTCTGCGAGTCATTAATGAACCCACTGCAGCTGCTCTTGCTTATGGAATGGATAAAACTGAGGATAAAATGTAAGTTTTATGACCTAAAAGTAATTAGTCAGGAAATAATAAACATTTTTTTTATGATTTTTTTTTGTAGAATTGCTGTTTATGATCTGGGAGGTGGAACTTTCGATATTTCCATTTTGGAAATTCAAAAGGGTGTCTTTGAGGTGAAATCCACCAATGGTGACACCCTCCTCGGTGGTGAGGACTTCGACAATTACCTCGTGAATTTCTTGGTGAAGGAATTCAAGAAGGATCAGGGTATTGACATTACAAAGGATCCCATGGCGATGCAGAGGCTAAAGGAGGCAGCGGAGAAGGCAAAAATTGAACTCTCATCCTCTCTGCAGACAGATATAAATCTCCCATACTTGACAATGGATGCTTCCGGACCGAAGCACATGAACCTCAAGCTGTCCCGATCGAAACTCGAGAGTCTCGTGGGGGATCTCATTAAGCGCACCATTTCGCCATGCCAGAAGGCTCTTTCCGATGCTGAGGTGTCAAAATCCGATATAGGAGAGGTGCTTCTGGTCGGTGGAATGACCCGCATGCCAAAGGTCCAGTCAACGGTGCAGGAAATCTTTGGGCGTCAACCATCGAGGGCTGTTAATCCCGATGAAGCTGTAGCTGTTGGTGCTGCCGTTCAGGGCGGAGTTCTTGCCGGAGATGTTACGGATGTTCTCCTACTGGATGTGACACCACTATCGCTGGGTATTGAGACCCTCGGGGGTGTCTTTACACGTCTCATTTCACGCAACACAACCATTCCAACGAAGAAATCCCAAGTATTCTCCACTGCAGCCGATGGGCAGACACAAGTGGAGATTAAAGTGCATCAGGGTGAGCGTGAGATGGCGACAGACAATAAACTTTTGGGTGCATTTAGTCTCGTTGGCATCCCACCGGCTCCACGTGGTGTTCCCCAGATTGAGGTGGTCTTTGACATTGATGCCAACGGTATTGTGCACGTATCAGCTCGTGACAAAGGAACTGGCAAGGAGCAGCAAAGTAAGTAAAGTGAAATCTCTCTAAAATCTTCATTCTGCTAATCTCTTCTCTCTAAACTTTCCACGCAGTTGTCATCCAATCTTCTGGTGGACTGAGCAAAGATGAAATTGAAAACATGGTCAAGAATGCAGAACAATACGCACAGGCGGACAAGGTGAAGAGAGATCGTGTGGAGGCCATCAATCAGGCGGAGGGCATTGTGCATGATACAGAAACCAAAATGGAAGAGTTCAAGGATCAATTGCCCAAAGAAGAGTGCAGTAAACTCTCGGAGGAAATCACAAAAGTACGCGAAATGCTGGCAAACAAAGACAATGCAGATCCAGAGGAGATTCGCAAGAGTACAGCAGCTCTGCAGCAGGCATCACTGAAACTCTTCGAAATGGCATACAAGAAGGTATTAAATTAGATTTTTCTTACTCTCCTGGATCGATGATTAAACATTGTTGATTTCATTGCAGATGGCTTCTGAGCGGGAGGGAAGCAGCAGCAGCGACAGCAGTTCACAGAACAAAGATCAGCAAAGCAGTGAAGAGCAGAAGGAGAAGAGAGAAAATTAGGATTATAAATAAGTAGTATAATTATGTAATCTTTCCTCAACATCCCGAATTCAGTTATTATTCTTTCTCCCCCCATTTTTTTTTATTGAGAACTGCAATCCCCTAAAATCTTTGAAAAAACATTATTTCTTATAAATATAAAATATTTTCAATATTCAATGCAAATTGAATTTAGCTGGGAATTATGTTTAGTTTTTATTGCAATGAACTTCCGGCAAGCAGCATTTAAAAGAAACAAAAATTTGGTGAATAAATAAGGCAAAAAAAGAAAATTTTGAGCTTTTTTTGCAGCTGAAAAATCTATTTATCGCGTTTGTACAGCTACACCGTTTGACCGATCGCGATGAAATTCGGTACAGAGGCTCCTTATATCAGGGGGTTTCGAGTGGCCGTATTAATTTCCCCCCGGAGCCCCCCTTCGTAGCGCCCTTAAATGATTTTTATGCTTTTTTCACTACTTTTTGAATTTGGCGCCCTTTTTTGGTACATTTTGTTGAGGAGAAAATGAGACGGATGCATGAAACTAATAGTGTATTCCTCACACTTTTAGTTTTTCGCAATTTTCTCGTGTTTTCCGCCGGATTTTCCGGGAAAATTGTGTTTTTTGTGACCAGGAAGTGACGCCGCGTCGATTGGCATCAAAAATTACAAAAGTTCGCGAAAATCCATTTCCGGAAAACGAGAGTCGTGTAAAATCCCCAACCGTCAAAATTTCCGCGGGCCCCAAATTCCGTACGGAGGAGCTCCTAAGGGCCCCGGAACACCCGTAAGTGCTCCAGGATTTCTAAAAATGTGTTCTACGCTAAAAAATTTGCGAGAAAACAAAAGAAATCGCATTTTTTTGGAAAAGTAAAAAAAAAGTTCGTTAAAGTTCAACTTTTTAATACACATACGATATGTGCTAATCGAGACGAGCTAAGAGCGAGAAATTCAGGACTTTCATGAGACGTTCTTACAAAGTGTCCGTAAAGATTGCAACTTTCCTACGGATTCCCAATGAAACATCCTGTGAAAATCCTACACCGTGTCTAATAACATACGAAAGAGTAGTTTTATAGGGCTCCCCCGTTCTTTGGAGCTGTCAGATTTTTTTTCTGTGGCAAATATTGTGTTTTCTCGGAGAAAATACTTTTCAGGACGAAAAGTACTCTCTAAAAAACAATATTAATGCAAAAAGTGTCCCATGGTTGCTGCAAATCCTCACTAAAGTTGTGAACTTTGTGGTGAAAGAAAAAAAGAATCTGAACTGGAGGTGATTGTGGCAAAGTTGAGAATTTTTTGGGGAGGGGTAGCAGCCAGCCATTTCCTTTCTAAACTACCCTCTCTCATTGAAATCCCACTAAAATCCCAATGAGAGTATGAATTCGCTTTTATTAGGGATCTCTCTATGACTTCCTGAAGTCCTTGTGACCTTTGCAAAGCATCGCGATATGTTTCACTACATTGAGGCGTTCTGAGGGCAGAGAGAAAGAGGGGGGCGCATAAAATAAGGTGAAAATTGACATGTCAAAATGGATTCAATTCAATTCAATTACGCAGTGATTTTGAAGGTGAAGAAATTGTTACTCGTCGTGAATTAGTGGGAAAAAATGTCTCACAAACTTTGCCGAGCATCTGCCGTAAATTAGAGCATGTCAATCTACGTGTGTGACTACTGAAATACTCGGTAAAGTTCTTCTTTCACCGCCATTGGTCGCCGCCGAGGAGTACAAAACACCTTTTGGGAGAGAGATTATTAGTCTAATTAAATTTGGGCTACTGTGGGAGAGAGAGAGATGAGTCGCGAACGACATGGTAGTCCGAAGAACAACTCACCCAAAGTGGGGCGCAAGAGGCCCCAATCTGTTCACTTGTCGCGTGTTCTCATTTCGGATGACCTAGAGCAGAATCCAGCGGGTCCTGCGAGTTCTTTCAGTGGTGGTAGTGGCAGCAGCACCGCCGGTGAATCCTCAAGCCGAGACTATGGGGCAGTGATTAAGCAGCAACCCCTCCGGAAGAATCCCTACTATCACACACAGCAAATTAATCCACTCCGCACCAGTGGCAGTGGCTCAGGTAATTACTAATGTGTCCTTGATTTTCCAATTTGACTTGATTTTCTAGCTCTTTTGTGACCCTGAAAATCTGCTGATAAATCAATGAAAAAAACTCCCTTTCCAGCATCACAGGGGGTCCTGATATCGTTCTTTAAATGTTAAAATTCAAGAACACAAAATAGTGTGAAACCCCCCCTAACATCATTCCCGGCATTGTACTTCTGCTGACATTACCTACATAAATATGCGGTCAATGTGTTATATGTAGCTACACTCATTAACAATTCCTCTAATACATTTTTATCATCCATTTGTTGGGTAACCGCATAGTTGAGGTAATACCCCCATTAGCTCGTTATCAATGCGCTCAAACACCAAAGTTGGACGCAGAGATTTCATTTTATCTACTCTATATGATTGTCCAGATGTATTTTTGAGACTCTTCCTTGTTTAGTAGGGGACCTTTGTACCTTCTAAAATTCAGGGTCGTCGATTTGGGGTCGAATAAAGCATAAGTTATGTATATTTTACATATTTTATGAAGAATTTTTCAAGATAAAATTTAAACAAACATTTATTTATTTAATGAAAGCATAAATTTTTTTATTTTATATTTTTTAAAAGTTAATTTTCAATCAAATATCATCTTTATTGGCTTAAAAAATGGAAAATAGGAACCAATTGTAAAGAATTTAAGGTTCTTTGACGAATATTTTCAAGGATTTTGAAGGAATGATTGAAAATCAAATTAATTATTTAAATATTGATTTTAACGTAAAGAAAATTTTTTCTCAAAAGAACTGGGCAATAAAGCATAGAGCTAAAATTGCTAACAACTGAGAAGATTGTTGTGAAATTTTGACTGATGGGTGTTTTTAAATCGTTCTAGAAAAGAAAAACAAAGAATTTGTCGAATTTTTTGTTCAGGAAAATAGTTAGAAAGATCTCTGAAGAAGCCTGGAAAAGAAATTTTCCTTCAAAAATCCGACTAAAAAAATAAAATTTTAAAATCTTTTATGATTTTTTCCAGAATACCGAATATTTTATAACTGACGAATTGTAAGGAAAGAAAAGAAAAGATTTGTATCAGAACACCTTACCCCATAAAAATGTTTTTTTTTTATTTACTCTGTCTTAAGTTTTAAAAATGTCCTTTTTTTATTTAGAAAAAAAAAGCAGAATTACTAGTTATTTTATGAAAGAAAACTAAAGAGAAATGAATGAGGGTCATTGATAAAGTACAATCGACCGCAATTTCTTTATTAATAAATTTTTCGTGTTGTTCAAAAATGCATAAGATAATAAATATGTGGCTTTTATGTTAATTCTTATTTTCTTTTTTTTCAATTTTTCTTTCAGAAGTATCCAATTTAGTGCGGGTGCGAAACAGTGCCCTTGGGAAATCTGCTCCATCTCTATCTGCAAGTATGGTGAGTATCAGAAAGCAAAATAATTCTCTATAAATAAGAATAATTAATAAATAAAATTCCTTCTTTTTTTTTCATTTAAAGCGTGAATTGGGAATTTCAAGTCGTCGTACATCAACCACTAATCGCAATGCTGCAATTACTAATCATCGCCTGAGTTTGGTGGCAAATACCTCACCGCGATCACATTCACCAATATCAGCAAGTCCCGTTGATAGTCCACGCAATAATTCACCGAGTATGATGCAATTTCCCTTTGCACCCATCAAGAGGCTCTCCAGTTGTCGCAGTGATGGTCGCCGATGGTCTGTGGCGTCCTTGCCTTCATCTGGCTATGGAACAACGCCGGGAAGTTCCAATTTATCGGTATGTTTGATTGTTGATTGATTTTTCTTTTTTTTTTATTTATGCTTTCTCTATCTGTGTCCCGTAAAATACTGCAATAAAATGATTTTTTTTAAAGGAAATTGTTAATGAGAAAAGAATCGCCCTGAATTTAATCAAAAGTTCAATAGAACCAGATGTTTTGTGACCTCAAAAATCTGTAAAAGTTGTATCTAAATTCCATGCAAGAAACACATAAATTACTAAAGCATTGATTGGATTTGAATTTATGAGACATTGTGACAATGTTGCAGCATTTTTATGACTTTTTCTTTGACTAAAATTTATGTTGTAATATTTTCTGCTTTCAATTCTTTTTTTATTGACGCAAAAGACAATCTCTTGCTAATTGTTTGTTGTTTATGTCCATTGCTTTCGTTATTGTTACATTTAAAAGTTGGTTACACAGTCGCAGTGCTCGAGTCAGGAGCGTCTCCATCAGCTGCCCAATATGCCGACAAATGATGAATTGCGTCTCCTGACGCATCATTTCTCAAGCAATGAGAGCAATCCTGGCATTGAGCCACTTCACTGCTACGTTGGTGGGCACTATGCGCATCATGCGTGTCATCATTTGCAACAGAGCCCACTGGCGAGTCATAGCCCCGGGGGTGGGAGTCAGAATAACAGTAGTAGCGGCAAGGAGGATTCCGGGAATTCCGAGCGACGTTCACCATACCACAGGCTACGTTCCCGGAGTCTCAGTAGCCCGAGTCGCTCACCAATATTGGATAGTGAGATAGCTCTAATGAATACCCTGTACAAGGAACGCTTCCCAAAGGCAACGCTGCAAATGGAGGAGAGACTCACGCATTTCATCAATGAGAATAAGAATTTTACATCTTTGGAAAAATTCTGTGATTCCAGTCCAATTGTACGATTTGTTCATCATCAAGTTATGGAAATGGCACGTGATTGTCTCCATAAGTCACATGCAAAGCTAATTACAAGTCGCTACTTCTATGAAATGTCGGAGAACCTTGAACGTCTCCTGTTGGAGACGAAGGAAAAATCTCCGGAATCTGTGGCAGAGCTGAGTGGTATTATAAAGAAGCTATTGCTTATTATATCACGCCCGGCACGTTTATTGGAGTGTCTGGAATTTGATCCAGAAGAATTCTACAGATTACTCGAAGCAGCTGAAGGGCAAGCTAAATCCGTGCCGGGCATGAAGGCCGATATTCCGAAATACATTATTCACAAGCTCGGTCTCAATCGTGATCCAATTGCTGAATTGCAACAAGAATTGCAGGAAAATTGTGGGTTTTGTGATAAGAATGTCAATGAGGACACCTCAGTGGGTGGTGGTGGAGGTGGTGAGGAGAAGAAGGCTTGTGAAGGTGGTGCGGCGCAGAGCTGTGAAGATGATTCCCTGGAGATTGGTGATATATCGAAAGAGCAACAAGTCTGTTTAACATCAACACCACGACAGGAGCGGAAGAAGGGATCAACTGCTGCTGTGGCAAATCCACAAATTAACACTGTTCCCAGTGAACAGGATTTTGAGGTTGTTAAATTGATTTCAAACGGCGCATACGGGGCGGTGTACTTGGTGAAGCATAAACATTCACGTCAGAGGTTTGCAATGAAGAAAATCAATAAGAATAATTTGATATTGAGGAATCAAGTGGAGCAGGTGTTTGCCGAGAGGGATATTCTGAGTTTTGCGGATAATCCCTTTGTTGTATCCATGTACTGCAGCTTTGAGACAAAGAAACATCTGTGCCTGGTGATGGAGTACGTTGAGGGGGGTGATTGTGCAACAATGCTCAAAAGTATTGGCCCCCTGCCATCTGACATGGCACGATTCTACTTTGCTGAGACAGTATTAGCCGTGGAGTATTTACATAGCTATGGCATTGTGCATCGTGACTTGAAACCGGATAATTTACTCATAACAGCTCTTGGTCATATAAAATTGACGGATTTTGGGCTCTCGAAGATGGGTCTCATGTCGTTGGCAACAAATCTCTATGAAGGCTACATTGATACGGAAACACGTCAATTTTCGGATAAACAACTCTTTGGTACACCTGAATACATTGCACCGGAAGTGATTTTGCGACAAGGCTACGGGAAGCCCGTCGATTGGTGGTCAATGGGTATTATTCTGTATGAATTTCTCATTGGTTGCGTGCCGTTCTTTGGGGAAACACCCGAAGAGTTATTCGCGCACACGGTGAATGATGACATTGAGTGGCCAGACAATGAGGATTGGTGTGTGGCACCGGAAGCAAAGAATCTCATAACGCAGCTTCTGCAGCAAAATCCACGGGATAGATTGGGAACAGGCGGGGCCTATGAGCTGAAGGAACATATCTACTTCCAATCAGTCGACTGGAATTCTCTGCTCCGTCAGAAGGCTGAATTTGTACCACAACTTGCAGATGAGGATGATACCAGTTATTTTGATAGTTAGTATCTTAAATTATCAGAGATTTTTTCTAAGAATGAATCAATTGATGTAATTTCTGTTTCATTTCAGCACGAATGGATCGTTACAATCACGATCTTGGTGATGAGGATACAGATGAAACAGATGATACACCATTATTTGGCTCATTCAGTTCATACACGCATCATTTCCACAAACAACACTGCTCACCGCATCTCACAATACCCTATGGCTCCTCCTCCTCCGTGGGGAATGATGAAATGAAGAAGATTTCAACGCCGGAACTTCGAAAATTGGATGTGAGTCAAACAAAACTAATTATTTTGCTTAATAAATTTTTACTAATTTCTTTGCATTTCTTATTTGTTTCTGAAGATTAAGAGCCATCGAAGTGTTCGAATGCCATCAACGCCGGATACAGAGTATCTACCGGAACTACTGAACACCCCAGATCGGGAGGAGATAAAGACAATTCATCAGTATTTGCGTCAGCAGGAACAACAGAGACAGTTATCAATTGAAGCAGTTGCCAATAAGCATCTACCACCAACGGCGTTTAATATTAAGAAAACATCCCTGCCAGCACCATCGAGGAAGACTCTCAGCACACCGGAATCCTCTCAAACTGACAGTGATGATGTTTCACCGCAAATTCAGCGAAAACGCAAAACAGGGCATTCAAAGGACATCCTTCCGCGCTTCTCGATTTCCATTGAGGATGAACACAGCGGGTAATTATAAGAGATTTAATTTTTAAAAGGAATTTTAATAAAAAAATAATTAATTTTCAGTCATGAAACTGGAACATCTTCGTCGGAAAATACAAAAGAATTCACTCCGCCAAATGTTGGTAGTTCTGGAGGAGCTACAGCTAAGCATCGATCTCGTTCTGTTGTGAAGAGTGCCTCTTCACTGGGACTCTCACTTATGTATTGCTCGGGTGAGCATAATGGAATTATTTATTTTTGCGTGAGAAGCAATTTGACATTTCAATAAAATTTCCATTTTAGATGAACCAGCAGCATCACTCGGTGAAATCCAATCACCATCTGGAGGTGGAAGCTCAAGTACGGCAAGTTCACGTGATACGTCACCATGTCGTGAGTTGTCGCCTCTTGTGACAAATCTCAAACCACCAATAATCATTCGACGAGGGCCTCGTGGCTTTGGCTTCACTGTCCATACTATTCGTGTCTTTTACGGGGATACGGACTTCTACACGATGCACCATTTGGTGATGGCTGTTGACGAGGGAAGTCCAGCCTTTGAAGCTGGTCTCCGTCCAGCTGATCTCATTACCCACGTTAATGGTGAAGCTGTACAGGGGTTGTATCACACGCAAGTGTTGCAGCTACTTCTCAGTGGGTCAGAGCATGTGATGTTACGTGCTACACCGCTTACAAATACGAGCATTCAAACGGGTGGGAGGAAGCGTGAGTTGTGGCAGAGTAAATTTGCAAAGAAGGGTATGAGTCGGCATAAGAAGCAGAAGAAGGATAGTGAGAAGAAGAGGAAGACATCACTCTTTAGGCGGATAAGTAGTAAGAGGGCGAGTGCGGAGATGCAGCAAATGGCAGCAGCTGGTTTCACATCACCCACCAATGTTACAGCAAGCCTCTCCTTTCCCTCAACATCGGCAACACCGCCACTCAATCGGCTCAGTTTGTGCCCATTGGAATCAAATTCATCGCAATCGAGCTCCCCGAGCTCATCAACCCCCAACACACCCACAGGATCCGGGGGGCAGTTGTATCAACGACCTTCAACGTTGCATGGGCTGAAGCATAAGCTACATACAACAGCGTGTTCCACTGTGAAGGGACTTCATGCCTCTAATGCCACATCGGCACCCAATAGACGTAAATCCGTTGGGCATATCCCCCTGTCGCCATTAGCAAGAACCCCATCACCGTCCCCTCTGCCGGCATCCCCAACCCGATCTCCCAGTCCTCTGGCCTTCCCAATTGGCCATCAGCCTGGCTCCTCAAACACAACACAGTCATACAGTCCGGGTGTTGTACCCAATAGCTCAAGTGCTACAACAGTGGTGTCCAAGAAGTCCTTTACACGTCCCAAAAGTGCCGAACCAAGTTCTCCACTCCTACGACGTGCTCTGTCGCCGGATCGCCTTCATCCACGTAGTGCAGAAAGTGAGTTGGCGGAATTAATCTTTTGCGCCTCTTATCTCACTTTAATAATTCTTCTTTTTATTGCAGGTAAATGCACACTGATATCTCCTCTGTGTTGTTCGACGCAAATTTCCAAAAATACCCGACCAGTTTCGGGTGTTTGGCGCTCATCAGGGAGCCCCCAAGTAATGTCTACTGCCATAGCCACGTCTGTCATCACATCAACTAGTTCTCAAGCAACAACAAATGCCAATGCTGATGATTTTAATGTGAGAATTCTTTCAATTTTTTTTTGCACAGAACTCAAAGAAAGGCAAATTAAACATTTTTTTTCTTTTAAATTTTGCCAGGCACCTGGTGAACTTCTTCCTCGTATAGCTGAGGAGAAAGACTCTCCAACGAGTACAACGCATGATGCTGTTGCATTAATCTCCTCATCATGCGATGCTGGGAAGAGTAGTAGCACCTCTCCGACAACATCTGCAGCTGCATCCAAGACTACCACGTCAATATCACTCCCGAATACGGATCAAAGGACAGCAGACACCTCGGTAACACCTGCAGATACTGCTGTGTTAGTTGCAACGCATACTGAGCAAGCAACCAAAGGAAAGTCACCACCAACTTAATCCTCCTCCTAACATAGCATCCTTCTTGATAAGTATTAACACCAAGTTGCAAAGAAAAAAAATTAGCAATGAAACATGCACGAGTGAACAGTTTTAGCGCAAAAATTTTCGTGGAAATGTGTATGTTATAAATATTTTTTATTTTAGTCCTTTTTATGTTTCAATAATACAGCTTTTGTGTATAAACCACCAACAAAGAGCCGGTCGATCTTGGCTATTTGGTTGGTTTATTTATGTGTTAAAAGACATACCAAAATGCACTGATAGAGCTCCTCAATCAGGAGCTAAATAATGTTTCATTCAGAGCGTTGGAAGAGGGGCAAAGTGAAACTGAAGATAAATTCAATGTGATGATAAAAATGTGGGGGGAAGTGAAAATCTTATATATTTTTTAATATTGTAAATATATATTTAATATAAAGGATGTTATGCACAATACAAGGGCGAAGTACCTAATTGAAGGAAACGCAGAAAACAATTTTAACCCACCCAGTCTTGTAGGGAATCAAAAAAGGATAAAGAATCGCCAAAAATATTCACCATTTTCCACTGGGGTCACAACGAAAAAAGCCAATAAAGTTTTGTAAAAATTCAAAAAAATTGGCCGCCATTCGCCATTTTGTCTCTTTCAATGCATGAATCATATGTTTCAATGCTTCGTCATGAGCTTGTCTATGAGAGTTTGACATTTCATTCATTTTTTTTTTGGGAAAAAATAAAAAAATTGCGTATTTTTTAGTTTAATTATCGTGGTAAATGTGTTTTACGTGTTGATCGAGAGTGATTTTTATATCTGAATACCTGAAGGATGAATTCCCGCACAGCTTGTGACCGTCTCAGCGAGCACATCTCTCGTTACAAAACAAAGCAATCCAAAAACAATGGTCGTGGATCGTCTTGAAGATGACTTTTTCACGAATTGAGAGATCCTCTGCGCTGGAATCCTTTGCGTTTCACACCACCACGACGGACAAGATGATGGATTGCTGGTTTTGTGATTCCCTGAATGATGTCACGCAAAACCTTACGATGTTTCTTGGCACCACCTTTCCCAAGACCTTTTCCACGACCAATGATGTGCTCGCTGAGACGGTCACAGGCTGTGCGGGAATTCATCCTTCAGGTATTCAGATATAAAAATCACTCTCGATCAACACGTAAAACACATTTACCACGATAATTAAACTAAAAAATACGCAATTTTTTTATTTTTTCCCAAAAAAAAATGAATGAAATGTCAAACTCTCATAGACAAGCTCATGACGAAGCATTGAAACATATGATTCATGCATTGAAAGAGACAAAATGGCGAATGGCGGCCAATTTTTTTGAATTTTTACAAAACTTTATTGGCTTTTTTCGTTGTGACCCCAGTGGAAAATGGTGAATATTTTTGGCGATTCTTTATCATTTTTTGATTCCCTACAAGACTGGGTGGGTTAAAATTGTTTTCTGCGTTTCCTTCAATTAGGTACTTCGCCCTTGTATTGTGCATGACATCCTTTATTATCTAATATTTTTTGCACTAGTTTTTTCCAAGCTGGCAATGTTTCATTCAGGATATTTTTGAGAGGGAGGTTTGATACAAATCCATTCACTTGAATACGATTTAATTGAAATTTTGGTAGGTTTTCAAGGTATTTAAGCTGTAAAGCATGAATACAAATTCAAGGGCTATTTCCGGAATAATTACATAGTCAATTTAAATCAACCTTGTACCGAAGTTTCGTCCTCAGATTAAACGAAATTTTAATAAAATCTACAAAGTAATTTAAAACAGAAAAGATTTAACCCTTTCGCGTTTTTCGGGTCATTCTATTTTCACGAATTTTACTGAATTTGATTGTTTTTCAAAGTTAGAAATGATCTGATGAATTAACATAAAAATAAAGTTAAAGAAGACTTTCTGACTGGAAAATGTCCTCTAAAAGCGTTTGGAGAGTAAATATCGTGATAAAAATACCGCATGTTTCAATGTTGCTATGTTTCATGTGGGCGCGAAAGGGTTAAAAGAATTATTTAGTAGATTGGATAATAAATTCAAGGAAAACGTTTTCAGTAGCTATAGAACGTATAGGTTTTCTCGGTGCAAGTTTAAATTAAACAAAGTTAAAAAGATTTCTAAACATTATGCAAGCCTTCATTTCAGTCTGATTGAATTAATTTATCGTGAAAGATTTCATTGAAGATTTGCAAATTAAAAATTTATTATAAAAGTTTTATTTTCACAAAAATCGAATTTTAAAAGTTTTAAAACATTTTTTACTCGGAATTTCAAGAATATTGGATAAGAATTTTATTTCTAAAACAATTTGTAATTAGTTTTTTTTTTTAATTGAAAAAATATTTTGAATTTTTTGTACAAATCGTTTGTTTTGTGAAATCTTTTCTAATAAATTTTTATGTAAAAATTCCGGAAATAATAACCAGCCAATTATCTTACGTCATTTCCAAGAAACTCAGAGTACTGTTTCCCATTTAACCGATTTCGTTCATATGCTTAGAAATCATTAAAATCTAATGTCTATTCAAACCAACTTTGCATTCAAGCTCCAACCAATTGAAACTTGATGAAATTGGTGGAGCCTCTTGTGTAAAGTTCTTTTGAATAAAAGATACAAAACAACGAAAATTCTTTTAGGATTAAAATTTGTGGTTAAAAATTAATCAAGAAAAATTTCGATTTAGATGATGATTAAGGATTTTCTGACCTTTTAAGACCTTTAAGAGTAGGTAAAATTACCTTTTTAATTGAGAGCTATACAAGATCAACATTCCTATAGCTCTAATAGAAAAAAAAGAGATCGCATTGTTCTATGTGTGCAAATCGGTTAAGGTAACAACGTCCTGTAGCGACTTTGAAAAAACCTTTATGAAGGTAGAAATTGAGATTCTGTGAGATCAGCTCATATTAATTCAAAATAAATTCACTTTTTGCTGTGTTATCTCTATATTTATGAAATTCTGTTGAACAGATAACTTCACGTGTTACGTACACATTCGATGTCATAAAGGAGGAAACATAAAATGTATGTTTTTTATACATACAGATTGTTTAATGTTAAGAAATAGAAGAAAATGTTGCTCTAGGAAATCTATAAAAAAAACATTTTTGAAGATGAAGAGAAAGTGTTGGACGCTTTCTCGCGATATATCACAAAGAAATATGTCTGAAAATGACTAAGAACGAGCAAGAAGAGGAAGTTTGTGTGTGCACGAGTCATTTTGGGATTCTAAGATTTGAGTCTTTTGAGGTTTTGGATGGAATTTTCATTAATTCTGTTTGTGTGAGAATTCTTTAAAAAAATGTATTTCATCTGATGCAAAGAATGACAAGATAAAAAAATGTGAATTTGCTATTTTTGAACTTATAACTATAACACATAAAATAACTAATTATTAATCACATTAAATTCCACAAAAAAAATAATGGCTAGTTCTATTTGAAAATCTAATGCAAATTCTATTAACTAAATGAAAAAAAATCATGGTTTGCCCACTTTTTTTTTTATCATGTACAGTGCTTTTAATGCAACATATAATTTTTGATTAAAAGGCAATGAAAAAAAAAGAAAAGTGGGCTTCCTATAGTAAAAAAATTTAATAAATAGCTGGTGTTTACAATTTATTATTATTTTTATTTACAATGTGATATAATTTTAGTCTTTAGAGTGACTTTTATGAATGGAAAAGACACAAAAGAATTATTGTATACATTCGCGTAACTGTAGTTCACAAGAAAGAAGCCATAGTTTATTCACAAAAGAATATAATAAAACAAACATTACTAACATAAAATAAATGGAAAATGTTTTTCTGATCCCAAAAACTATGAAGAAAATTACTCTGTAATTTTCAGCAAAGGTGTTCTGCAAAATGGGACAGGCGGTAGAAAAAAAGTCCAAAGAATGTGAAATAGAATTTAAAATAAAAATGTATTTATTTATTCGTCCGCCAAGAAGGGTCTCCCCGCATTCAAGGAGGTCCCTTTTTATCGTATTTTGTGCTTTTATTCACTAAAATAACACGTGGCTTTCTCATCTCTGTTTAGTAGAAATAAGTTCCTTTTAATTATCTGAAACCTCTTTGTGTTAATTATATAATTAAACTTCCATCCAATCATTTAAAAAAAAATAATAATAAATAATGAAAATGTAAGAATTTGAAATTAAAAAAAAATGCAATAACGGACAAACTATGCGTTTTATTATTTTATAATTTGTATAAAAAAAATTGAAAATTAATTTTCAAAGTTTATTTGGAATGATTTTTTGATTTTTAGCTTTTTTAAACGCATTTCTTGTAGTTTTTGGAGCTTTTCCGGCTCGGAAAATATGATTTTTCCGTACGGAGCTGCCTCCTGAGCCCGGAAAACCCGTTTTTCCTGGAAAATTCGCCGTAAAACGCAAGAAAATCGCGATAAATGCGGTAACTCATCTGAGAACGGTTAACTGAAAAATTATGTTCAAATTTAAATATTCCTTGTACTAAAACTTTTCCTAAAACTTCAAGGAGGTTTTTGAGATGTCAATTGGTGTTTTTTGCAGTGTTTTGCTGAAAAATTTTCCGGCATAAAAAAATCAAAATTTCCTGTTTTTCTTCTGATTGGAAAAGTTTTTTTTAGCATGGCCCATGTTAGCAACCTGTCTATTGCCGTAATATGCTCCTCCAACATGAATCGCTCAATGGAAGCTCATGGATATCTGGCGAAAAAGCAATTCAAAGTGCGTATGCAACATAAATAAAAAATCTTGTAGGAATGAAATATTAATTGTTTTCCCCAAAGGTGAGATCCTTCGGGACAGGTGATAAAGTTAAATTACCCGGCACAGCAGCTGATAAGCCAAATGTTTATGATTTCGGTGTCCCGTATGATGATATCTACACTGATCTATGCAACAAGGATAAGCAGTACTACACACAGAATGGTCTCCTCCACATGCTGGACCGAAATAGAAGGATAAAAACAGCCGCTGAGAAGTTCCAGCTTTGCAATGAACACTTCGACATAATTGTTACAGCAGAGGAGCGAGTCTACGATCAGGTTATAGAATTTATGGAATCCCGGATGCCCATCCACAACCAACCAGTACATGTAATAAACATCGACATTCAGGATAATCACGAAGATGCCACCATTGGGGCTTTCCTCATTTGTGATATGGTCACGCAGATGGCTCAAAGTGAGGACCTGGACAATGAGGTGGATGAGATTCTTCATGATTTTGAAATGAAGGTCGGCCGGCCCGTTTTGCATTGCGTGTTGTTCTATTGAATGATTTTGTCAAAAATTTTATATAGCAGATTACATAAATTTCATTATAGGAAACAACTATTAATTAAATAAAAAAAATCATTAATCAGGAAATTATAATAAATTATTAAGAGAAATTGTAAAAAAAAATGTTTTTGTTGATTTCTTTCCTACCTGCGTGACATTTCCAGTGCTCCTAAGAGTTTCATCAGGTCCTCAAATCATTTGGATTATTAAAAAAAAAACATTTTTTTTTTATCATTTCAATCCTTTTAATCAGAGCCTGAGATTTTTATGTATTTCCTTCTTTACAATCTTCCTTCTACACATAAATTAAATTCATTCACAAGCTACAATCTCAGGCACGAGTGAGAGCTATATTTCCGGCAAAAACTTAAGCTTTTCGCTATTCTTTGTTCTCAATTTACTTTTTATTATTATTTTTAACTTTAAGGTAGGTACTACTAAATTTAAAGGCGATTTTCTTTTACATAAGTCGCCTTTTTTTTAGTATCTGCGTGTATGTTTCATGATTAATTAAAGCTAGATAAAATAGTTTTAACTTAATTTTATATATAATTTGTTTTTTTTTTCAATATAATATTTTTATGTATAATAATGTAATAGGTGGAACGGCGAAACACGTGTTTTTTTTCTCTGTACTCTATGTACATTATTTAGTAGGTAGATAAAACATATATAATATTGGATAAAATATGATTTAAAGAGAAAAAAAAAAGATTCCAAAAAATGGTTTTTCAAACACACAAGACAAACATTGCTGAATATATTTAAAAAAAAAACTTTGAGGGGAAAACTAAAAAAGGATGAGGGGTGAAGATTTTATGGGAGAGATAATCAGTCTCCGTTGAAGGAATTATTAATTTCGATACGTCACGATGTAGCGAAGAATTCCTGCAACCTCTGTACGGTGCCCTTATCGAGAGCGCAAAGATCAAAGTCAAAAGTTTTACTTGTGATCTCATATTGACCCGTTGCCGCAATCATCTCCACCACTTGCTGCAATTCATTGTTATCCTGCAGCGTCATGATCTTCTGCTGCAGATTCTTCAGCTCTGACATGTAGTCCGTGGATAGAGGTGGATTCCCCGCGCTGATGGCATTCCCATTCCCGGCAGCATTCTCTCCCGTCCTGTAGGATGATTTGTCATTGCCGGGTGTGGTGTTGGTGAGGAAATTAGCTGGTCCTGTGTCACCATTCTTGTACAGGTCATCCGTATTGCGCTTCGGGATCTTATTTGGTGGGTCCATCTTACTTATGCCCGAACTCTCCTTACTCCCGCCCGTCCAGCCACTCTCATTTGCATACTCCCTACTGCGTTTCTTCTTCTTCTCCGCGCTGGATTTTTTATCGCGACTCTTCTTCCCACCCTTCGCTTCAGCCGCCCCTTTGGCTGGTGGTGGGGGAGGTGGAGGCGCTTCCGGGAGAGCACTGGCGATTGGATTATCATTTCCCACAGCGGCAACGTCTGTTTTATCCGACATTGCACTATCAAGGTCCGAATCACTCGATAGGCCCTCACCGAGCTCATTGTACAGCTTATCAAGGGATGTTGTGGCCTTCCTTCCGCTGCTGCTGTCCTGAGGTACAAAGCCCGCATTACTCTTCCCCGTGTCCAGGGCACTCTTAGAAACCGTTTTAGTTGGCGTTGAATTCATATCATCTCGCGATCGCGACCCTGAGTTGCCACTTTTATCCTTCTTCTTCTCCTTCACACTCCCACTCTTATCCTTCTTTTTGTGCTTGTGCTTCCTCTCACTCTCCCCCCGCTCGTGCTTCTCCGAACGCTTCTCCGGAGCTTGAGTTTTCATTGTTGCCGTTTCCATTGAAGCACCTTCCACGGGTGTTCTTGCTGTGTCCTTCCCTTTCTCTACAAGTGCACTGTGATCCTTTGGTCCCTGACTCACATCCCTCCCCTTGACTACGTCCTTCCGCTCCGCACTAGTACTCTTTGATGCTGCTTTTTCAGAACCAGCTCTCTGATCTTTCTTCAACTCCTTCCGTTCCTTATCTTTCTCGTGATTCTTCTCCTTTTTCTCCTTCTTTATCTTCTTGCTGCTATTTGTCTTCTCACTCCCCGTTGCAACGGATACTTGGAGTTTCTCATCTGTCTTCGTACCTGAGCTATTCCTGCTGGGGCTGTTGTATCTCTTGGGGCTCCTCGCGGGGCTGGGAGGCCTCTTCACGGATTTCTCCTTACTCTTGTCTCGATCCTTTGAGTAACTCCGATCCTTCTTCTTCTCCTCGCGCCTTTCACTTTTCTCCTCAGCCTTCCGGGCATCCTTTCCGCCTTCACTCAACTTTTCCCGATACGGACTATTATGCTTGCTATGCCGGGACTTGGACTCCTTATCCTGCTTCTCCTTATCCCCACTTGACTTGGTACTCTGACTACCCGACTGTTGGGGTTTAGTACGATTTGGGGAGGCCTTTCTTTTTGGATCCGGAGACACTTTTGTCGAAGTCTTCGTGATGGGGGTTCCAAAGAGATTCGTAAAGGGATCTTCGGGTTTCAATTTGTGTTTCTTTGACGATTCAATCATAGCGAATGAACTCATTTTCCCCTTCGCATCATCCTTGAGCTTTTCATCCAGATTATTTGTGGGGTTCATCATCAACAAACCACCACCTTTGAGGAGTTTCCGCTTAAAATCCTCTGAGGGGTTTTGAAAAATATACTTTTCCGATTGTTTCCGCTGAATTGTTGGGCCAGTTTGTTGCAAATCAAGATCGTAGGAGAAGCTGATCTTCTTTGGTTCTTCGCGATTCTTCACGTAGATGTCGATTGTCAGGACAAAACCCGCATAACCAGATTCCTTAATTGAATATGGTGCTTCCTTGACAACTGAAAAAGACGAAATAAAACGGATTATTAGCTTTTAGTTTTGATTTTTTGTCTTGAAAATAAATTTTGTATTTTACCTCTTTTTGGCTTTGGAAATGATTCGTGAAGATTAAACACCACCTTGTCCACAAAGTGACTGATGTCGTGATTCTCGCATCCTCGTACATACAGCTCCCAATCGTGCGTGAAACCCTCAGGAGTGGGCTTTGCCTTTAGGGTTGAATCGTGCCCGATCTCGAAGAAAACTTTCACTGACATTGTTCCGTTTATTCCTACAAAGTTTATAAAATTATTTATTACAAACTTTATTTCTTTTTTTTTTTTAATATTGTTGGGGAGCATAAAATCAATGCTTACAGTATGAGGCACAAAGTTAAACTAAAACAGTTTTCAATATTTTAAAACAAGTTTCCCTAAAAATTATTTAAACTAATCCCTAAATAATTGATAAATAATTAAAAGCTTGTTTTGGATTAATCGTCGCATCAAACTGAAACTACGTAAACTACCTCAGAGTTTACTTAGCGCTCAGCATAGTTTATCAGCGAGCAGGCGATTTATGATGTGTTTTGAAAAGAGAATTTTCCTTCATTTATTTCGAATGAAAAATTAGCAAAACTCTAAACTTTCTCTAAGAAGAACATTGAGAACAAGAAATTAGGTGAATTAAAATAGTATTTCGGGTGTTTTGGGGACTTACAATTTAATGTTGTCTCTTTTGGGGAAGAGCTGTAAAATGTCATTTCATATGGAAAAGGCTTCTTCGCCATGCATTGATCGACTTTTGTTGCAATTCTTCAACGGCTAAATGTTAATAATTTCCCGAATGTTTTGTTTTTTCACTTCACAAATCAATAAACAACAAAACATACATTTTCGCAAAATGCTACATTTTTTAGAAAATTTTTTCCACAAGTCCACTTTGACAGCCCAAAAAAATATATGTATGTATGTTGCTTCAGGTGCTTTAGTGGAAAAAAAATTGGGAATTTCTTACGACATTCTCAGGACATATCGATTGAATCCACTGTGGTTTATGAAAGTTTACAAGTAGTTTTTCATAACAAACACTTAAAATTTTACTTGTAAAAAGATGAATTAAATTAAATTCATTAAAAACATTAATTGAATGCCATTTTGATTATTTTGATAATTTATTTTCTCATCAGAAAAAAAAAAGATTTCGGAAATCGTGGAAATCAGTGGGACAAAAGGACACGTCTAAGGATATTCCATACCTTTGACATCCAACGTACTTTATATGGGCGTGACTTCCCATATTACAAAACAAAATGTTGACGACTATTGATATCGAGTGATATTTAATACTTTTGGACGAATTAAATGGTTTTTTATTGTTAATTACTCCATAAATTTGGCACAATTTTACATGTTTTACTTATGGTGACTTACAAATTTTCCGTGTGCAAAAATAACAATAAATGAGAGTGTTTTTTACGTGTGAATTCGCCTCAAAGACCACGCCTAACCTCAATTTTAATTTATTTATCAATTTTCCAAATTGAAGAAAATTCCATTTTTTCGGCCTGCTGGGAAATTCATGGCGATTTAAAAGTTGAAAAAAGAAAATTTGTGAAAATGAATGAATCTTCTCCGCAATTTATGGTCTTTCAGGCACTTCAGTGTGCCTGTAGCCAAAATTCTGAGCTGTTAAAACCAGCCGAGCAGAAACTTATTGAATGGGAGGTTGAGCCGGGTTTCTACAGTATTTTACTGCGAATCTGTACTGACCACACTGTGGATGCGACTGTTCGCTGGATGGCGGCAGTTTGCTTTAAAAACGGCGTAAATAAGTACTGGCGGAAGAATGCACCAAAGTATGTTTTTCAAGTGGCTAAAATGGGGGACTAAGAACGCAGTTAAGAACTTTTATCTTTGATCTGTTTCTTGCAGTGAAATCAAAGGAGAGGAAAAGGAGTCCATCAAGGCAGTTCTTATCACTTCATTGAATGAACCAGTACCGCAGGTTGCCGTCCAACTTGCTGTTATCATTTCAAAGATAGCCAGGTAAGATTCTATTGATTTTCCCTTTGCTTATATATTTTCATTCAATAAAATACTTAATTGTACAGACTTGATTGCCCGCGTGATTGGCCGGAACTTATTCCTACGCTACTGGAGACTGTGAGGAGTGATAATCAACTGCAGCAGCATCGTGCACTTCTTGTCCTACAGCATGTTATTAAGACACTCTCATCAAAGCGATTACCGACTGATCGACGTATATTCGAAGAACTCACTGACAATGTTTACAGCTTCATACTGAATCTGTGGGATAGCTTTATTACGCTCTTCTTCCAAAGTATACACGACCAAAATACAGCACTAGACGTGAGTGTTTCGTACATTGAGAAGGCCCTGCTTGCACTGAAAATACTACGAAAGTTAACCATCTATGGCATTAGTAAGCCCCACAAATCGGAACCATGCATGCTGTTCATAAAGGCAATTTTCCAGCGACTTAAAGAATCCCTGGAATGTCGAATGCGACTGAAAGTTCAACCGCGAATGCGAAATCTGCAGGAGCTGACGGAAAAATTCATTTTGAAGCAAATGAAGATTCTCAATGAATTCCTGGAGCAACATCCCGTCTCTGCGATTGATTTCATCCAAACAATTCTCGAGTTTTCCTTCAACTATGTCTTCAATGAGGGTACCAATATGATTTTCGAAGGGAACACCGTTCAATTTACCAATTTTGCAATTCACTGCATTAATCTTATGAAGAGAATACTTTCCAATAATACGTACAGCATGTCCGGGAAGATATCCGGCTCTGTGGACTTTTCACAGGCGACAAAGGCAAAAATGGAATTTTTTACACCAGAACGAATTAATTATATTTGCGAAAAAATCATCATGCACTACTTTATACTCACACAGAGTGAGTTGGATGCATGGGATGAAGATCCCGAGTCGTATGCATCGGATGAGGGTGGAGATTCGTGGAAGTATGAACTCAAGCCGTGCACGGAATCATTCTTTCTCACACTTTTCAATCAATTTCGGGAAAATGTTATTCCGGAGGTGGTGCGATACATCCAGAAGGCTCAAATGACTATTTTAACGGAGAATTCAGACTTGAAGGATATCCTCTTGAAGGATGCCATTTACAATGCTGCTGGTCTTGGTGCCTTTAATCTCTTCGATGAGGTGGATTTCGATCAATGGTTCACCTCACAGCTGCTCGATGAGCTGAAAATTAAGAATAATAACTTCAGAATCATACGGAAACGTGCAATTTGGCTCATTGGGCAGCTGACGGGAGTTAAATTCTCCCAAGCACTGAGACCCCAAGTCTATGCAGCCTGTTTGGAGTTGCTGAAACCCGAGGAGGATATGTATATTCGTTTGACTGCCGCAAAAACCCTCATGACGACAATGGATGACTTTGAATTTAATCCAGATGCCTTCCTGCCGTTTCTCGAACCTGCATTTTACTACTTGTTCTCACTCCTCAAGGAAGCACAAGAGTGTGAGACAAAGGTGAGATTTGCAAAGTCAAGGAATGCCGCTAAAATTATATTTTTATAACTTTTTTTTATTTTTCATTTGTATAGATGAATGTGCTCAACATAATGTCATTCATCGTGGATAAAATGAGTAACAATATTTACTCACAAATTGACAATTTAATTGAGTACTTGCCCCTTCTTTGGGATGAAAGTGTAAACCACAATATGCTGCGCTGTGCCATAATTTCAATTCTGGTAAGTTGAGAATTTTATTCTTACTTATGCTAATCTAATCAGAAGGATGTGCGTTTTAAAAACTAATTTTCCTCTCATTTTTAATGTTTATTTTGTTTTCTAACATTTACAATTTTTTTTAACGTAAAACGTTTTATTTCCAACGTGAGAAACTTTTTATTTAATATGAAATGAGTTTTTTCTTTAGTGACGTTTCTTTTTCTAACGTTTGACGTCTTTTCCAACGTGTGATGTTTTTTTTTTCTAACATGTAATGCTTCTTTTCTAACGTCTGAAGATTATTTTCGAATTTTTAAGTTTCTTTTCCAACGTTTTAACGTTTCCTTTTCTAACGTCTGATGATTCTTTTCTTTCGTTTAATGCTTCTTGTTTTGAGACGTTTAAAATTGTTTTCTGACTCTTAATGTCTTTTTTTTCTATTTCTAACAAATGATTTATTTTTCTAACGTTTGACGTTTTCTTTCTAATAAATTATCCATTTTTTTTAAAAGATATTTAGACCCAAATAAACCTTAATTAAAATAAATTTCTCATAATTTCTTTTCTTTAGCTGCAAATTGTAAAAGCCCTTTACGATATCCCCCCTAAATTGGCACCCTTCCTCTATCCTGTCATCTCAATCAGCACCAACATGGATGAGCCATCGCATGTTTATCTTCTGGAGGAAGGTCTAGAATTATGGTTGAGTGTGATTGAGAATAGTAATACAATGACATCGGAACTGCTGCAATTATGTGATAATGTTCTTCCTATTGTTGGTGAGTAAGAAAATTTAAGAAAATTTTTAAGATTTTTTTAAGAAAATTAATTAAATGTTTTTCATTTCATTAAAAAAATAATTTTAATTGCAGAAAATTCATCAGAGAACCTGAGAACTGTGCTCTACATTATTCAATCATACATCTTGTTGAGCCCTCAAATATATCTTGAGCACCATGGAAAGAATGTTGTGTCAACGTGTTCCTACCTCTTGAGTGATATACGACCAGAGGGAATTTGTATGATTATGAAACTCTTTGAGGCATTTTTATGTGCCAAACCGGAATTTGCAATTGAATTACTTAGGCCTGTTCTTCCGGATGTCTTCAAGTAAGTTTTTTTTTAAATCTCTCAAAGATTTTTATTTAACAAAATTTATTGCTTCTTAAGGAATGTCATGGAAAATAAAGAATATTCATTGGTGATGACGATGTACCTCTCGATATTGGCTCGAGTTTTGCTTATCAATCAAGCAGTCTTCAGTGAGATAATTCAGGGACTTCAGCAACCACACGCTTTTGCGGATATCCTGGATGTGTGGATAGCAAAATTACCTCTTGTGGCACAAGCTGATAAAAGGAAATTACTCAGTTTGGCTCTCACGAGTCTTGTTACCGTTCAAAATGACGTAATTTTCGAGAGATTTGGGTATATAATCCTGAAAATATGCGAAACTCTTAATGATATAATGAAGGATGATGATAATACTGGATTTCTCACAGAGTACGTATCCTTCCCCGCTTTTTTAACATTTCTTCTTTAATTAATTAATTAATTAAATATTAATTTACTTTGTAGCTCACTTGTATTTTCGGAGACTATGGATTTTGATAATAACAGCGAAATGTGGCCTCTATCGACGTATGTGGAGTTTGAATATAAAACACACCACTACGAGAGATGTCGTCAATTGGCAATGGAAGATCCCGTTCATAAAATTGTCCTCAAAGATTTCCTTCAATCGCAAGTAAGATTTTTTTTTCTTCTCTTTAATACTTTGCAGAAAAATTAATTAATTGGATAATTTTATTTCCAGTTATTCACTCTAAGGACTCAAATTGGTGATGAAAGATATAGGAATTTAATGATGAGCATTGATCCGAGCGTTCTCTCAAATTTAGCGGATTTTATTAACATTGAAATTACTACTAATCAGACAATTTCGTAACTATTTAACCAAACCATCTATAGAGCGAAAGGCCATAAAAATACATAGAAGAAAAAACCCATAATAACATAAATACTGGACACATCAGAAGAAAATGCTTAAATTATTATTTAAGCACTGCTTTTTGAAAAGAGAAAAAAAATTAAAGTAAATTGATATGTAATTGCTTGCTAAAAATACAAATTCAATCATGATTAAAATTATTGTATGTACCTACCTAAAAATGTGTTTTATTGGGTGAATTTAGCTCGATGGCAGAGTTTTAGATATTTTAGAAAATGCAAACAGTTACGTCACTTTAAAAACACTGATGAAACATCAGCGCGAATGTTTCATTAACGTCATTATTTGCATTTTTAGCTCTTCTTCAGCGGAAAGTTTCTTTTTCAGAATTAAAACAACTTCGTTTTCTCAAAACTTTTCTCTAATTTTTAAGACTTAAGTCCCGGTTTAAGTCTAAAGTCTGTCAACTCTATAATGCGCTAGATATTAAGGTGTTCATGATTCACCCCAGAAGAAAGATATCGAGCCTTAATTTTGGACACTTTAATTCAAAAACAGATTGTGAGTGTTTTCGTTTTTTGTGTGCAAAAAGCATGGATTCTGAAATTTTGCAATTCACCCCTTTTGCATCCTTTGTGCATCCTTCCTTTTGGCACAAGCTATCAGAAAATAAATTAAATGTTGACAAACTCTGTGATTCTGCCAAGAAAATCTACGGATTCTACAGCAACATCGATGCTAGCAATTGCCTTTTGGAAGTCGAATATACAGCCTTCAATCAGTACTAATTAATTTCTTTGCCTTTAATTAATTCCAAATTAATTATCCTTTTCGTCCTTGTCACAGGGTGTTTGAGCCACCAAAGAATTGCTTCAACGCCTACGGAGTGCTCCACAATAAGAACACAATCGAGGACTTCAAGAATGTGGATAAAAACAGAATTCTCCAGGAGGAAGGGAATCAAATTAGACTTCTTGTTGACAGTGGACAATGCCTAAGGGATCCGAGTCTTCTTGCCAACTTCCTAATCCTCTCGTATGCTGATTTGAAGAAATACAAATTTTACTATTGGTTCGCTTTCCCAGCTCCTGCTGAAGCTAATTTATTCACAAGCAAACCAGCTACAAAGATTTCTGATACATTCAGTGGGGATCAAATTAAGGAGATCCAGGAGAAATATCTCGACATTGAAGATACAAAGTTTAGATCATTTTTTATCCTTGAAGTCCTTACAAATGGCTTCAAAACTCACCAGCTCTCAGATTTAATTAGCACGAGTGACAAAGAGAAAAATCTCAAGGGAATTGATGTGCAGAAGATTTACTTTGCGTTCTCAGATCCCTCTGAAAATCCCAATCCAGGATGGCAGTTGAGGATTTTTGCAGCAGTTCTTTCGCACTTTTGGTGAGTTGAAGGATTTTTGTAAATTGTTTTTATCTAATCTTGATCTTATTTTAATTTTTCCCTAAAGTCCAATTCTATGCGGGAGTGTGATCAATTTTCTCGCTATCAGATTGAAGCGTCAAATGACCATTGATGAGTCGATTGTGTACGTGGCCAGAATGTCGGAAAAGCCGATTGATTTCAGCAATGAGATCAAGTGGATTGGCTGGGAGCCAAATGATCATGGAAAGTACGTTCCACGGATTGCATCAATGGCCAATTCAATGGACCCAGAGAAGCTGGCAGAAACATCTGTTAATCTCAATTTAAAACTAATGCGTTGGCGGCTTGTTCCTGAACTCAATTTGAGTGCAATTTCCGACACAAAGTGTCTCCTTTTGGGTGCTGGAACACTGGGATGTTCCGTTGCGAGGAATCTCCTTGCATGGGGCGTCAATTGTATCACCCTCGTTGACAATGGGAATGTATCTTATTCCAATCCTGTACGACAGAACCTCTTTAAGCACGAAGATGCAGAATTTGCACGACCAAAAGCTTCAACAGCTGCAAAACGTCTCTTGGAAATTTATCCAGCTCTTGTGAGTTCTTTAAAGATCCTTTTGATGAACTTTTTAATTTAATTTTTCATTGATAATTCGTTAGAACACTAAAGGAATAACGCTGCACATTCCAATGCCAGGACATCCCATTTCTGATACAACGAAAGGAAACACCGTGAAAGATATTGAAACCCTTGAAAAACTAATACTGGAGCACGATGTAATTTACCTCCTAATGGATTCAAGGGAAAGTCGATGGCTTCCAACAGTTCTGGGTGCTTTCCATGGCAAAGTAATTGAAGAAATAATTATTTTTTAATTGAAATTCTTTATTTTATGTACAAATATATTAATTTTTTTTCTTAGATTGTTCTCAATGCTGCCCTAGGGTTCGATAGCTACCTCGTAATGCGGCATGGAACAAGGAAAAGCCCCCAGGAGGCAATTGATTATGAGAAATACAAAAGAAAGGGATTAAAATGCATTCCAGGAGACCTCTTGGGTTGCTACTTTTGCAATGATGTCACAGCTCCGGGAAATGTAAGTCAAAAGCAAACATTCTAACTAACTAACTGTTCATTGATTAACAAAAAAAGAGGTTTTCACATGATAATAACGTCTGGCCGGGAATATTCCTCAAATCCACTACAATCCAAAATACCCATATTCATGTGATCTACACTCGTAATCTCCAGTTGTAGGCCATTCCCCACGCTTACTTTGAAGCCATTCAATCTGTCCAGAAGGTTGGATGATCGATATGAAAATTTCCCAAAGTAATTTCCATTTACGGCAAATCTGAAAAGAATTATAAATAATTTAACTTTGTATTTGTTTGTGTAAAATTCTTCTTATCAGTGCATTCGTACCTGAATTCACTTGGAGTGAATCCAATTGCCAATTTAAATTGCTGATCAATTACAAAAGGGAAATCACCGTCGCGTTCTTCAGTAGCATACCTGAAAAGAATTTTATTTGAGCTTAAAAATAATTCTGGAAAATCAATTAAATGTTTAAGAAAGAAGCAGAAGAAGAGCTTACGTTAAGTTATCATTCAAGGAATTCCTCACGACAACTCGTGCTTCAAATCGTGGATTAAAATGGAGTCCCTGCTTCTTAGTCTCCCCTTCGGTAAATCGTATAATGAAGAGCCCCTTAGGGTTCCCATAGGGGATCCCCGTGATGACTATTACGTGACCCGCGGAGAAGGGTTTGGGAACATCATTGGTGAAGGCTAATTGGGCTTCATCGAATTGCACGGGTGGGTAGGGCGATGGGAAGGCTTGTCTGTGATCCACCTGATTCACAACTTGAATGTCGTGATTTACCGTAATTGCCCGGATATCCTCTAGCGGTGTGCGGAACATGTAGGTGCAGTAACGACATCCATTGATGGCGATATGAAATTTCGTGTCTCCCACGAGAATATAAACTTTGAAACTTTCACCTAAAAAGGAATTTTATCATATTCAATCGGAACTTAAAAGATTAGGCAATTATTCACCTGCAAGTAGAGGATTTGGAACAGTGTATGTATCCAAGTTATCTTCACGCTCTTCCACACCCCATGATCCATCTTCATGTGAGGTATTCCTCACGATAATATCCTCATGGAAACGAACTGATATTGTGAGCGGAATTGGAGCTCCTTCACCTTTCCCGGATGTTAAATTAATATCCACCCTATTGCAGTAGAGGAAAGAAAAACTCTTATCAGCATCATTATCAGCCGCATGAAAATGACGTGTTCTTCAGGGAAAATTTCACATTTATACCTGGATGCTCCATCGAGAGTTTTTCCACCAATTGCAAAAATATGCCCAGGCTCCACTGTGCAGAAAATATTTCCAGCAAAATGGGTCAGCATTTTAGATTATTAATTTATTCTGTCTTTTCACTTTGACAAAATTCCAATAACTGATTGGGGATGGAAGACTACAAATTTTCACATCGACTTGTATGCTTTGTGTACGTCATTAATCCAAATTTGTAGAGACACCGCTGATATGTTATCTTATCGGTGCGATGAGCGTATAAAAAAAAACAAGAGAGATAAAATTAAAAGGTGAAGTTTATGTATTAATCAGGGAATAATTATTTAATTTATTAATTATTAAAATTAGGCATTGAGTTTATGAATTAAGCGATGCGTAACAAAGTTCAAAATCTTTTGCTTGATGAAGATTCTCAAATATTTGTCTTATTATATATCTTTGTTTTATTTTTCATCAAGTTTAGTTGAAATGAATTTTAGTCAAAAAAAAGCAAAAACTATGGCCAAGAATTTTGAAATTCTCGTTTACAGTCTGTTACTAAAAATTCTTCGTTAGATTTTCTCAGCCTGATTTTAAACACAGCAAGAAAATAATCTGGAATTTCTCTCACAAAATAATAGCTAGAAATATTTTGAAATTAAATGCCTTAAAAAATCCTCAAATTCTTTAATTTTCAGTCCATGCGTGATCGAACTCTTGATCAGCAGTGCACCGTAACACGACCAGCAGTTAGCAACATTGCAGGATCACTTGTTGTTGAGCTAATGACAACCCTCCTTCAGCATGAATTGCGTGAATTTGCTCCTGCATTCGTTAGTGCAGCGTCTGCAAAGAATGCCGAAGATTCTGACCCAATACCTGAAGGAATTCTCGGTATCTTACCACACTCAATCCGCGGTGTAATATCGTCCTTTGAACAAATTTTACCTGCCACTGAAAAGTTTTCAAACTGCATTGCATGCTCACAAGTAAGTTGACTTTGCGCCAAATACTTTATAACTCTTTATTTAATTAATTTCTTTTACTTTGTAGAAAATCCTTGAGGAGTATTCAAAGAGGAAGATTGATTTTATTCTGGATGCTCTGAACTCATCGAAATATTTGGAGGATATTACAGGAATTACAGAGATGATGAAGGAGAGCCATGAAGATATTATTGAATGCTTAGATTCAGATTTGGAGCTTTCTGAATAAATTTAATTAATATTGTATTTAGGGGAATTTGGCTATTCTGCAAGGAAATAAAAATATTATCTTTTTTTAAAGACAAGTATTGTAAGAAAAAGTTTTATAACGATTAATTTCCAATACATTTTTGTGCTTAGTTTTTATGCTACTTATATAAAATTAACTAGATTTTTTCATGTTTTCCCAAATAAAATGGATTAAAATTTAAAAATAATATAATTTTATTTTAATTCTCTGGGAAGATCAACTAATAAATTCAGACGAGGTTACAAGAAACGCTCAAAATTTCATATTTCCCAATGAGATTGAGCAAAATAACCTTAGGAATAGTTTTAGAGCGGAAAATTTCCTTTAAGAATGTCTCACATCATTTTGCTCTATCTAGTTGGGAATATGTTAATTTTAAGTATTTTTTCTTATTTCTTTTATTAGCTCTATTAACTGCACACTCCCAATTTTTAATGAAACGTCGACTTTGTAAGCAAATGCTTCAATTTCGTCTGATTTTCCATTTACGCCAATAGATGATTCAGATGACGATTAATACCGTCAACTGGGGTGAGAAGATAAAATTAATTCAAATAGGATATCCAAAATTTCTCTCTAAATTGCCTAAATTCTAGAATTGAAGCAAAATTGAATAAACAGAATTTTCAGAATTCTATTTTCTCTCTAATTTCTCAAAAACCTCGATTAAATAAAAAATATTGTAATTTTTCCAAATGACAGATGTTCCCCATTCACCCCACTTGACGCTATATCAATGAAAATAAAATCATATGATTTTGAGAGAATTGAGTTTACTTTAAATTAATCATAAAAAGGTTAGTAAAACTCATTTTATTCAGCATAAGAAAACATAAAACAATCATTAAAATCATTTAATATTTCAGCCACAATGGAATCCAAAAAAGACATTTGTGAATTAATGGATAAATTAACAATTGAAATCCTGGATTTGATGGAGGACGAAGTAAAATTGAAGATTGACATTGAAAAGAATTCCAATAGCGGAAATCTCCTTATTGCCAAGGCGAGGTACATCCAAGGGCAACAGACGGTATCAGCTTCACAGCTCCCCACGGAGAATACTCCGGAATTTAAGGCCCTAATGACGGTTGGAAGTGATGGCCAGGAATCGACTGGAGATGCTGTTAATGTTGCATTGGAACAGCATAGAGTTTCCAAGGAAGATGGTTACATTGACCCAATAAAATGGTTTGGGATTCTCGTACCGCAGAGCCTCCAATTGGCCAGGACGCGTTTTGTGAAAACCATCGAATTGGTTGTCTCCTGCACAAACACCCAGCTTCAGCTCAATCACGCCCTCCGGCAACTAACCGGGCTACGACAAATGAAAGAAGTTCATTCATAATTTTTTTTATCATGTATTTTATTGTTATATATTTTCAAATATAGTACATAAAGGTGATTTTGCTGAAAAAATTCTTATTTATTTCCTACAAAGTATTTTTTTTGTGCTTTTAAAAATTTGGGAAATTCATTTTGTATAAAGACTCCTAAATATTTATACTTCCTACTACTTGTTTTATGATCAATTCAATATTAAATATAAATAAAATAAAATAAAATTATGTTTCAATTTTGAAGGGAATTACAGAAAATTAAAATAATTAAAAATTGTGAAAAATAAGAGATTATTTTTAGGGGTAATTAATTTTGCTCTTAATCCTAAGGATGTATACTATTTATGTATATTTTTATGTGATTTCTTTTCTTTTTCATTAAGCCTATCAAGACATGTTCTCTCAGTGAATTGTCATGTGTTTCAAATACATAAAACCTCCTCCATCACTACATAACTAAAATTTCTTTTCTTCTTCTCTCTTTAAATTGATAGTCTTACTACATAATTAATAATGATTTAATTCTCCATAAAAATATAGATAAAAAGGTGAAATGCGTATACGATTAATAAGGTAATTTATGTGTAATTTATTCTCAATGAATCTGTATATGTGGGGTGCGTGGGATGCCTTTGTATTTGTTTTTTCTTTATCTACTACATCTTATGTATTATGTACTTTTACTCTATGTATTACTCAAAACTTTTTTTCTTTTTGCTTTCTCTAAATTTTTTTCTTTTGACGTAAAATAAGTTATTGCTTGATGTCATTTTTTTCTTTTATAAATTATTTTTCTTTTTGTTTTACAAAATCCCCATTTTTTTACCACTTCCTCCCAGAATGTTTCCACAATTTTTGAAGGAAAGAACGAAAGAAAGAAGTTTATAAAGAGAAAATTGCAAATGGATTGAATTAATTATGGAGGAAGTGATACACTATTCATTCTTCAATGATTTTTCGCATTCGCTTCAGTGGACACTGGAATCGCTCATCGTCGTCACTTGGGCGATTGCTGTAGTTTGGTAGCCACTTTGTCATTTGCTGTTCGAAGAATTGCTCCAATTCACGACCAAAATCTATTATTTTTGTTACTAAATTTTTCTCCTAAAAAAGAAAATTTTAAAAATTAATTTTTTTGAGATTAAAATTCGATTTTTCATTATAAAAAAAATCTCACCTGATGATAAAGTAGGCTGTTTTTGAACATTAGTCTTACATCGTTGACAAATACCTGTACGTCTTTGTAATGATCTGGATTATTTAAATCTAACTTGGCTTTAATATCATCTAAGCAGATTGGGCTACAAAGGAAAAAAAAACTCTTTAATTTCAGCTCAAAAACAACAAACAAAAAACTAAAGAACTTTTAACATTACTTGCTAATCATGCTGTAGAATTCCTCATTGGCAAGCGGTTCGGGATCTCTGAAAGCTAAACTTATTTCATATTGGCAGTACATCTCGAGTACAATGCGCTGCATAATCTTCAATTCTCTCATACTGAGATCTCCAGTTCTCTTCTCTCCCGTTGAATCTAACTTTATATCGGCAAAATTGTAGCATAGCAGACACTGCCATGTCTCACTCTCATCCGGCAAGTTGCTTATTGATGGAATATGACAATTTTGGTGGAATACTTTGGGGCATTTGTCGCAACACATTAGCTCCCCACCGTCCAGACATACGGCGCACCAATCCTCATTTGGATCATCCTTCTGGCTGTTTTTGTCTGCAAATTAAACGTTAAAAATTCACATAAAATAACATTAAAAATCAGCAGATTTTGGCCAATTACGTCGTACCATCTGTTGTTGCGGAAATATCCGTTGAACTGTGAACAAGAGGTGATGTTGCCTTTGATCGTCCTTCCGGAAGGACTTGTACACCATTCGAATCTAACTTGGCAATAGTGGTCATGAGATCTTTCATTGATTCCTCACATAATTTATCAATTGAGTCTGCTGAGTCTTTTGAATTCTGCTGAAAATTGTTAAAGTTTAATTAATTCAACATTCTGTCTTTTCTGCGAATTTTTTTGTTGAAAATTATTCAAAATCTTCGAAAAAAAAAAGAGTTTTTAACCCAGATTTTGTCTGCTGAAAATTTCTTTTTTCATAAAAGTTGAACAGATTTTGTAAAATTAAGAATTTTTCAAACTTTTGAGAGAAATTTAAAGAAAAATGATAAAAAATTGATTTTTCTGGACGACATTTAAATCAAACATTGTGAAAATTTCAATAAAAAAAATTCCCGGACAAAATCAGGGTTAAAGATTAGGGTGAAAATCAAGGGGTGTTTATCTGAATAAAAATATTCGGATTATTCGAATGATTCGACAAAGAAATCAAAATATTCAGAGACGAACATTTTTTTTTTTAACCTTAAATCGGTAGAGACTGAGAAGCAAAACCCTAAAAAGTACTAAATTCTAGACGAAAAAGTAATATTCAATTTAGCACTTTATAGGCTTAAATTTAGTACATTTTCCAATTGTATTCAGTATAATTTTTCAACTAGAATTTACTATGCTTTTGGATAAAATTTAGTACTTTCAATTATTGAAATTAGTACTTTTTCGGCTTGAATTTATTACTTCGGCTAGATTTTTTTTTAAATTCAATCTTAGGAAGTAAATTCACTAATTTAAAGTACTAAATTCTAATCGAAAACATACCTACCAAATTCTAGCCAAAAATATTGAAAATTCTAACCGAAAAAGTTCTGAATTCAATAGGAAAATGTAGTAATTTGAAGGTGAAAAAGTAGGTACTAAAATTAAAGCCTAAAAAGTACTAAAAAAAATTAAATTCTTTCCGAGAAAGTAGGTAGGTACTAAATTTTAGCTGAAAATGAAAAAAATCGGATCTTCGGATATATTGTGCTTATTCGCCAAAATGGCCAAAATAGTCAAAATATTCGGCAGATAAACACCCCTTGGTGAAAAAGAATTAAAATTATCACAAAAGGAAAAAAAAATCTTTAAGCAACTTACATCACTGATACCGGTACTGGGGCTCGGTGTCTTGGGATTAGTTGATGTGACATTGGGTATAACATTGGTGGATCCAATAGTGATATTTGGAGCTGGATTCTTAACACAAGGCGGTGATTTGAGGGAAATCTTAAAGGAATCTTGGCGCAAATTGAATTGCTGCATGAATTGATTAGAAGGCCCAGCAAAGCCATTTTGGTTCTGTTGCTGCTGCTGCTGCTGCTGCTGTTGCTGCAGTGATTGCGGAATATGCCATTTGGCACCTGAATGCATTGCTAGTCGCATCTGTTGCACTTGTTGAGCCATTGTTTGATTGTATTGTTGCTGCTGCTGCTGTTGCTGTTGCTGCTGTTGTTGTTGCTGCTGCTGCTGCTGCTGCTGATTAGCATACCCAAGAGCACCCGTTTGATTCTGCAACATTGATCTATGAGCCGGAAGGGGTTGCTGCATGGCAGCTGATGAGTGTGATTGTGGCATTCGTTGGTAATTCTGGAAACGCGGCCCATTGGCTGCCATGAAATTTGCGGGACTGTTGTTCATGCCCCCACTACCGCCTGCAGTTTGATTTTGATTGTAACTCTGATGCCCAGGGGGTGGTCCACCTATGAATGGGGGACGAATCTGTGGGATACCCTGTGAGGGGCCACTTGGTTGTGATGCATTGTAATTCGGTGGGGCATTGAAGCCTCCAATGTTGTGACATGGACTCTGTCCAGTACCCTGATTATTCAGTAAGCCCCGTAAGCTTATATCCATATTCTGTGGGTGCGTTGATGAGCTAACATGGGGTTGTCCCTGGCGATTTGGCATTCCCATATTGGGGAATCTTGTTGGTCCTTCCTGTGAGAATTGCCGGCCGAGGGGCATATTGTTGAATGCCGCATTGGGTGAGGTGCTATTGTAGATTGGTGGCCCATTCTGGCTGTAAGCCCCACCGGTGGATGCGCCTGGTATCCCCGGGGGTCCCATTCCCGGACGCATCGGGGGTGCCATTGTGGGGCTCGATTGCTGACGACTCGGCACCGTTGGCGCACCCTGAGGGGCGGAATTTTGAATCATCGGCGGGTACGCCTTGCCATCCACAATGATTGTTCCCAACTGCGCAATGACCTTTTGCAATTCATTCACTTGACTCAGTTGCACTTGAATACGCACGGGTATTTCGGGATTGGGGATATCCGCTCGCTGGCATTTTACCTTCTGAAGGTGACGTGCGAGGGTTTTATTGCTAAACAACACCGCACTATCGCTCCCCTTGTCCAGGGCATTCTGCACAAAGTCAATACAGTGATCCGTGTGACCAGAGAGCAGCTGTAGGGCTTCCTTCTTCTCATTCAACACCTTCAATTTGCTATCGCAAACCTCATTGAGACGCATCACGAGCTGCTTTCCGCGCAAATTAACCGTATTTGTGATTTTTAGCACCATATTTGTGATGTCCTTTATGAGTTCCTTCTTCTTGTCCGCAATCAAACTCTGTCGATCATCAATGACCTTCATGGCGCTCGTGAGAAGGACACGCTTGTAATTTATTTCGC
The DNA here is from genome assembly GCF_024334085.1 of Lutzomyia longipalpis. Lineage (NCBI taxonomy): Eukaryota > Metazoa > Arthropoda > Insecta > Diptera > Psychodidae > Lutzomyia > Lutzomyia longipalpis. The sequence goes on along the minus strand of NC_074707.1, from coordinate 43,795,475 downwards.
TGAGGAGAGAATTGAGATTATTGCGTGTCTCGGTGGCAATTTCATGAGCAAACTTGTATTTGTGATCACGATGATCGACTAGCTGGCAATCGCGACACGTGAGCTTTTCGCAGGTTTCACAGAAAAGAGAGAGCTTTTCCTGCGAGTGCACGGGGCACATGAGATTCTTACTCATTGACGTACTACTCTGATTCTCCACCGTTGCCTCATCCTTTGGCTTTATTGTGTGATCTTTTGTGATCTTAAGACGCTGATGTGCCTGAACACAGCTATCGCAAATATACTCGGAGCACTCAACGCACCACGATGTTGCATTGGCATCATCCGTGCAGCTGCTGCATTTTATAACTGCCTTTGTGTCTGCTTCGGGGTTTCCGGAATTTTGCAGCTCCTCCGCAGACATAATCTGCTCAATGAGGAATTGATTGTCAATGATGCCCTCCATTTGACTGGCCATATTGCATTCTGGGCAGTGCACTAAAGGGGGCAAGGCGCGGTCGAGTTCCGAGAACTTTGTGGTCACGCATGATGAGCACGCAACGTGCAAGCACTCCAAGAGCTTCGGATTATCATTCCCGCTCAGTGTTTGGGAGCACCAAACACACTTTGAGGGGATTGTGGAGGTACCCTTGTTGGGAATTGTATCCACCTGCAACGAAGGACAAACGCAGAATTAGAACGGAGTTTTAAATAATAAAAATCCTATTGGAGGGTGGGCCCCCTACATAAACGGCGTGACATTGATCATATCCATGGGAGTGAATGTACATTTCACATATTCACGAGAAATCTTGTGCATGAGAAAAGGCAGAAAGTTAAAGAGAAAGTAAATAACAATAAAAAGGCAATACAGTGTGTAGGCTAACGAATTGCGAAAGCCAGCGGATTATGCTCTCTTCTTAAAATGCAAAACTTTCGGAAAGGAGTTTATTCAGGCCAGTATGAAAGATGATCCTCTGTCGCAGAACAATTTTAACCCATTCCATCTTGTAGAGGATCAAAAAACATTGAAGAATCGCGAGAGAAACTCCCCAAAATCCACTGGGATCACATCGAAAAGTGCAAATAAAAATTGCAAAAAAATTCAAATATTGCGACGCCATTCGACGTTTTTTTCCCTATAAAAAATGTTTCAAAAGTTTTCTGTAGACTTGTCGCTCATTATCTGTAGAGTTTTTTTCTAGTCAAAATAAATGTTTATTATTTCGTTTTTGGAGTGATTTCTACATCTGAATCTATAAAATCTTCTGCTCCTTGGAAGTCTGTGCATCTAATGATACTCTCAAAGCACTGAGAAAACAAACTAATTGCGAGTTTATTGCTGTGAATAATTTCATGAGACTTCCGGATGTCTTGACATTGCAGCCTCCTCGAGAGCGGATGCAACAAGGAGGAGGACATGGAATTTCTGTTCACTGCCCATTGATTCAATTTCAATGTGCCGGAGCATGCTTTCGCTTCCGGAAGTCTCAATATCTCCAGCAAAACCTCATGGACATTCTGCAGAAAAGAACTCTGAGAGGCAAAATGAGAGTTGAGAATCACTTTTGTCAGCTCCAGGAAGTCATTGCTCTTGGGGAAGATGAATGGGAAGATGATGATTTTGTGGACTTGCTCAGTGTTCCAATCCGCGGAAGGAGACTTTCAGGAGGAATCCCAGAATAGCTTTGAGGGCAGTTAGTTCTGCGACTCTCAGAAATGTCTTCCGTGCTGGTCATGATTTGCTTGATGACTCCGTCGAATGTTTCCGGATACTGACTACTAAACTGATTTCTACATCTGAATCAGGTATATTGCGCTGGATGGGATTCAACTCGGTCAGATTTGCTAAAATTCTCACTGCCGAAGAGGCCCAAAAAAAAATGTAAAAAGATATGTTTTGATTTGCAAGGGGCTGGTTCTATCAACCTCCCTCAGCTTCATTTCGCTGTGGATCACCTGATTCAGATGTAGAAATCACTCCAGAAACGAAATAATAAACATTTATTTTGACTAGAAAAAAACTCCACGGAAAATGAGCGACAAGTCTACAAAAAAGTTTTCAAACATTTTTTATAGGGAAAAAACCGTCAAATGGCGTCGCAATATTTGAATTTTTTTGCAATTTTTATTTGCACTTTTCGATGTGATCCCAGTGGATTTTGGGGAGTTTCTCTCGCGATTCTTCAATGTTTTTTGATCCTTTACAAGATGGAATGGGTTAAAATTGTTCTGCGACAGAGGATCATCTTTCATACTGGCCTGAATAAACTCCTTTCTCTGATAAGAGCAATGAGGATACACACAGGGAAAGGAAGGGCTTCAAATTAGGATTTTTTTTAAAGTTAGTTTTCTTACTTGCTTCTCCACACTATCGCACAAGTTTCCGGTCTCATTATTATCGAAAAGCTCCTGTTTTATGTTGTGCGGCAGTAGGGGCAGGAAGTCATTCTTATTGATATTCTCCAGCTCTTCCAATTCCATTTTCACACTTTCCCAAACACTCCACGCACTTTCCTTTCACTCCCCAATTGGCACTTTTACGCACTTTTACACGCAAAAATGCAATTCTCTTTTGAAAAATTGGTACTAAATACTTTTTTTTCCTATGGCCCTGGAGATTTTTTGCAATGGCGGCGAACGCCAAAATTAGTGATCACTGTGGTACTTCTTCGGCCCCCTTTTTCCTCTCCCTTTACACGTGAATTCAATTGGAATTTGTTAATCACCTAGAGAAGCACCCCACGTGTATGGGGCTCCATACAAACTTCTAGGGAAAACAAATGCTTCCGAAAAATTTGTAAACATTCACTAAAATTACAAATTGGCGTTTGGGAAAGTTTCTAAAGGGTCTAACCACAATGGTCAAAATTAGCTTGCGGAAGTCACCACTGTGGGGATGTATGGAGGATGGGGGAGTTGCAAGCAGATTAGAAGGTATTTTGACAATAAGATTTGGCCCCAATGAACACTGTCATGAGCTTGAGAAAAGTACCACGAGACTTTGAATGGGAAATGAGGGCGCTGCATGTCAATGAATGGAAGAGCTGAGCACACATTAACACTTCCTATCCTGGATTAATTACACCCGAACTTTAGAAGTATTTTGAGCATAGTAAGAAATTCTATTTTGATAGACACGAATAAAAGACATTCTTATAAGAGTTTATTCTTGCAAGAGGGAACAAAAAATAAATTTTTCTCAATTTCATACTTCGAAATAATAAAGTTCCAATAAGTCTCGCAAGTGTTAACGTAATATAATATTCGTATTTTTCGACACCTTCGTGTCAGTTTCACGTAGAAAAAGTACACGTACATAGTAGATGTCCACAAATTAGTCTTGTGCTCTCTGGAATTTATCGGGATTTCAAGGAAAAATGGCTAAACAAGGAAGTAAGGAAACCAACATTAAAAGCCTGTACAATGAACTAAACAAGTTCGGCCTAAATAATGAATTTGAGAAGGCAATAAAAACGGCAAATAAAAGTGAGTACTAACCTCAAAAAATTGTAGCTAAATTGCTCAGAAAATCCAGATGTTTTCATGAAAAATTTGGAAAATCTTCTCTTTTCAGTTCTGAACATTGCCCCGAATGAAGTGAAAGCGCAACAATGCAAAGTTATCTCCTTCATGCAACTCTCCAAGTTTTCCGAGGCATTGCAATTCCTCAACAAGTCCGAATTGCAGGAGATGATCTTCGAGAAGGCCTACTGCGAGTACCGCCTGAATCAGCCGGAAAATGCATTGAAGACCATTGATTCCGTGAAGGAGGAAGAACTTCCGCCTAGTCTAAAGGAATTGAGAGCACAGGTACTGTATCGATTGGAAAAGTTCGAGGAATGCTTTGATTTGTACAGAGATCTCGTGAAGAATACCCACGATGACTACGATGATGAGAGATTAACCAATTTAACGGCTGTAACAGCAAACTTAGCCATTGAGGGATCCAAGAAGGAGATTCCGGAATTCCGTGAGGATACCTACGAATTGTGCTACAATAAAGCTTGCCTAATTGCCGGAAAGAAGAAGTTCACCGAAGCTGAGAAGAAACTCCGTACAAGTGAGAAACTCTGCCGGGAATTCTTGGAAGAAGATGGAGCAACAGAGGAAGATATCAAGGATGAAATGGCCATAATTAAAGTTCAGCTTGCTTACTGCCTGCAAATGCAGGGAAAAGTAAAGGAAGCAGCTGCAATTTATGTGGATGAGCTGAAGAATAAGAAAAATGACACAGCTCTCATTGCTGTGGCCAGCAACAATATGGTGGCCATCAATAAGGATCAAAATGTCTTTGATTCTAAGAAGAAGATGCGATCTGCAATGTCTGAGGCGTGCGAGTCCAAATTAACACTGCGCCAAAAGAAGAATATTGCATTCAATAATTGCCTCTTGGCTCTGTACACCAATCAAGCAGATCAATGCATTAAACAGTGCTCCCAACTTGTTCAGCAATACCCGGATTTGCAGTTCCAGAGCATGCTCATCCGTGTTAGTCAGCTGAGCCGCGAGAAGAAGTACAAGGAAGCGATTGAGGTGCTCGAGAAGAGTGAAATGAAAAATCAACATGGGGATGCTGTAAAGTTTGCCATTGTGCAGCTGCAACTAATGAGTGGGAATCGAAAGGCAGCCGTGGATGTTCTGTATTCGCTGGAAGAAGCAAAATATCGTCCGGGTGTCGTTTCAGCCCTTGTCTCCCTCCTCTTGGGTACTGATGACAAACAAGCCGCCTCCCAGGTGCTCAAGAATGCCGTTGAATGGTACAAAAAGCACAAGGCACGCGTGGAGGATCTCTCAGACATGTGGAGACAAGCAGCGGACTTCCATCTTCGCGGGGGTGAAGCGGAAACAGCTGCAAGTAGTCTAGAAGAACTCTTGCGTACTAATCCGTCAGATATGAAGAATCTAGCACAGCTGGTGATTGCGTATGCGCAATTTAATCCCAAAAAAGCCAAAGAGGCTAGTCGGAAGCTACCTGCATTAGAAACTCTCACCACTGCCAGTGAGATTGATCACCTTGAAGCCACCAATTGGATGATGAGCACCAAGGCTGCCAAGAAAACTGCCCTCAAGTCTGACCAATCGCCAGGGTAAAATTACTTTCAAATTATTTCTTTATATTTTTTTTTGTAAAAAAAAATGTGAATTTCATGCTTTTAGGACTTCTGAGAATGCTCACAAGCTCAAGAAGAGGAGACAGAGGAAACGAAAGGGAAAACTTCCCAAAAATTATGATTCTAATGTTGCTCCGGACCCAGAAAGGTGGCTCCCACGGTACGAAAGATCGACTTACAAGAAGAAACGTGATCGTCGTGTAAAAGAAGTCATGAAGGGGTCACAAGGAACATCATCAGGGGCTGCTGATCAATTGTAAGTTTCCTCTTTATATCCTTTTTTATTTATTTATTTTTGAGAACTAATCCGGTTAAACTTGTTTCTTTTGTGTCCTTTGCAGCGATATGTCGAATGCTGCTAATTTGAACAAGAATTCTCCGAGTCCTGCAGTCCATCAGGAACCTACTCATGGACCACGGCAGCAGCAACGGAAGGGGTATCAGAAGAAGAAGAAGGGACGTCATTAAAAGGGGGATTTATATACAATTTATACATATTAAAAGCTTAATATGCGACAATTTTGAATAAATAAAAATTAAAAATTGGTGCCGGTTAATTTTTTCTTGGATTTCCTTATGCTTATTTCACCTTTTTGCCCTTTTTAATGCATAATTTTGCTGAATCGGAATGTTTAAAGGAAGAAAAGCTAATGAGAAAAAGGAGTTTATTCACACTTATATGGATGGGTCTTTCCATTTTATATCTATATAATAAAGAAAAGTCTCTCTATAATTTCGTGTCTGTACAGCTACACCGTTGGTCCGATCGCGATGAAATTTGGTACAGAGTCTACTGATAATAGGCGGTTTTCACCAACGACATTCATTTTCCCCCCGGAGCCCCCCTTCATAGCGCCCCCATATAAAATTCATGCTTTTTTGACTACTTTTTGAATTTGGCGCCCTTTTTGGTACATTTTGTATAAGAGAAAATGAAACGGATGCATTTTACCGCTATCCGTCTCCCTCACTTTTTCAGTTTTTCGCAATTTTCTCGCGTTTTCCGCCGAGTTTTCCGGCCGGAAGTAAGTTTTTGCAATCAGGAAGCGACGCCGCGTTGAATGGCATCATTGGTTTGAAAAGTTCGCGAAAATGCATTTCCAGAAAAAAAAGTGCGTGTAAAATCCCCAACCGTCAAAATTTCCGCGGCCCCCAAATTCCGCACGGAGGAGCTCCCCGAGGCTCCCAAAGCACCCGTAAGTGCCACAGGAGCCCAAAAAATGCGTTTTATGCCCACAAATTTGGGAAAAAATACGGATATCACGAATTTTGTCGAAATGCAAAAAAAAGTTCGTTTAGTTCAAATTTTATTATTTCTGACATTGACAAGTGCGCAGCTCACATAAAAATACCCCAAGAGTAGCCTCCAGTGCAATCTGTCAAAACTTGTGCAAATAATAGAAGAAGAAAATCAAAATTAATTTTCAATGTGCTAAAATGATAAAAATAAATGTCTATATTTCTACACTATTTATTCTCTTATCGTTGATTGTTGCATCCAAAGGTGAGAATTAATTGTGAGGTGTTCAATATATTGTTCACGAGAAAGCGGAGACTTGAAAGTCAACCCCTTTTTGTTCTTCTGACCCGATTGGATCTACCTTCTTTTTGTGACTTTGTTGATAAAATTATAATTTATTCGCTTCTTGTTCTTTCAGCTTATTCAAATTACGAGGTGAAAATAACATCAAACACACCTGCAGTTCTGGGCTCTCAGGTGACATTCCGTGCTGAATTGTATACAGATGGGAAGCTCGTAGATGATGAATACAAATTCTACTGGGAGGATAATGCAATTCCCAGTCATAGATCTCATGTGAGTTTGCCTTCCTTTTCCTTTCAAATATTGTAAAATTTTATGAATCATAAAAGGGGCATCACATATGGTGGCTGCTTAATATATACCAACTCAACTCTTATCAAACATGCAAAAGTTGCGAGAGATAAAGAAAAAAAGCCAAACAACAATGCCAGTTAGATTGTTGTATTGTAATGCGTAGTTATGTAGTGAAAAATGGGATGAATAAGATCATAAAATATATTTATTCTAGTCAAGATAAAAAGAGAAAAATGTGCAAATTGTTCAGTAAAATTGCAACGTGAATAAATCACGTAGGTGTTGTTATTTGATTATTCAGTTAAATGGGACATGTGCAGAAGTGAAATTTTTGCTTTTGATGACGGAAGAATAGATTTTGCTACAATATGCCGACAATTTGTAGCTAAAGCAATAATTCTATTGAGAGACGTTTGAAGAGGCGGATTTTCGGTTGGTTGGCAAATTCATTTTTATTCAAGATCGACGTTTCGGACTATATAATATAAGTCCTTCCTCAGTGCAATGAGCCTTGAGGTAAGGTTTTACTTAAAAAGAAAAGCTATAGGGGAGACCGGGGTAAAAATAGTCATTTTAGAATTTTCAAATGCCAATTTCTCCCAAAATATAAATCGGAAAAATCGGAAAAAATTAGGGTGCAAAGCCCTACCAACCTATAATTTTTGACAGTAATTTGGAGGTTATCCGATCAGTACTTTAGGAGTTAAAAATGAAAATAGATTTTTGGCCCATTTCCCAAACTTTTGCGTATTGAGAAAAACGCGTTTTCCGAACATTTCCTTCAGCAGTTTTCCCATCTGATAATTTTTCTCACTAGCTGGATTAGTGCAGAAAATGTTGCCAAGGTGTATTCTTCAATAACTTTTAATGATTTTTCTCTACAATTTTTTGAATCAAAACATACCCCTTGGGGTAGATCTAGTCATCCCATGTAAATCATATGGGAGATCGAAATTTTTGACATATTTTCTATCCATTTGTTGCAAAATGGCGTGATTGAGAAAATCGCAAAATTCTCTGTTTTAGTGCGTATAAAAGTGAAATTCCTTGTCGCGGATCAAAAGGTGAGAAGTTTAGCTATCAACTACTATCAATCTCTCAGGTGGAAAATCATTGGAAATGCCGGAAAATTCGACCGACTTTATTTAGCCAACTGGTGACTATATTTACCCGCCGCGTTTAAAAAAAAACAGAAGCGGAAGGGTTTACGAAAAGCTCGAAAACTCATATTTCCCGTGGAGATAGAGAAAAGTGGTCTGAGACAAAGTTGTAGGCCAGGAAATTTCCTATAAGAATGACCTATCGAGGAAATTTTCTTGCCCTTGGGGAATCCTGCAGATAAGGATTTATGCAAATTGACTATTTTTACCCCGGTCTCCCCTAAAAAATTAGTTTGACGAAATTGAGTATTTTATTTCAGTTTTAAATTAAATTACATTAGATAAAAATCCACAGATGATTGCAAAGTCTAGAACTTTATTATCCTTTTTGAAATTAATTTCTTAATGGCTAAATGTTAGTATTTTCTTTTTTTTTAAATAATATTTATCTTCAATTTAACTATTAATAAATCATCCCTTAATTTTTTTTCTAAATATTTATTGAAAGAATTCTTTTTGTTTTTAATATTTTCACCGGAAAAAAAACTTTGAAAATTAAATTAAAAATATTTAATTCCTCAACAGGGTCAAAAAACATCCAAACCAACCTCAGAATGGACATTGAGCTATCCTAGTGATTTATATCCTTCCGGGACGTATGAAGTTCAAGTTTCAGTGCAAAAATGGGAGATTGTTTTCTACATTGAAATTGCCTCTGCCAGGATAGAATTCAACCTCACAAGTTTGTATTTTTTTTTCTTTTTTAAAAATATATTTTATTTTATCAAAAAAAAAATTCCTTTATTCATCTCAAACAGCTTTGCTCAATGGAGAGTTGGAGCTATCCCAAAATGGAACATTGCGCGAAAATGAGTACGTTGCAAGTGATACGTTGGTGGATCATACGATAAAGTTTAAGGAGAGTGATATGGAATTGTTGAAGAATAATGCAACATATGTTCAAACATTCTGGTTTATTGATTGCGTCTACGTTGGCTTTACGGAGAACTACACGCTTTTCAATCAATACAAAAATGAAAATCAAAAATATAACATTGAAACCCTTGTTGTTGCTTCGTATGATAAAATTCCCGAACCTACGACAACAACAACCACCACCACAACTACTACCACAACTACTACTACGACCACAACAACCACAACTTCAACTACTACGACTCCTACTACGACAACTCCCACTACAACAACCCCTACTACCACAACTCCTACCACTACGACACCAACAACAACAACAACCCCTACTACCACGACAACCCCCACAACAACAACAACAACAACCACAGAAAAGAGCATTTCCAAGAGGGAGGCGCCGGAAGATTTAGAGATTGAACCAAATGGAGAGAAGATTTCGCCAGAGAACGCCACGGATTTCCTAGGAACGGAAATTTCAGTCAAAGAGGAGAAGAAGTATACAATTGATCAACCATTTGTGTGCTTTAATCAGTCTACTGTAGCTCCGGATCCCAAGAAAACGTATGGATACTTCAAACGAACAGTTGTGGTCAAACGTGAGTAGAGAAATGAACCCAAATGCTCAAATCAATTAATTAACTTTCTCTCATCATTAAATCGATATCTATTTGTAACCAATTAGCATTTACATCTAGCTTCAATAAATTAATAACTCTTACTTTCTCTACGTAGATTCAATTAAAAATGTAACCATTACTGGCAACAATTGGCTTCATCACGGAGATTTACTCTCGCTTAAAGTAAAATGTTCCGGTTCGCCACCTTTTAAGCATTGCCTTAAAGTTCACAATGGTCCCTACAATGTCACGGGAAATGAGACATGCATCGCTTGGTTGCCAACGGACACGTGTGAGTTCGATGCAACGCATTACTTCCAATTGGCACAGCAATACACGCTCGTTGTGATCATCAAGAATGATGTCACGAAGACGGTTAATCCAGTTGCTGTGAATATTTATGAAGTGAAGAAGCAGTCTCAACTTTCTGTGATCGTTGTGCCAGTGGCATTCACCCTCCTTGCTGTGATTGCGGTCATTTTCGGCGTAGCATATTACATACAGAATAAAAAGAGGTGGGAATTCCCTAAAAAACATTTTTTTCGTGTAACTAATTCTTGAATTACAAAAAAAATGTTTTTCCTTCACAGATCAATTGTCGAAGTGGCTGATTTCAACTTTGGGGACACTCAATCAGTCGATATGGAGTACAAGACCTTCCATCAGAGACTCATTGATAGTGTCCGACAAGCCTTCAGGGAGAACTCTCCAAATCCCGGTCCGTCCCATTTAACAGGTGACTCATCCCTCGCATATGGATCAATGACATAAAAAACAAACAACAACCTGAGAGGGATCTATGCTGAAACCTGTTGATATTAAAATTACGATAATTTGGGATAAAAAAAAGGAGGGTAAATATAATATATTTTCACTATAATGTAGTAGAGCCAAAGCACAGAATAAAAGAAAAAAATAAATGAAAGAAACACAGCTAAGTGCAATGTAAATAGAATGCTAAACAAGCAGTGCAAGGGCTAAGTATCTCTCTCTCTCTCTCTAAGAAATTGGAGATATTAAAGATCTCTTTTTTCAAAATTATATTTTTTAAGAATAAAATAGAATTTAATTTTTATTATAAATTTTCTTTAATATGTTTTGGCATTAAAGAGATCTCTGCAAACTTTTTTGTTATGTTCTATCTGTCTGTAATTATGATAATGTTGAGAATTACATTGGTAAACATTCCAACATTCTTTGAAAAACCCATGATTAATTTAAAATTGATTAAAACAAATACAAAATTCGTGTGTTTTGTACACCTTCTTTCGTGCTTCAGGTGAGTTCACCTATCTGAATCATTTAGGTAATCAGTTAATCTATTTTTCACCTTTCCCTAAAGTCTAATATCTCTCTGAATGATGTCATATCAAAGCGCAAAGAATAAAATTTAGCTTTGTTTCTTTCGAAAAATGGTTTTTGAGAATTTTCAGAAGCTCAATATCGTCTGATCAGGATTAAATTTTAATTGAGCATAAATATTATGACAAAAAATAATAAAATTAGGCACCTTTCTAACCAATTGGCGACAGTTCTTCTAGTCCGATTTTCATTTTAAAGGATGGTTGAATTATTTGAAAAGAATTCTTAAAAAAAAAATCATTTTTAATGAAGACAAATTAGATTTAAAAGCCAACACAAAATTCAAAAACAAATTAGAAAGAATCTAAAGTTTCCAAAATTATTGAATCAATCCTTAAATTAGAATTCTTGAGAGCTTTCAAAAGCTTTAAACTACATAAAAAGTAATTGAATGTTGGAGATTAATGTTTGTACTTTCATCCTGATTGTATGAATTGCAACAGTGAGTATTAAATTCACAAGGAAATATCTGGAAATCTCTCATCAACATCAATGGATCAACTGACTTTATATCCTGCAACAACAATCTATTTAATTCTAGAGGAATTAGAGGAAACCTAAATCATAAAATCATCGTGAAGAGATCTGCAAGACACAGAGAGACGAAGCCTTGTTTAAGCCATATAAAATTAATTAGGTAACAAAAAAAAAATTAGAGATCTTAATAAAAAGTAAATTTTCATCCATAAAATACAAAATCAATATCACCAAAAATTTGTTAATTCTGGTCCTATCACAAGAAAAAAGTTGAAGAAAAAAATAGAATAAGCTGATCATGTTTAATCTAACTTTGCATAAAGCGGAATTAAGTATAAAAAGAAAAAAATCTTTAATGGCATTTTCCTGGATAATAACTTTGGAGCTTACAATTTGCACCGAGGTCATAATCTCTGTAGTGAAAAAGAAAGTCAAACCTTAATACCCTTAATAGATATCTGAGTGAATATGGTGGAGATAGGTGATTAATGAGAATATTAAATCTTATTAAAGAGAATGTACTTTGTAATTTTTGGATTTTTTGATTTAATTTTGAATTTCTTCCAGAGGCGTCTCTTTGATTTTTCCTTTAAAATTTTATCGACAGTTTCCTTCTTCAAATCTTTATAAAGATAAGAGAATCATTACTTACTTCCTGCTGGTTCTTAGCATTGTCTTGGTGTAGAATATCCGTCTATATCCCCTTATCCTGCGTCCTTATGTCATTAACTTTTGCTTGGTATCCTGATCCACACCATTGATCCATCAAAGGCTGCATCCACCTCGTCGTCTTGTTAGCTTCAACAATAAAAAAAATTCTACATAAAAAAAATATTTATTATCAACTGAGTTTGTAAGAATTCACTGTAAGAAGGCAATCGTAGAAGGAACAAGATCCAAAAAGATACTCTTCCTGTTTCCCTTTTATGGGGCACCAGTCAGCGCCGTAGCAGATACTATTGTGATCTCCATTGTACGTTGCTTTAATTTCCGGTGATCCATCAGCAGTGAGGCTGCAGACAGTAAAATTATGATACATGCAAGCACAGAGGATCAAGTCTTCAGCAAAAGGATTCGCTTTTAGGCGCCAAATTCCACCTTTCAGGTTAATGGACTCCAGAGGTCTCCTCAAGGATCTCATATCGAATACCCGCAGATGTTCATCGTAGCTTCCGGTGCAGAAAATATTTGGACGACTTTCGTAAGTCAGGAATGCTGTAACTCCTGCTTCGTGAGATTTGATTGAATGGGTTTCTTTGCTCAAATCTCGTAGATCATAAATGCAGCATAAGGAATCGTCACCACCTGTTAAAATAAATGGAAGAAAATCCTTTTCTTTTCAAATTTTCATTGAAATAAAAGATTTATGCTTGATGCTTACCAGTTAGAACAATATTCGTATCATTCTTATGGAAGCAACACGTCCAAGCTTCATAGGAATGAGCATTCCAGCGATTTACTAAATTTAAAGAGGATTTATCGCTGAAATCCAGAAGCGTAATGCATCCTTTTGAATCACTAAGAAGAATTTTATGCTTCTGCGAATCCCAATCAAGGGACAATGCTATGTTCTCTCTATCTTCTGGATCAATTTTCATTGAATGCCGGCTTAATAGTTGATGATTCTTCTCCCAGGAATAAATGTCAACACCTCCAGAGGAAGTAGCTGCAGCCAAGAGTGGAGCATCAACATTCCTCAACCATTTTTGATCTAAAATCCCATCAGTTTCCTGCTCAAAAAGCTTCTGAACTTCCGTTTCGGTGGTTGCAGCTTCATTGACTGAGATGCTAAACACTATAATTGATCCCTTTCTTTGCTGAAATTCTTGGCTTTTTTCTTCATCCAACTGGTAAGTCCCACAAGAGAAGATATGTTGAAATTCTTGTGGATCCACGCACCATTCTACAGAGTCAGCAAAGTACTTTGTTTGATATTTATAAATATTCTTTATGCACATTTTTAGAGAAACTCGGAAAGTTGTTGTGTTGCTGTCGTTGCTGTTCAGAGGAATGTCATTCTGGTGTAGCTCTTGCTATAACCTATATTACTTACGAATTGTGGGCATAGCAAATTACATCTTTTTTGACTACGTCCGGAGATGTGAATTTGCGGGAAATAAGAATTGATCTCTCACAGTTCTTATGTGTTCCAAAATTCTAAATCTCCAGATTAGGCTGAAACTTAGAAGCAGCTCGAATTGATAATTATAGTATGAATTTAAATAAAAATGTATCTAAATAATTTTTTAAGCCGGTTGGCTGTTTTGCTACGATATAAAAAAAAAAGAATTGAGATCAACGGAGAAATTCTAAAATTTATTTTTTGCTTTATCTCATAATCTGTAACAGCAAGGACGCTTACAAGTTTACTTTTAGAAAATTATCTATTTCGTGGGATTTCATGATAAAAAGACAATTAGCGACTTTAATGCCAAAAAACCTTTAAGAAAAGACAATAAAAAATGCTAAAAATGACGAAGAACTTAATTTTAAGAAGAAAAAAAATCTTGGTGTTATATAAGTTCTTTAATCCTACAATCTTTACATTTCATACAATATCCAGACTTAAGTTTTTTACCTCATTACAGCTAAATTTTAAAATACAGAATGTATAATTTTTTAGAGCACCATAACATGCTGTAGATAAGAAATAAACTTCACTAAAAAAAAACCTTTCGAGAAATCCTTTTGTATACATTTTTTTATAAACTTGTAGAATTTTATTGTTCTTTTTTTTAGGGATCAAATTGTAAAAATTAAACCACCCTCAAAAAAATTGTTATTAAACTACACATAAAGTAATTCCCTATTTAGCTGTTTATTCATTCTTTTTTTTACCCTTAAAACTACTCTAAATCTGTATGAAGAAAAAAAAACTTTAATTGATTATTTTTTTATTAATTTTTAGAAAAATAAATTATATCTTTATTTTTTATTGTGTCTTTAGTTTGATTTATGAATAACTACCTACATGTAAACGTTGTACCACGTTACATAAAGATTATGAATAAATCGACACTCCCATTTCAGTTTAACTTTTTTTTTTGCTTTTTAGTAATATATTAAGAAGTTATTTAGAAATTGAGTTTTAAAATTTATAATTATAAATATAGTAAAGATGTTGTAGAGTTGATAGGATGCTAATTCAGTAATCCAGCGTCTTTATAAACGTAACAGCTGAGCAGAACTGTGTCCACCAGTACTGATTCTCACCTGTGAGCTTGTCACCCAAGAAACAGTTCACGTACTGCATGGTTGATAGAAGATAAGGAGGATTTGCCTATTGAATTCACACAAAAAAATAAAAATATTAAAGGAACTGAGTTGTCTTCAAGGATCTAAAGTCTAGACGATCTAGATTTGAGATTCTTAAAGGATTTTGTTTAAAATCTATTTTCAATTTCTCCGATTTAAAGCAGAATATTATTGATGATTAAATTAACCCCAAATTGATCTCATTTACCCCATTTTATGGCTTAATAGTAGACTTACCTTAATGATAACGTAAATTAACACAGGAGTCAGATCATCAGCTGAAGGCACTCGATCCGATACCATTGAAAGAATATTCATTATGCTTTTTATACATCTGTGAAGAAAAAGAAATTTTTTACTTTGTTCAAAACAGTTTATTCAAATTAACTTTGCACTGAAACTCCACCAGGTTATAAAATAGCTTTGAGGGAGAATGAGCCAATGAATATTCAGCTCTCGTTCGTCAGCCAATCATAGAGATCTTTCAATTCTTCTTCTTATTCATTGATTTTTCAAAGAGAGATTTTAGTTCTTGAAACTGGTGGAACCTTAGTGCAAAGATGCTTTAAATAAGATATTATATTCCAAAAAAGAAACTAACCTCACAATGCACTGCACCTTCTCTATGGGCGTCTTGTATGCCGAAATATGGGCAATTTCCTGTTGAGCAAAAGGCCAGGGTGCCTCAATGAGGTACTCATGTGGAATGCGAAGTTTATCATGCGTCGGTGTTACCAAACGCGACAGCTTTCGGATATGTTCACGAAGAACCCTAAAAAAAGGATTCAAGCTCTTTAATATTAAGGAATTATTCTGATTTCTTTTTCTAGAAACTAAATTTAGTATTCATTAAAACACTTGTTGCGACATTTCGGTAAATTAATTGTCTTCATCAGGCCTCTATATCCACAGAAAAAATATTAAAATAAATATTAAAACTTACTGATCTCGTGCTATATCCCCATCATCATTGGGGAACATTACTTGACGATAGAGTCTCTGTAGGAGATTCCTCTCAATGCAAATGCGTGCCTCTTCCAATTGCCACTCATTCATCCCAATAGAATTATATCCTGAACTCAGTTCATCCATTAGTTTGTTGATAAATTGATCCAAAAGGTAAATTTTCTCATCAACAACCGTCAATTCGACAAATTCACTCTGTAGCTCCGCAATGAGTGTCTCCCTCTTGTCCAAAAACATATTCACGAGTGTCTTCACGAGGTGCCGCATGCAGACAAAACGTTCATTCTTCAAACGCTCCTTGAGGCGATCTTGGCGATCGAGTGTTGAAAGGAGATTCTGGCGGAATCTCACTAAATACTGCAGATACGTTTGACGCTTTAGCAGATCCTCCTGCAGTTCCTCAATTAACTTCCTATGCTGCACTATATCCATTTCAGAGAGATACCGTAAGGCCTCGGATACAAAGGCAATTTGCTGGGGATTATTCAAATTACGCGCCTGGGCTAGTTGAATTTGCAAATACAGCACAATCGGGGAAGATTTTCCGCACTGAAAATTCATTTCGGTTTAAAAACTAAGACCTAACTCTTCTCCTAAGGATTAGAAGACCTTCAAAGAACTTACCGTACTGTGCTTAAAGTCCGCCGTTTGGAGGTCAGCTGTTGATAGAACAGTTCGAAGTTTCCTTTTTGCGTTTGTAAAGTAGAAAAAGGGATCTCCATTCCGATTTAGTAGCACCTTCGGGAGACTCCCCTCGTGTGAACTCCGACTTTTGCTGGAATTGTGACTTCCCGTTGAATCGGAATTTGTGGCTTCACTCGATGATGATGCCTTTCGACGATACTTTGCCAGAATGTCTTCAGTTGTTTCCAAAAATTCCGACTGTCTAAACTCCCCACTCTCAGTGCTATCAACCTGCGTGATAAGATCATCTTCTTGCTGGGAGTGTTCACTGAGAAACCCATCAGGGCCATTGGTATGCTTGTGACTTCGACGATTCTTAAAGCCACGCTTGATTTTATTGAAGAATCCAGAACTATTTAAGCGAGATTCTGTGTGACGAGCATTGAGATTTTTCTTATCGGCTGATTCATCGAAACTTATGCTCTTGGGGATGGCTCCTGTGAATTTCCCTGACTTTGTTACCGTTCCATTGGGCAGGATATTCCCATTTGTTGTCGACGTTCCAATATTTAGTGATTGAGTCTTCTGGAGGACATTCAGGAAGCCCTCATTGGCATTTGTTGCCCCATTGAACTTCTCCACATCCATCTCACTACTCTCATGATTATTCTCTGTATCCGACAGCCGGAGACTCTGCGTTGCCCGGATGATTTCGTGATTTTCATACGTATAGCATTGTTGCCTCTTTGTGGTGATATTGGATGTTGGAGGTGGAAGACTTATCATCCCATTGCGTCTCCCATCGAATGAGGCATTTCTCTGCTCTGACGACATCCTCCTGTGCTCCACAAGTTCCTCACTAAAATGCTCCTCAAACCCATTTGCATCCCCTGATTGATTTTCCCGACAAAATGGATTGAGGATGTTGGTACTTGTCTTCACAACGCAATCCTGGGAGCTGCGATAAACATCATGGTAGGACATATTGCTGTATTCGGAAGTTTTTATCGAATTCTCATTTTGATCCTCATTGAAACGATCCAAGGCATTGTCAGCTGACTTGAAGACACTCAGGTGCGCAATGGAATCCACGAATTCCTTATTTTGCTTCCTGTAGGAAAAATCTGACTTCCCATTGTCTTGATCTTGATCAAAATTTGAACTAGAATTGCTTTTTGAAGAGCTTTGACGCATTGATCGGGAGGAGTGTTGACTGGATGAGGATTTCCCGTGGTATTGAGTATTGTTTGGTTGACTTCCTCCACCCATAGCACCAGCATTTTCAAGGCTTGACGTGAAGAGATTGCGATTTTGATCCCGATGTCCTTTTGTACCTGACGATACGTGCTTCTGCTCAAACTCCCCCCCATCTGTCTCAGCCGCAGCAGCTGCTTCCCCACCACGAGCTAGTGAGAAGAAAACCGAATCCTGCAGCTTAGCTCCATGACTTGGGGAATCCATTTGTCTGCATGACGCATTTGCATTCCTTGGATTGAAGAATGGCGAATCTGGTGCACGATTTGCATCCCCTTCACGAAGATCTCCTGCATCAGATCGCCCAGCATCCGTAATGTCAGACTTTGCTGCAATACTCTGATTGTCATCCGTATCCACCTCTGTCATCTTCTCCGAATCACTCGCCAGCACATCCATACTCCATGCTGATTCCGATTGTGTCTCATCCATGTTATTCTGCCTCATTTGCGCGGACGTTGCATTGGACAGGACATCAAAGTTATTATCACCCGGAAGGATAACAGCCGATGGGATGAGGGGTGTTGAGAAATTCCTATCACGTTCAGCATCACCAATTGTTTCGGAATCACTGGCAAGGACATCTGTACTCCAGGTGTCCGATATAATGGAGATTGTCTCATCACCCTCGATGAGTTTCTTAATTTCAAACTTACAAAATTTATCCTCAATATCCGATCGAGCTTTGTTGATAATCTTCGCCATTTGTGGCGTTGGAATTTGCTGTGGACGATTTTCCCCTTCAGTCACCTGCGACGATGGAGTGTCTCTCCCCGAGATATTGGGTGTTCCACGTCCTGAAACATTTGCCGACACCATGTCCGAAAGATTGTCATTTTGATCATTTTCCTCAAGTTCAAGAGAACTGGCCATTGAATGATTACTCGGGGCCTCACTAACAGCCTCCAAATTATCCGACGTGTTCCCAATTGAGGCATCATCGTGGGATATTGAGTACCTGAAAGGGTTTTATGTTAAAATTTAATGAATTTTACTTAAAATCTTGATCTTCTTACCTCAAATGCTTCGAATGATTGCTGCAGAGAACTTCATCGCTCTGATTTGCATTCTCACCAAGATGATTCATATCTTCCATGCCCTTCTCAAGCATTAAAGGTTCCTGAATATCCTTTGAAATTGTATTCATATTTAGCACCTCTTCCTCCGTGAGCATTTGCACTGTATTATCCCCGTCAAAAGACACGGGAATCACGAGAACATTGGCAAAATCATCTCCTTCCCCACTGCTATTCGCCATTGCATTGGCCGCATGAGTTCCATCGGAATTCACGCTGAGATTCATTGTTTTTGCCAATTTACTCTCAATATTCTTCCTCAAATTAATTATACTCTTTGTCGATGCCCCACTTGCGGCGGTGTGTTGTACTGAATCCCCATTTATGATTGTCTCCCATTTATCTGGCAGCTGTTCCAGAATATTTCCCAACTTCCGCCTCGCTTCACCGGAAATATTCAATTCGTCATAACTCAGGACAGTACGCAGGTAGTCTATAAACACATTCAGCTCGTACTGGGTCACAAGAACACTATCACGAGATAGATCATTCGTATGCGACGACATACTAATTACACTTATTCCCACATCACACTCATCCTTTGGCATTAGCTGTGCTAAGAGGCCCGTAATTGTTTGCTTATCAAATTTATCATACAATTCGTGAAATTTCACATCAACCTCTTCGTGCTCAATCAGCGCCAATTTCTGCAGAATCTGCCCAATTGTTATTAAATTATTGCGTGCATTTTGCGATATTGGAGCATCCGCAATGCTATAGACATCAGGGCTAACAATTGCAGGGCAGATGAAGTTCGTGAAGACCATATCCGTGAGGATAACATTAATCTCCTTATCACTGAGCTTTGAACGCTTCAATGCGAGGTACATGGTCTGAGCAAGCCACCGGAGCGTCGACGGGAAGAGTGCCCAGTGCGTTGAGAGAGACTTTATGAATCTATTCGTCAGGATGGTGAGGGAACAAATTGTTTCCCTAATGTATTGCTTCATTTTTGTCTCATGCTCCGGAGTTCCTTCTTTGCCAAATTTCTTAAGTCTCTCCTTTGGTGGATAGTTAATTGATGCCTTGGCAGGATCAATCTCCAGTGTAAATTCATCCTCCACAAGAACCTTCATTATTGGCTCGTACAGAGCTGCTGTGAGAAATAACTTTGCCGAATAGATCCTTTCGTGTAGGCAATGGTAGAGTCGTGAAAAGGCACAACTCCCAGCACGAAGCATCCTCCGTGGCGTCTCACTCGGCACAATCTCAATGTCAATCAACTCCTTGAGCAATTTAAGGAGAATTTCAATATCTTTGGAATGAATTGCATTGCCATAGAGCCCACTTATGATGGTATTTGTAATGGAGAATGTTTGCTCGCAACTTAAGACATTGCGCGAAAGTTGATTACCAATGGCCAAGCACTGAGCCAGGAGATACGGAGAGCTGTGCAAGTAGTTGAAGAGATTTGTGTACGCCAACACTTGTTGATACTTTAGACCCTTTGCTTGATACGCCTTGATAAATTTCATATTTTCTAACGTATTGGCCTTTTGGCAACATACTGAGGGACCCGTTTCTGGCTTTGACACAATTAAATCACTCAAATTCAGCCGATGTTGCGCACAAATCCAGGCGAGCTGTATCGAAAGAGAGATAATTAATTCTTTTATCTTAACTTATTGGTATTTAATTAAGAACATTTTCAATGTACCTCCGACACTTCTGACGCATTCTCCTGAAGAGCCTTACTGATGGTGATAAAGAAGTTCTGTTCCTTCGACACAAACAGCTGCTCTTGACGCAGAGAATGGGCCAGATCAATTACCTCCAGCAAATTTCCTCCCGTCGAGGGTTCCATCATTGCAAATTGCAATTTAAGCGTATTTACAGACGTAAAAACGGGGGCGTTTTAACCAATGCAGGGTCTAAAAATGATTCTAAAAATAAAACAACTTTAAATTAATGAGTAAACATTGATAAATAAATAAATTGCTCTTCCTCCATTTGTTTCCGTACCATTAGTAAGGTACGTAACAGTTAAGCAAAAATACATAAAGAACCTTTTAATCATTACACAGAAGTTAATTACAGAGAGATAAATAGAATGGAATAAGGTAAAAAGGCAAAATATAAAATTAGAAAATATTGGCATGTCAAAAACAGAGACATTTTTGACAGATTCATTCATTTTTCACACAAAAAACATCACGAAATTTACCATAAACACCATAGAAAACTAATTTCACTAATCCTTTCACTTTCTTAGCTTAATTTATTCCTTAGAAACACAAAATACACCCCCAAATATACAAAGAAGGATTTATAAAAAGAAACTTTCTTGTGCCCCTGAGAAATATGTATACAGTGGTTGCTCAATTTAACACATCCTCGGATGTACTATTCAAACTCATTGCATGTAATGAGTGAGAGTAGTAAATCCGAGTATTGTGTACGGAGTATGTATTCTTTTCGCACGATCTTCTCCGAAAGTTTTCGAATCTGTGACGTCTTCTGGAAAAGTTGTTAAGTTTTTGTGAGGTTAAGTCACGTTGTGGCTGTGTGCTGATTTTTTTTCGTTTTCAATTTAGGGAATTAATTCCGTGACACCGTACAAAAACCACAAATTAGCCTCATAAAAAAGTGTGGTGAAAAAATTGATTAGAAAAATTAATAAAAAGTTAATTTATTGTGCTGTGTTCAGAGAATCTGTTCATTTCCATATGAACAGGTTGGCATCGCTAACAAAGCGGAAACTTTCTTCTCTTGGCCGGAAATTTTCCAAAAAAAGAAAATTAAATAAATCTACGATGAAGCTAACTCCTGAGGCTGCCATGAGCTACGAAGTTCCCGAGAAATCAGTCTCTGACAAGAAAGATTATAGGTAAAAAAAAACAAATTAAAGGATAAGAGTAAGTTCTGAATAAATTCTGTTCCTTTTAGGATCTTCTCACTGCCAAATAATCTGAAGGTTCTGCTGATTTCGGACCCATCGGCAATATCTTCTGATTCAGAATCCTCAGTTAATACATCTTCTCTCTCATCGGATGGGTATGATGGTGAAAGTACCTCATCCTCGGATTCAGACACATTTTCCGGCGATTCAGACGCTTCCTCATCCTCAAGTGCCCCTGATGAGCAGGAAAAAATGGCCGCAGCATCCCTGCTGGTTGATGTCGGATCATTCAGTGATCCTTCGGATATCAATGGCTTGGCACATTTCCTGGAACACATGATCTTCATGGGAAGTAAGAAGTATCCTGAGGAAAATGAATTTGATAAATTCATAAGAAAGCACGGGGGATCAGATAATGCCAGCACGGATTGCGAGGAAACTGTTTACTACTTTGAGATCCCTGAGAAGCACTTTGAGGGTGGTCTTGATATATTTTCCCGGCTCTTTGCGGAACCTCTTCTCAAAAAAGATTCAATAACACGTGAAAGGGAATCTGTTGATTCAGAGTTCGTAACACGTAGCAAGGATGACAATGTGAGGCTTGAGCAGCTAATCAGCTCCCAAGCAAACAAGGAGCATCCCTGTCATACCTTTGCTTGGGGCAATCTTGAGACGTTGAAGAATAATATTTCTGATCAGCAACTCCACGATAGGGTGGTTGAATTTCAGAAGAGACACTACTCCGCACATCGAATGTACCTCGCCTTGCAAGCACGTTACCCTCTGGATGAGCTGGAGCGAATTGCGAGGAAGTACTTCTCAGATATTCCGTGCAATAACCTTCCTGGGTCAGATTTTTCCTGCTTCAACCACACCAATGTCTTTCCAATGACCTTCTTTGAGCGAATCTACTACGTTAAACCCATTGCAGCCATGAAGAGAGTTGACATAAATTGGTGCCTGCCCTCCATGGTTAGAGAATTCAAATGTAAGCCACAGGAACTCGTGAGTCATTTCCTTGAGAGCGAGAAGAAGGGCAGCCTATCTGCGTACTTGCGGAAGAAACTCTGGATTTTGGATTTAATGGCTGAAATTGATGAAACTGATGGGTTTTGCCACAACTCCCTCTTTTCCATCTTCAGCATTCACGTCTATCTAACAGATAATGGCTACAAAAATCTCACTGAAGTCCTCAGGACAATTTTCTCCTACATAAAGCTCCTTCATGAGCAAGGAAATTCCCAGAAGATCTACGAAGAACTCCAAGCAATAGACGAGGCGAAATTTAAATATGCCAATGAGAGTAATCCCGTTGATTATGTTGAGGAATTAGTGATGAATCTCAAGTACTATCCATCAAAGAATGTTATTAATGGGAATCGTTTGCTCTTTGAGTACAACCCGGAGATGATTCAGACCTTCCTTGATCACATTTACCACGATCCCTGTAATATTATGATCTGGTGCAGTGACGACGATACTCCGAAGGATCAGAAGGAAAAATGGTTTGGAACTGAATACAGGGTTGAAGGTACGTACAGTTAATTTACTTATGAAGGCCTCTAATACCTAATTAATTGTTCTTCCTTCAGATATGCCCGAAGAATGGAAGATAATGAGGAAAAATGTGGAAATTTTCCCCGAATTTGACATCAATCAGACAAATAATTTCATAACAACGGACTTTACAATTCATCATCCTGTCACAAGTCCCATGGACGCCCCTAAACCACCAATTCGCATTCGTTTTGACGATCTCTGCGAGGTGTGGTACAGGGAAGATACAAGATTTGGTTTACCACGAGCTTTCGTCTATTTCAACTTTTCCAGCCCATTGCCCCTGATGGATGCCAAGAATTCAGCCCTGATGTACTATTTTGTGCTAATTCTCAAGTATTTGCTCATGGAAGAGCTCACCACTGCCTCTGAGGCTAATCTCATGTATTCCATAATTCCCGGACAGAGGAGTTTCACCGTAAAGGTAAAGTTTTTTTTAAAGATTTCCAAGAAATATTTAAAGTTCTTTGAGCTTCTTAATCTTTTTTTATCATTCAAAAATAGGTCAGTGGCTACAATGAAAAGCTTCATCTTGTTATGGATGCAATTCTAAAGAAAATGGTCAATTTGGAGGTCACAGAAGAGTTATTCGAGGCTCTCAAGACGAGACAATTGGAGGAATATCACAATAATCTGATCAAACCGAGAACACTCAATGGGTAAGTTTATTCTTCAAATTAGTTCTTTTTCATTTTTCTATAAAATATTTCCTTGATAGAGACATCCGGCTTTCAATTGTGGAAAAGGCTTATATACCGCAATATGAAAAGTACAACGCTCTCAAGAATATAACTCTCACGGATCTTCTTGATTTTTCCAAGATTTTCCTGAAGTTCCTGAAGATTCAGGGTTTAATTCAGGGCAATATGACTCAGGAGGAGGCAACAACGATCACAGAAAATGTTCTAAATGTTGTAAATAGTTCCCCAATCACTGATCTATCTACAATTGAAAAGAGAACTTATCAAATTCCTATTGGGAATCATTGTGTTCGCGTTAAAAGCCTTAACAAAAATGACGTCAATAGTTTCATTGTGAATTTCTATCAAATTGATCAGCCCTCTTTGGAAAATTCCTGCTACGTAGAGCTTCTGGTTAATCTTCTTGAGGAACCAGTAAGTCTAAAGAAGAACTAAAAGGTTATAAGAACTGTTCAAAAGAATCTCTTCTTTTTTAGCTCTTCAATCAACTCCGTACTGTTGAGCAATTGGGCTACATCGTGGACTGTGATCTTCGTGAAAATTGTGGTATAGCCGGATGGACAGTTGCTGTGAATTCACAGGAGAGTCAATTCACAACAGAGCATGTAATTGAGAGAATTGAAAACTTCCAAAAGGAATTCCTTAAAATTCTTCAAGATATGTCCACGGAGGACTATCACCACGCAAGGGATTCCCTGATTAAGACAAAACTCATTCCCGACGTTCAACTAAAGGATGAAGTTTTACGGAATTGGGATGAGATTGTAACGGAGCAATATATATTTGATCGAATTGCGAAAGAAGTAGAAATTTTAGGGAATATTTCGCAAGAAAAGATGATTGAATTCTATCAAAAGTATGCCGTAGATGAGCAATTTACACGGAAATTGAGTATTCAGGTACGAGGGAACAAAGAAGTCAATGAAAATGCTGAAGAACAAGAACATTTACCGGAAATTCTTAAACATACATTTGATGTTCCTCAAGAGGAAAGCGCGCAATGGAAGTATGTGAATGATATTGCAAAATTCAGAAATTCTTTATTCCTCCATCCTGCTCTCAATAAAAAATTATCTTAATTCATTTTATTGATTCTTTTGCTTTGTTACCTTGTCTTTGTGTTGTTGGATGAAAGTTTGAAAATTCTGCTCCTCCATTTCCACGTCCATTGGTCTCACTTCTTCCTCACCGTCGTCTTCGTCGTCTGAATCATCACCCCCGGGATGTTTGAGGTAGACACTCGAGAGCTCCACACCGCTAGGCACGTGAGTTACCAAACCCAATGGAACTTCCTTTCCAGGACCTATTTTTGCTGCTTCTCTGAGTTTCTCTTCATATCGCTGCTTATTTTCCTTCTCCTTAATCTCTCGCATTTTTATGTAGTCTGCTTTGTAGTCCCTGAAAGATAATTAAATAAATCTTTTTCTTAAAAGCAAATCTTTAATTAATTTAATTCATACCTCTCATATTCCTTAACCCCTTCATCGAGGAGATCGAGGAACTTGGCAAATCCAATTCCCGTTTTCGAAGACACACCACAAGCCTTGAGATCTCTGTAGAATTCATCGAGGGTCAGGCACATTGTTCTCGTGAGATTGCTCACATACGTTGTTTCCTTTTCCAATGCCTCCTGGAACACCTCAAAGTCCTGCATCCATTCCAATGCAAAATCCGGCTCTGTTATATCAATTTTGTTCATGACAATGATAAAGGGAAGGCGAGCCTTGTACAGGATGGAGCAAGCATAGAGCATGTTGGACATGAAGGTTGTTGGGTTTGTCGATCGAACCACATCCATGATGTACACAACTATCGTGGGGAATGTAGTGGCCAGAGCTTCGGTTATTATTGTTCCGGATGCAGACCATGTGAAGACTTCAATTTGTCCGGGAGTATCAATGATGCAGAGTTCATGCTTCTCCCCGGCACGTTCAATAAGCTCCACAACCTTTCCGAATTTTGTCGAGAAGAGATTTAGGGATGTTACTATGCCTCCATTGGGCCCCAATTTGTATTCCTTCATTACTTTCTTGTAGTTCACTGTGTCTCGTATGTCTGAAATTTAATTTAATTTTATTTCTCAATATTTTCCTTAAGTTTGAATAAAAACAAATTACCTATATTTACAGGATAGGAGGTCTCCTTGCAAGCAGGATCAAGGTTAATGATGTAAGGTAATTTATTCTTGTACGTTTGCTGTGCTAGCTTCTGGACAAAGGTTGATTTCCCGGAACCAGCCATTCCCAGGACTATCAGGCATAATGGCTTTTCTTTTATATCTAATTTGGCCTTTGAACTCTGTCCCTCGCTCTTTTCACTACTTTCCGCGCTAGTTTCCATTATTTATTTGCAAAAACGTGTAATTTTTCACACACAAACAATAAACTTTTGCGCTTCGCAATTTCTTTAAAAGTGAGGTTATGTTGTGTTAACACTTCAATGTTTTCGCGCGCTTTGATGAATTTCAATTTTTATGATCTTCATCGATCGCGATCGAGGAAGATTGAAGAAAGAAAAATATTTAATTTATTCAAAATTTGGCTTAATAAAGATTATATAATAAAAAAATCCATTATTGTTGAATTTTACATTTTATTTTTTAAGTCCTTATTATTAAGAGTACATCGGCATTACAAGAAAAGTTACATTTTCCTCCATATTTATGTGCTTCTTTGTTAAAAGTTAGTCAAGTTAGTTAATTGTGGATCAATCCACACTAAAAATGCAATTAAAAATTGAGAAATTCAAATAATAAATAAAATAGAAGTAATTTTTGTTTCTAAAGGATTTTCTTCTTTGGTTCTAGCTCTACCAGCTCTACTCTCTACCATTTTTTAAAGAGTAAGTTATGTACACACCCACACAACAAATCCATTTAAAATGTTCTTTTAGTTTTTTCTTCATTTTTATAAAAATAAAGATGAAAAGTTCCAATCGAAAACGTTCATCTAAGTTATTATAAGAAAATATTACTTGGGAAAATAAATCTGTGAAAAAAATATGGTTTATCTTGTTGAAAAGGCACCTTTCAGCATACTTTTTTATGGTTTTTATGTGTTATATGTTGTTTCTCTATTCGCTCCTCAAAATACCTCTTCTTTCACTACACATCCTCCCATTGATCCATTAAATAGAATATTTTTTTTACACAACAATCTTTTTGGGAACATTGGGAGATTATTATATTTTTAGTTGAGAATTTACTTTTATTCTATCATTCTTACAAGCTAGATTTTATTATATTTTCACAGGCTTTTCTTTACAATAAAAAATGAATGCTAAAAGTATTTAAAAGAAAAAAAATCACATATATTTGTCAGTTAAATATTTTGCATTATTAGTTCTTTTTTTAATACACCGTTTTAATTAAACACGCATAATTATCTTATACATATAAGAAGATTTTCTGAAGTATTATATAAATATTATACGATCATTTTAATCAAGCAGAGAATAATACTTTTTTTACGTTAGCATGCTTCATCCTCCTGTTGCTTCCAAATTAAATACTGCTCGGCTGTTTTTAATAGTTATTGCTCATTAATTTATCTTATGTTCCATCTTTTTATAACAAGTCTGCTTCTTTCAGGTTTTTTTTTCAAGCTAAAAAATTAAAGAAAATAAAATAAAAAATCATTGATCAGATTGATCTTATTTTTTCTGATACAAATATGGCTGAACAACTGCCTATTAGATATAGCTTTATATTCTAAGTCATCTTAAGTATTTAAAAGCTGTAAAATAAGCTTGCAGTCCATTGTAAATAGTAAATAGTAGTAAAATTTGAATATTTATGATTGCCTAATCCAAAAATCTTCATCACAAAAATATAAAAAAACAAAGATATTTCAATCTAATATGGCGGCCACAATTAAGATAAAAATATCCGTTTAATTTTGATGAAATCACACTGAAAGAAATACAGTCCCAGAAATTCGTTCCATATCCTACCCTAAGTACATTTTCTTATTATCCTTAATTTTCTTAATACATCTTAAATACCAATTTATCGTCAACTTACAAGACTTATAGAATCTTCATTTCATGTATTACATTTTTTTGTTAGTTTAGGATTATTACAGATACGTTTTCTTTATACTGTTTACATGTTTTTATCAGATTATAAAAACTAAATTCATTTTTAAGCAATATCTTTATAGCATAAAGCCTGACATGAAGAGAAATAATTTTCATGGCTTGAAAAAGAGATTAATGGAATGAGTTTTCATTATTTAAATACTTTTTAGATTATTTATGGTGCACAAGTTTGACTAGTTCCTTCCAGCACAGAGATCAATTTTCTGGACAAGATTGTAAATCAAAAGTCAAATTAAATATTTTAGAATTTATAAATTAACTTGCCCATATCCTTAAATTACTTAAGACAAGCAACTCATAAATCTGAAAATTAATTAGTTTAAAAGATTGAGATGGGATCTCTACTCCTCTTCTGAATGATTTTCATTGGTAAGAAGGGTTTTGTTGTCATCATTTTGTGATTCAAGTTTCTGAAAAAGCAGAAAATTTATTCAAAAAATATTTTTTTTTAATTAAGGGGCAGAATTTGTCTTTAAAGGATATTTTTTTTTAACTTACCTCAAAGACATTCTTTCCATTTCTTCTAGCACATGCTTGGCAAACTCCTTTGCGCCGCGCGATCACACAGAGGACTACAATGATGAGAATCAATATGAGAGTTATTCCCAGGACGGCAGGTAAGATTACTCTGTCTTCCGTGTTGTATCCCTGCAATTAAAAAGAATTATGTAGGTAATTAATTAATGCAATCAGCTTCTGAGAAAATTATGTACTTACCACCCACTGAAAATATGTAGAAGGATCAACGTATGGCCAGTGGGATTGCACCCAATTATTCTCTTCCAAAGTCTTATCAGATGCGGAGTTGACGGGAATTTTATCCTTTTGCTGGCTCACCATAACAATGGGTTTACTGGAGAAGCGCGTAAAGTCTCTAATTCTTGATAGAAGTGGTTGCTTTTGGGTGTTGATCATGGTGGGAATTGGGGTATTTGATGGGATTATTTGGGGCTTTGGGGGTGTAGCTGCGGTTGAGGTCTTCCCAGTCGTGGTGCTCGTGGTCTCTGTGGTTGACTGCAGCGGCTGAAGATGTGGCGTAAACCTCACAACAGGTGGGGTGCTTGTTGTTGATTTTGCTGCTAGAGCATTGCTCTCATCGTACAACTTCTCAAATTCCGTGATGTTGAGCATATCTGACCATGCTGGTGACTGTGTCTTCTGTTTCTTTATTTTCTGGGATGAATTCCCAGGTGGTAAGGCCGTCTTCTCCACGTGATACTTCACCGTGACAGGATTGCGCATCTCTCGTGCCTTCTGAGCCCGGTAGAACCACGAAGCGGGGCTTGGCATGAGATCACTGGTCACCATTAGGGGAATCAGGAGGGTTCCCGCAATTACAGCACCAACAAAGAATAGCCCCACATATGCCACGATGGATCTTTTGCGGTTGTGCCTGCATGTTGTGCTATTCCTCTTTCTGCTACCTTCCCCACCACCTGTTCCACTGCGGTAGTCATCATTCTGGGGCAGGATTGTGTACTGCAGACTATTCTCACCATGACGCAATGTCTTGTACATTTTCTCTTAAATAATTTTCCTCACTTGCATTTACGAGGAAATCTGCCAGCTAATTGGGGGCTGTAAATAAGTTATTTTTCACAAAAAAAAATTCCTCGTCATGAAACCCACTCTTTGTAGCTTTCAAAGGCAACCTCTCGCAAAATCCTAATCAATCATTTATGAATCGCAAAAAAACTCACTTCGTAGCATATTGAAAATGTTTTTTCCTAGCAATTTTTTTATAAAATAAAATTCCACATAATCATTTACCTGTAGATTTGGATCCTTAAAATTAACACCACTGACCCGGAATCCCTGCTGTGCAGCTCTTGCTGATTATTTTGTGTAAAATCGATTGAAATGTCCGTGCAGAGTTATTATCCTCTGCGGGGCCACGGAAAGTGCACACACAGATACACTAGTAGAAAAAAAGAACCATTCCTTCTGATTGAAAATTTTCACCGCTCAAATTCACAAATTCACTGCAAGAACTTTCCTTTGGGAATTGTCCAAATGGTTCGTTTTATTTATTGGTAGTCACTGCGAGGATTAAAACTGCCTACATGTAGCATTTAGAGGAGCTAAAACTTATTATGCTTCCCATTGACTTTGATATGATACTAACATATACTTCTTCACTCTTTTGCGAAATACTATATACATCACTTTCTGTGTAGTATATGCTATATATGCGAGAGTAGTCCCGAATCCCCGGGCAAATGTGAATTAATTTCAACTCTTCGAAAAATGTCCTTTTACGCAAAGAAATTCTTTAATTTTCGCATATAGGAAGTTTTCTTAAAATAAATGAAAGAATTTGTGGATTTTATGTGAAAATTTTAAATGGGAAAATGGGATAGATGAGGATGATCCTATATGAATAAGGAGCTGAACGGGAACTATCATTGGTGAGCTTTGTCGAATTTAAAATATGAAAAATATTAATTAAAAAATTTGCAAGAGTTTGGAAACAGGCTGAAAAGTCATTTTAATTAAAAATTAATGAGATATTATTGCCTCATAATTTATTTTTATCTTTCTAAAAATATAATATTAGTTTCACCATCCCAGCTAGGTCTTTGATCAGGGGCGTAGCCAGAGCCAAATTTTAGGGGGGGTTTTTACTTTTGAAATTGTACGACGGGGGGGGGGGTAGAAATTTCTTCTTCTTCATTTTTAATTGAACGGCTTTTAAACTCCTTCAAGATTCATATAGCCAAAATGGTTACAAACTTTTGATTTCATTTTTTGTAAGAACAAAATGTTCTCACAGTACCGATCATTAGGTAAAATTCATTAGTCATACTATCTTAAGATGTCAAAGAATATCATAAATTTTCTTAAAAAACTTTTTTTTTTAGGAATTTCTCAAGTTTTCTTAAGAAAAATTTGAATTTTTTTTAATGAAAATATAGAATTTCCTTAGTTTTCACAATCAAAACTTAGAATTTCTTTAATCAGGCTGATTCGGTTCAAATTCATATTTTACGAAGACTTCCGGATTGTTTTCAGGCAGGTAAATTAGTAAAAATCATCGAATAACATGCATTTCGCTCGATTCAAACTGATTTAAAAAATCTTAAGTTTCGCCTAAGAATATCTTTAAAAATCTTAAGTCTTCAGTTTTGTTAAATTTTTTTAAAAGTTTTCTTAAGATTCCTTAAGTTGGCTTAAAATTTGGTAAGAAAAATCTAAAGAATATTATTTTTTTCCTAAGAAATCTTAAGTTTTCTTAAGCGAAACTTAAGATCTTTTAGTAAATTGAGGAAAATGCATATTTGTGATGATTTTTACGAATTTCAATGCCTCAAGACGATCAGAAAATGTCATTAAAAAATGCATTTTGCTCAATTTACTTAAGAAATCTTAAGTTTCGTTTAAGAAAGCTTAAAAATCTTAAATTTTTCTTACGATCTTAAGTTTTTTCTTAAGGATTCGTAAGAAATTTTTTTGAAAACTTAACACATTCTTAAAAAAAACTTTTAAAAAAAATCTTAAGAAAATCTAAGTATTTCTTGAGAAAACTTAAGTCTGTCTAACTAATGAATTTCATCCAATATCAAATGGATTTTGAGTGACTCTTTGCAAAAAATAAATAAATAAAATTTTCTGATCAGTGAAACAGAAAATGAAAATTTTTGTGGCTAATAATAGTATTTTGGTAGCTCTTAACTCTTGTTGTTTTTTTCTTTTAGACATTTATTGATTTTAAGATTAAAGAAAATGAGAAAAAACGATCCCAAAATCGAAAATTTTAGCGATTTTTCTGATACTTGGTCACACTGTTCTTGAGTTAATTTGGCTCGAGGGGGGGGTTATAACCCCCAAAACCCCCCCCTCGCTACGCCCCTGTCTTTGATAGAACTACTGATTTATCTAGCTAGTCAGTAATTTTTTTTCTGGGCATTAAAATCCATTATTTTAAAATAATTTTTGAGTCAAATTCTCTGGATATTTATGTACTGGAAAAAAATTTTTGTCCTTAAACGATTGTCCTGCTTGTCCTGGTAAGGATTCTGTTAAACCACGGTCGCTAGCTAGCTGGACCGCGGTTAAACCTTAGCAAGAATATTATTTTAGAATTATTCGTAATTTTTTTATGCCTAAAAATTTTTAAAAATTACGAATTTATATTTAAAACAGATAGAAACATATCGTAGGTTCTCCACAAATTCTAAATGTACAAACGCACACTCCTTTTTACATATATTTATGTAGATAAAATCAATATTAAGTCGGGCCATGGATTCGGTATTCTTCCATTTCTTCCACATCCTTCACACAATTCACTTCGTCTTTTCATATCGTCACAGACCAGACATGAAATGTCGTGCTAGAAAAGTTAGGTTTAGATAAGTTAAATGCTTTAAAGGACTCCGTTTAAAGTTATTTGAGAATTTAAAAAAAGTCGAGTGATTTTTCATTAAAATTGTTAAAAATGAAGAAATCCTTAAAATTAGTTTGTTAAAAATGTGTTGAAATAAAGATTTTTAAAGATGATTTTGAGTTTCCTTTTATTTGTTTATTGTTGAGTCGTTTGTAAAATTCTTCATGAACATTTTCTAATCTGAAAAAAAGGAGAAGAACTAACAAAAAAAATACTTAAATGCCAGTTCTCGTCACCGCAGTAATAAAGGTCCTTTTAATATCATTCAAATTTATGATATAATATTTACATGTAATTTTAGTTAAATGCAACAATTTCGAAAATGCACCTCTTTTCTCTCTCTCTCAATAAAGCAAATAATTCCAAGAAATCATTTGGAATTTGCATTTATTGATTCACACGAAAATTTTTAATTCATCGTGGGCATTGCAACAGCAGCCTGTGTGTGGGAGACATCAGTTTCACGCCATAGCTGTGTGACGGTTTTGGTCTGCGTATAGAATTTGACTCCCTGTTTGCCGTAGAAGTGCTGATCACCCAGGAAACTGCCTCGTGTGCCGGTGAAGGAGAACATTGGCAGGGGAACGGGAATGGGTACATTGACTCCCACTTGTCCAACATCAATTTGATTGACAAACTTTCGTGCTGTTGCTCCATTCGTCGTGAAGATTGCCGTACCGTTGCCGTATGGATTTTTATTGATGATCTCAATGGCTTCGTCGATGGTATTTGCGTTGAGGCAGACAAGGACAGGCCCAAATATTTCCTCTTTGTAGCACTTCATATGCGCCTGAACGTCCGTAAGGATGGTTGGTCCGACAAAGTTGCCCTTTTCATAGTTAGGTACTTTAATTCCACGTCCATCGAGAGAACATTTAGCTCCCTCGTCAATGCCCGACTGAATGAGTGAGTGGATGCGTTCCTTTGACTGTGGTGAAATTACGGGGCCAACATCAGTTCCGGGAACATGGCCAGCATTCACTTTGAGCTTCTTGGCTCTCTCAACGAGGTCAGGGATCCAGTTCTTTGCTTCCCCAACAAAGATTGCCGTCGAGAGGGCCATGCACCTCTGTCCAGCAGCTCCAAAGGCAGCTCCTGCTAGTTGATTGAGTGTATTCTCCTTGTTGGCATCTGCCATGATTACTCCGTGATTCTTAGCGCCCATATTCGATTGGACACGCTTCCCATTGCGTCCAGCACGTTCATAGATGTATTTTCCAGCCTGATCAGAGCCAACAAAGGAAACAGCCTTGATGTCGGGATGGTCACAGATGAAATTAACCGTATCGTGAGCACCATGGATGACATTGACAACACCTGGTGGGCATCCAGCTTCATTGAGCATCTCCATGAGCATCATGGTTGCTCCAGGATCCCGTTCGGAAGGCTTAATGATACTCGTATTGCCGCACGTTATTGCCACTGGAAACATCCACAGGGGGATCATGGCTGGGAAGTTGAATGGAGTAATTCCGGCAGTGACACCAAGAGGGAGGGTGTAGGAGTATGTGTCCATATCCTTGGCTACATTGGGCAGTGTTTCACCAAGTTGAAGGGATGGGATGCTACAGCAATGCTCAACGACCTCTGAAAAATAAAATAATGCGTTAATCTGCATCAAGTTCAAGACTAAAAACTATTATCTTTAATCGTCGAAGGGGAGCTGATTACTTGTTATCAAAGCTGATAAACAGAAAAGTCTCTGCTTTAGATTAAAAGACGATCACACAGAATTTAATTAAGATTTTTTTTATCCTTTCTAAAGTCATTTAGACATATTAAAGATCTTTTGAAAAAATTTTCTATAAAAAACTTGATAATCAAGACAATCATAAATCACTTTAATAAATTAATTTGTAATAGTTTTTCTTATCTTTCATTAAAAAACATTAATGTGCTCAACATAAACTCAGTTTCATTCTAATTTTTCTTAATTAAAATACTAACTCGACTACAAATTAAGTGAAATGAAGAAAAAAGCGAACGATATAAAGACTTAATTCTATTTTTAGTCTTGTCCCTGGGCTTTCAATTTCATTACAAAACGCGTCAAGATATTTTTGCAGTTCAGCTCTGCTGATAAGAGATTATCACACTGAATTAAGACAAGCCCCACACTTACGCAATCCACGGAGAACATCCCCCTCGGCATCGACAAGTGTCTTCCCCTGTTCCTTTGTGATATTCTTCGCCAATTCTGACATGTTGCTCTTAATGAGATGCTGTAACCGGAACATGATCTGCTGACGCGTGAGAATTGATGTCTGACTCCACGTCTTGAATGCATTTTTCGCTGATTCCACAGCATGTTGCATTTCTGCTTGTGTGCACTTCGGCACACGTGTCACGACTTCATTTGTAGCCGGATCATGTAAATCAATCCAATCCTTAGTCTTTGACTCTACGAACTTCCCGTCAACAAACATTTTTGTCGTTGGCACTGCAGAGCTCGCGTAGGAACGTCTCGCCACATTGAGGGTCTAAAATAATCGAAAAAAAAAAAACATTTGATGAACTTTCAAATGAGGCCCCTCCGGTTGATTCTATCGCCTTCAATCAGCGATTAAATTGCAAATTAGCAGCACTCTGCCACATAATTGTTCTTTCAATTGAAGGAACTTATGTGGAGCTGGGTGCCAAGGGAGGCACACACGAGTGGACAATGTATTACCAAGGCCACACAACTTGGGAGTTATGTAACGACAGACTAATCAGCAATTTTGGCTAATTTTTCACCCAAAATTCCCATTTTATGAAACAATTAAAAATAAAAGAAAATTAATTAACTTACCTCGCTTCCGATTAATCGCAGCATTGTGAAAAAATGTTCAAATTGTGTAGAAATACTAAAAAAAAACAATTTCGGAGAGTATCTTCCTACGTTGAGGATTACTGAAGAGCAACTGTTTGACGTATGCCGAAACTCGCGCGATACGACCCGCGTAGTGATCGCGTTATCAAAGAAAATCTACCAAGACAAATGAGCTTTGCTGTGTGCTCTAGATTTGGATTATGTAAAATTCCTTGAATTTATTTTGATGCAAAAGTTAAAAAAAAAATTTTAATAAAAAAATATTTTTAATTGAAAAATTTTATTTTAACTCATAAGCTGAACTTTTTATATATGTTTTAAGTAATATTTTTAAAAGATCATTAAAGAAAGATCTTTTTCAATTAAAGAATTTTAAAATTCAAGCATATCTCAATAAATAATAAAAGTTTTAATCTCTAAAGAAGGTATTGGAACATTAAATCGATTTTATCAAAATCGATTGATTACAATAGACATTGAGCTACACGACAAGTAATACGAGTCATGCACTTCTTTATCATTTCCGGCTGATCGTGATTTTTGAACTAGCCCTTTATCATATTTATTATTTTTCAAGATTTCAGAGGAATAATGCCAAAAAGGTAGGTTGAGATCTTCTTCGCATCTTTGAATACCTTTCTTCATAAAGCCTTCCAGACAATTTTCAGAAGAGGAAAAGGAGAAGTTGGACATTCTCGGAAGGAATGATGAAAATTACCTTAGATGTGATGCCATGGCAACAGCGCTCGAGGGAATAATTCTATCATCAAATAATCCATCTTTCCAGGAGAAATGTATAAAGCTCCTCCTTGGTGATGAAGGCCAAATTGAGGATTTGAAGCACAACATCCTCATGCGACTCTACCAAACATCAACCAATAAAATGCAGAAGAAATAATTCTAATCATATCTCTAGCAATGATTATTTACATTTTATAGATTTTATATATAAAAAGAACTAAAACTGAGAATTACATAAGATTTGGGGGAGGAGGAACTACTTCTCAGTTTTCTCAGTCTCAGAGTGCTTTTCCAGGAGGGCGCTTACAATCCCAACTTTCTTGAGTTCCTCAATCAGTTCACCATTCTGATGCATCTGCAGTATGATGTCACAACCACCAACAAATTCCCCATTTATGAAGACTTGAGGGATTGTTGGCCAGTTGCTGTATGTTTTAATTCCTGAAAGAAAGCAAAGATTGTGAGCATAAAGGAGAATTATGGAAAAGAAGAAGCTTTTTACCCTGTCGAAGATTCTCATCGGAGAGAACATCGTAGCTATCATACTTAATCCCGTGCATCCTCATCACCTGGACCACAGCATTACTGAATCCACACCGAGGAGCTTCCGGATTTCCCTTCATAAATACAACAACTTTATTCTTTGTCACCATGTCTGCAATTTCCTTGGACATTGGGGATGTTGTGTAGGTGCATTTTGTTGTATAATTTGCCAGAAATTTCGACTGGCGAGCAAATCTTGCGAGGAAACTCATCTTGCTGATTTTTCTTTACTGACTTTCCGGTGTATGTCACAAAACTACAGTCATATCCCCATTTAAATTTTTCGGATACTCTTCTTACGCATTAAAACCAATGGGTTGGAATGAGTTGGGTGAATTGTATTCTAACCTTAAAAAATCCCTCATCTCCAACAAAAAAATCTTTACGTGTAAATAAAGAAAATGCATTTGCAATAATAATAAAATGAATAAAAAGGAATATCGTGTTGTGATAAGACATTTTTACATGAAGGAGTGGACAGCTAGTCAAATAAAGGCTGAGCTGGATAGCGTTCACGGGAAGTCTGCACCTGCCCTGAAGACAATTTATTTCTGGATAAATGAATTTAAAGCTGGACGAACATCCACAAAGGACACAAGTCGTGGTGGTCGTCCCAAGGAAATTACAACTGTTGATATGATTGAGAGAATTTACGGGATTGTTATGCTGGATCGTAGTATTAAGATTAAGGAGATCGCTAAGACTGTTGGCATTTCCGCTGAACGAGTACACAATATCCTCCATAAGAAATTGCATATGGAAAAAAATGCTGATCGATGGGAACAGTGTTCGACTGAGACTCCGGATTAATTTAATTTTAAAAGGAAATAAGACTTATCTTTTAAGAGTATTGATAAACTACCTAAAGGCTTTATGATAAGAATAAACAAGAATAAATTGTTTGATGAGAACGATTAGATTAGCAATTTTTACTTTTATTAATTTCTTTCTAAATCTTAAGAATAAAATTTATTTTTTCTTCTAAATTGAAGAAATAGAATTATTTACCATACAAACGGAGCTTTTTCTCGTAAAATTTTTACACCATACTTTTGCCATTCTTGTGAGGTAATCCACAACTCCGATGCACTTTCGAGGCAAGAAAGAACTGATGCTCCCTTCCATGCAGTCATAGCAGGATCCATATCTTTCGGGCTTGTGACTATGTCCAATTGTTCTGAGCGGTAGAGATAGGGAATTTGTAGAGCTACCCGATTCTGAAGCCATTTTCCAATACCCTGGAATTTCATACCACCTCCCACGACAAGAATGCATCCGTACATTTTTCTCTTCAGTTCTTCATTTGCTGTTAAAGAACAATTAAAAAATCACCAAAAAAAACCCATAAAAAGAAGTATTTCATGAAATACTCACGACATCGTTCAATGCTCTGCAAAACAGCTTGATCCAGACCAATAATTTGACCACCTGGAACCACAAATTCCTTCTCAATTTGCTTATTATTCTCCTTATCCTCATCCACGACGATTTCTTCATCGGGATTCTCATTGTGCAAAAATTCCGGAGTTGATTGCTCAAGTTGTTCCTTAGCACTGCGTCTGCTGGTTTCCTTGAGGTACTCCGCATCGAAACAATCTTCCGGATCGTACTGCTTTGTCCAGGGAATTTGAGTCTTTGCTAATTTTGTCGTTCCAGTTACATTGAGGAGTTCCGTGTGGAATAAACTCAATGGTGCCACTATAGCTTCATCACCAACCTGTAGAGTGTATCTGTGTGCTGAAGCTCTGCCCGGTTGAATGGCATCAAAGTGTTTCTCCTCTGAACCACACACGTCCAAATTTACATGACAGAATTCTTCTTTCAGCTTCTTCAGCAACATGGCATCTTGGGGGAGATTTACTTTGCAATTTTTGTAGGGAAATGCACATTTTTGGAGGAGCCAGTAGAATGTCTGTGTCACATCCCCACCACCATATTCCAAGCGAACACGTGTGTTGGGATGAGATATGGCATCCTCAACACAAGAAACAGATGTCTTCTGATCACCCACATCCACAACGCAGGCATACCCTAAACCAGCTCCAAATGTTGCTGCCACATGATCCTGCACGAGGAAGCAACTCTTGAATCCCATTCGACAGAGAAGGAGTGTCATGAGCTCCCGGAGATATGCTCTATTGTAGATATCCGGGATGACTAGAACTGCTTTATAGGCAGACAGATCACTAATCTTAATTTCCATTACAGCTGAGAGAACATACTCCCAGATGGCTTGAAGATCAGTCAGAACGGAAGTCAGAGAGCCCCCAATGTCCGTGTGAATATTTAATTCTCCCCGACGCATAGGGAAATGAAGATTGAAGTCCCCATTCGGGTCGAGATTAAGTACAGAATTCCCAAATACTGTATCCCCCTTTGGCTCATACCAATCTGATGAGGGTTCATTGAGAACATCCGGAGTAGAGCGGCGATTGAAGGCAGATATTTGCTGTGGGGGTGTAGCGTATCTCCTCCTGCCATCAGACTGGAGACACGATTGCAGTGTGTGGGAAACAGCAAGACGACAATCTTCCAATTCCTGCAGCAATTCTGGCGTCTAAAAATAAATTATTTTTGAGAATTTCATTCCCAGAATATCTTGACTTTTTGACTCACCTTTGATAAGAGTTTAGGGAGAATGGTGTCCCGGTAGGCCTTTCCTTTTGGCCCCTTCCTACGTGCCACAGCATGTAGAATTGTATGAGGATTGAGATCAGAGGCTCTCCCAATCCGCAAATTCAGAGAACCCGGATGAATTACAATTATCTTTTGAGCTTGAATTTGCTGAAAGTAATTAAAAACAAATCTAGTGAAGTATGTGGATTAAAGTGTTAGATGTGTGTTAACTTACCTCAGCAGATTCCATGATTTGTTTGTAAAGTTTTAGCGAGAACAATTAAAAATTCTTTTCAAGAAATCCAAAAGAATTTTTCAAGAAAATATTTCAGTTGCCGCTTTGTTTACACTGCAATTTGAAGTTTTTACAAGAATTTCACAACACAGGGTGGTCACAAAGAACCTGCGCTAGATTAAAACTTCAGCTCAGTCGCAGCGTTGTTTGTAAAATTCAGTGAACTTAACCTCACTTTCTATACTCATTAAAAAATCTTTTCTTATTTTGTCATTAATTTTTATTTTTTTATGTTAAATGTAAAGGAAATATATTTGAGAATGAAAATCACTGCCCCTCCTTGCTTGTATTGTTCAGCTGAGCACGCAACTGTTGACTAAAGTCATCCTCGACATTGTCGTCATCCCAGTTGTCCTCCCAGACACTGATTTCCTCCTCCTCCGTTTTAGTTCCCGCCCATTCTACAAAAGAAAATGGAAAATAATTACTTGAGTAACATTTAATAGACATAAGGCTAGGGAAAGCCCTTGGAATTAGACTGGAATTGAAAACTGAAGAACGCAAAACTGCGAGTATTGCAAGATTTTTACCTTCAGCAGGAAACTCCTCGAATTCATCGTCCTCCTCCAGCAAACCAAGATCAACTTTGGGCTTCTCCTTATCAGTCATCTTCAGTTGAATGCAACTACTATTATTTGCAAGAATTTAGTCGATATTTAGTAATGATTCTGCAGTTTTTGCACTACGTTTGTTTGGTTAGTTTCTGTCAATCGAGGAATGAAGTCGTCTCGGAGGTTATGGTAAATGCTGATTGAAGCGACGCTGTGTAGTTGATAAAATTCTAAAATTTCACAAAAATGCTTGCAAACAACAGTGAAAATCGTTTAACGCACCTCCTGGGTGCATATAATTCCGATAGTGATAATGAGAATGAAGAGGAAGCACCGGAAGAGAGGAAAAATGGGATGAATGCAGACAACAATACATTATACACAGAGTGGACGCAATGTTTTGACAGAGATTCCGGACATCCCTATTTCTGGAACATACAAACCAAGGAGGTAACATGGGAGATGCCACAGGAGTACAGTACCTATCTGGAATGGGTGAAGAGCAGTAAATTCAGCCATGAACAGAGGTGGAAGGTTTACGAGGCGGAGGACACAAAAACTCCCTACTATGTTGATGAGGTCACGCGCATTGTTTTCTGGGAAATGCCTGAGGAGTACAAAAAAGGTTTGGCGTCTCATGAGAAGGAACCCGTGAAGGAAGTCCGGAAAGAACCGCAGAAGGAACCCCAAAAGGTTCTGAAAAAGGTGGAAAAGAAGGTGCACAAAACGCAGGCAAAAAAATATCCGGAACATCTTACAAATTACAATTCCGACGATGAGAAGATTGAGCTCATTTCCTCATACGGGAGATCCAGTGATTCATCTGAGGATGAATGTGAATCAACTGAAGGTCAGGGTGAAAAGTCAAGAACAACTGCTATTGCTGAACATTCAGCAACTTTAGGAAAGAAGACAAAGATTGAGGTAAGAAATTCCACGGATTTCTTCATTAAAAAGTATTTTTTTAAGACAATAATATGATGATATCCTGCGCCTGAGATTCAAATAATTCCGTTGCATTACATTCGCTGGGCTCAAGTGCTGTGAATCTTATTCCTAGGACTTTTAATATTATAGTAGAAGTTTGGTTGTTTGGTCCATTAGTTCTTGGGCTCAACGATGTGCAATCGGTGCAATCCAATGATGGTTAAGTTTTCAATCTGAAGTCAATCCTTTCCCTTTAAATAAAATTAATTTATTAGAGGACATTTATACAAAAAAATCTCACATTTCCAGGCATATCGTGAAGATGAGAAATCATCGGAAAAACCTCCTGAACCGATTCCCAGCGAGGAACTTCTTCCATACAAATTGTATTCCCACGATCCAAATGACCATCATGCAACGGATAAAACAGTAAATACCACCGGAAGCAGTATTCTCTTCAGCAATGAAACTTCAGTCACTCTCTCGGAATTGGAGAGAACCTATCAGGCGGACAGAGAGAAAAGCAAATCACCGGAAAATCTCCCAGGATCCGATGCAAATAAAATGTCGGAGAAATCTTCAATTTCCAACATGGAAATTGATATGAAACTCACAATGAGGAAGAGAAGAATAGAAATTCCAAGAATTCCCCCGAAGACAGAACAAATTTCCAAACCGGAAACTGACCAAGATGATTCAGGGAGTTCGGAGAACAAACCCAAAGGAAGTCTCTATGAGAACTTTCAGAAGGGAGGTGTTGAATTTTCTGATAAAAAGGATGAAGAGATGGAGAGTGAGGAGAAACAAATTGAGACAACAACGAAGGATGCTTCAACGGATACCGCGACTGATGATGAGCAGAGCATTGAGGAAGTGAAGGAACTTAGCTCGTTAATTGGTGCAAAAGTAAAATTCCTGTCCGAGGGAAGACCCATTATTTCTGGAGTACAGATTATGCAGATTCAACTTGAGGTGAGATTTTTCTGCTTAAAAGAAAAAGTTTTTGCAGAGAAAAAAAAATCTTTTTATTAATTTTTCAGACTCTCCTGGCTGCTTTTGATACTCGACACCTATCAAAGCACTACATAATGAATTGGCTCAACACGACGACAAAAAGCCTCTTGCAGCTGGAGAATGATGTGGCCCCAAATGGTTGGAAATGCAAATGGGATAGGTAGGATATTTTTGGATTTGTATCGCAAAGATCGCCAAAGAATTGGCCCTAAGCCCCCCAATAGGCAGCCTTTGCCTCAAAATTATTATTTACTAGTCAACCCGAGCCCCCAATCACGTGTGAGCAAACTCCATTTTAAGCTATAAAAGGGGGGCGTATATTAGTAGGGGGGATGAATAATACGGTACCCCGAAAAATTCTAAAAATAAAAAAATCCCGTTATCTGACCCTTCAGCAGGTAGAAAGTGGGAAAAATTAGTTTTTCTGTGGGGGCGCTACAAAGGGGGGTTGGGGCGGAATCCCATATAGCGCTTGCAACTCGTATTGACCCCCTCTACCCCCATACCAAATTTCATCAAGATCGGCCCAGCGGTTTAGGAGGAGTTCATGTGCCACAGACAGACAAACAAACTTTTCAGCTTTATATATTAAGATATGTAAAAGAAAATCTATATCCGACTGTGATTCCAATAGAAATCCTCTTCCCAAAGGAACAAAATATAGGCTTCGTTGGGAGATTGATCTTCAGCAAAACATAGTGAAAATGTTTAATATTTAAAGAAAAAAAATGAGAAATTCACTTTCAGGATCTTCTTTAGTAGCATAAAATAATGAATTTATTATGTATTATGTTGTATACATCGAGGTATGTATAATTTTTTTTTCTACAAAAACCCTTTGAATGATTAATTTAATGGAGTTTCTATGCTTTTATCTTAGCAAAAGGACGGCTAGAAGCGATATCCGGGAGTTGCTCAGAATGTGTGTGCTGTGCAATTCTAGGAGCTCTCTACCTGATTTTTCTTCTCAAACTGAGAAGAATTTGCTCGGGAGAAAAAAAAATTCACAAGAACAATTGGTCAGAGAATATGCTCGCTGTATTGTTTTCTTCTTTTCTTTCTCTCTTTTTTCGGCTTCAAAAAATTTTAGGGAAAACTCCCGGTACTACTACCAGAATTTGGCCACTGGCAGGATACAGTGGGACTTCCCGGAACCCGATGTCACGTGTGCTGGGGACGAAATGGAGATTTGCACAACACCACCCTATCCCGGAGCGAGTGAAACTGAGGTACCCATTGCGAAAAAGGCAAAACTTTCGGAAGACAGTGGGGATGAACTTCGTGCACCTGAGCCGCCAGCATGGAATTCCAGTCCGGAACCACCTCCTGCGCCTATGGTGAGGATCCTAATTCTTTTTTTTCCTTCTTTAGCATCTTTTCTTGACGTTCTTTTACTATTCCAGATTACTCCTGTACCACCACCACCGCCGGTGATAACAAATAAATTGAATTTGGAGCTGGATTACTTCTACTCTGATCTAGCATCCCTGGAGACGTCAATGAAACCACCACCTCCGGAGGTGATTGAAGAAGCACCGGCGGCGGATGTGAAAAAGACAACGAAACCGGAAGTTGAGCCACCACCAATTGCCCCGAGTCCCAAAGTGAAGAAGAAGAAGGTTAAAACATCCAAAACGGACATGAAGGAGGTTTCTCTCATGATGGCTAAATGGCAAAAGGCGCAACAAGACTTACAGAAGTAAAATAAAAGAAATATTTTTTTCAATATCCCTTCTTATTTTGCATCAAGTGTTTCCGGACACACATTAAGCCACAAGGGCAGATGCCGTGCTGGATTCGTATTTCCAGTTTGGTGGCAAAACCCCCTTTGTTTTGTAGAAACGGGCAAGCCGATGAATACGGGATTCCACGAGAATAAGACGGAATTTGCTGTCCTTGTCCTTACGATTCCTCTCGAGGTGCTTACGGATGGCCACGGCCTTCTTGATCAGGTAGTACAGATCCTCCGGGATGTCAGGCTTCAAGCCCACGGATTTCATGATACGCAGGATTTTGTTGCCATTGACAAATCTCACCTGAGCAACACCGTGCGAATCTCGAAGGATAATACCTGTAAAAAGAAGAAATGATGCAAATTAAATTGAATTGTTGTGTCCGGAAGACAAGGAAACAGCATTAATTAACCTCAAAACTTACCAATTTGCGATGGGGTCATTCCCTTCTTTCCCAACCGCTTAATTTGATCCTTAACATCATCCGCGGTGAGTTTAAGCCATGACGGCACGGAGCGGCGATATGGAAGTGCTGATTGGGATATACCCTTGCTGAAAAGATACAAAAAGAAAACATTATCCATGTGGCACCGGACATAAAAATCCATTTTTCACGCATTTCCACTCAAATTTCCTAATTTTTACTCAATCCACCAAATAGAACAAACACTAATTTCAATTTTCTCAATGATTTCACACAGTTTTGAGCAAAATATTTAGAGATATTTACCCAGGAGCGTGCATACGACCCATGTTGACGGATTTTTATTCCAAAAGAGACAGAAACCGGAAATAGCATCAACGCCATATTGCTTTTAGTACACGTAATTTAGTTTAGACTAGTTTGTTCATTTGAACTGCTATTATTAGTGTGTCCCATAAATAACTGCTTTCACAATTTTTTCACGTTTTTCGGCGAATTTTCCAGGCTCAGGAGGGGGCGTCGCGTAGATTGGATATCGCGAAAAATCAATTCCGGTAAATAAAAAGTTCTATAAAATTTTCAGGAGGGAAAGTCTCAAAATATTTCTCCCAAACAATCCCACTTGAAACTCAACTGCCATTTAAATTTAAAATTTCCGTTAGAAAATTAACATTTCGCGAGAGAAAAATCACATTTTCCGCTCGGAAAAGCCCCAAAAATTCTGGAAAAAACGCTAGAAAAGCTAGAAAATATTAGGTAAATAGCTTGTTTGCGATTAAATCACTTAA
Organism: Lutzomyia longipalpis; assembly: GCF_024334085.1. Lineage (NCBI taxonomy): Eukaryota > Metazoa > Arthropoda > Insecta > Diptera > Psychodidae > Lutzomyia > Lutzomyia longipalpis. Next base: position 43,750,855 of record NC_074707.1, on the reverse strand, counting down.
ACAAAAATCTGAAAATAAAAAAAAATCTTTTTCTTTCCTTTTTTTTTTTTACAAATTATTTAAATAAATTTAATAGCAGATACGTCGATTTATATTTTATATTTAATGTCCTTTAAATTTTTAATTATGTAAATAATGTATTGCGTACACAGTAAAAACAATTTTATCAACCATAATTTTGTTTTATCATTTTTTTAGCTTCAGTGTTTGTGGAATAAAATTTTCCCAGAATTTTTCCAATAAAAAATGCATTAAATTATTATGCTAGTGTCCACAGTTTTTTTTCTGTTCCAATTACTTTATCAAATAATTGGAGGCTGCATTAATCCCAATTGCAATAATTTGAAAAATAGCAAATATTTGAGTTCCAATTTTTGCGTGGTGTAGAAAATTGGTGAGGTGAGTTGATTCAATAGTTGACACACTGTTTAATGTTGACCCTCGTGCGATGCTCAATGAAAAATAATGCCCACTGTTTGCCAGTCTTTTTTTTTCAGCACGAAAGTGCATTTGAAAAATAAAACCACTCTCTATGTACCCACTCATTAATTAATTGGTCAGGGGGGTTTATTTGTGTGTGATGGGCACAAAAAAAAACGAGGTGAGAAAATTGACGCTTAATGTGTGGATTGTTTGGTAATTTTGGATTTAATTTCAAACTATATGTACATTTTATTTGCATATTGAAGGACATTTTTCCTTAATCTATCTAAAAAAAAAAAGAAATTCTCTCTACGCAAAGAATGCAGCAGACAGAAAGTAGAAACTGACACTGAAACAACAAGAATTCTAATATTTATTTTGCACACCTTTGCACATTTGCATTTCAATCAATTCTCTTCGTCATTTAGAAAAGATTTTCTTGTTAATCTTTTCTATAAATACCTACAGTATTAGAGGATTGAATGTGGGACAAAATTCTCTCTTTCTCTCCTACAAAAAGAGGCCATAATATTGTAGATTAATTTAGTCCTGCGAAGATTTGCTGAATGACTACATATCATGCGAATATCTCTCGCATAAAAATTGTGTTAGGAATAAAAAATATATTTATTTTTTCGCCACGTGTGTAAATTTAACTTTTATTTCTTGCTTTCTCCTAACAAATATTTGCACGAGAATTCCTCTTCGCTCAATCCACATAACTTCATATATATTTTCCCATTAAATCTCCAAAAAAATCGACTCCATCGTCTTCATTGTCTCGTATGTATGATGATGTCGTTGTAAGAAATTAATATAAATAATTATTTTTTTTCTAATTTAATATTATATTCAAAGAGTTATGGTTTAAATTAATAAAATCTGATCGAATGATCCACCCGTTAATTAATAAAAAAGCTTTCTATGAATTCTTGAGTTAGTCAAAGCTCTATCTTTTCTGCGAAATCAATGCGAAACTTGGTTTTGGCCACGAAGTAGAACACCAGCTAATAAATTCTTATTCTTATTAATTCATTTAGAAAATATTTTGTAGATGTAATATAAATCACGTAATCAATGGAAAAATAGTTTTTACTGTTTTAAATTAATTCTTAACTATATACATTAAGGGGAAAAATATTATAAAGTTGTAGAATTTTATGTATTTTTCATGGAAAGAATTCTAAGATTAAAAATCCATCCATCCCTTAAAACTTTGAAAGAATTCTAAAATTCTTTTGATAGGTCACGTAGTTTAATAATAAATTTAAATTTTTAATCAAATGGACAACAAAGAAACTAAAAAAAATATTCTGAATAAAAGCGACCAAGAAACCCTTGAAATCTTTAAATTTTGTACTGAAATTTCAAGATTTCAAGCGAATTTCAAGAATTTCTTGGTCGCTGAATAAGGCCCAATATAGCATAAAATTAAAAAAAAAGAAAAAAATATAAAATTGTTAATACAATTTTTAGCATAAACTTTTATTGAATTTTATGAGTAACCACAAAAAATCCTACATTGTCAAATTGAAACTTTAAGCAGTTCATAAAAAAGAAGTAATTAAATTTTCCTTTAGAGCGCAAAAAATAGTTTATTTAAAACATTTTTCAATTATTTCGGTTAAGCAAAGATTTAATGAGAAAAAAAAATAAAATGATTTACTTTTCACTCAATTCCGCACATAAAAATTACCGAAAATGTGCTACTGATGAAGAAATTCAAATATTTGAAAAATAGTTAAGCAATTAATTTGCATATTTGTTGACCCTATAAAATATTTGTTTATTCAGCTCAATTGCATTTTAATTCACTCGGCAATTCTGCATTGATTGAGCGTCAAAAGCGTCAAAAGAGTTTTTTTTTGTACCCTGCATATATACCTTTATTGATTTTTTATTCAACTATATGTAGGTATAATGTCACCTGCAAATAAGCTCCCTCTCAATTGGGGGCTACAGAGACCAAATATGTATGTATGGTATTACAAAAAAATAGCACAGTGAATTGCAAATGAAGCCTTCTTGTGTGGAAAATTTGTTGGAATAACAGAGAATGTTGTATTTTATCTTATAATTCCTTGTGTGAATATTTTCATGATCAACAGAGAACATTGTGTATTAGTTCAATATTTATTGGTGGTAAATATTTTGGCTTTTGATATCGATCTTTATGTTTTACTTTTTTTCACTTTCCTCCATTGCTTTTCCCTCCTGCTTGCGCTCTCCCCCGCATTCAGACTTTACTCCTCCCCTTCCCCCACAGCTCTATGTATAGTATACCGCTTTGCCCCGCCATTTTCCTGTACAGTGAGGAAAAATGTCCTGGAAAATGTATGTGTGGGGGATGTAAGGGAGGGTACGAAAAATGAGAAAAAATGGATGAAATTGCTCTGGGTGGTCCGACAATGGGGTTGCAAATGGATTATTTTGCGTTCTACCTTTTTCCCCCTTGGTGGACGGACACACAAAAGGGAGGTTTGAGTGAAGAAAAGCCCGGAAAATGGGGGACAAAAAGAAACGAGCTCTCTGCAATAATTTTTATCCTTGTATAAGCATGTATAGGTAAAGTGAAAAGTTGGGAGAAAGCTCTGCAGCGCAAGAGAAAATTTTTCAAGGGAGATAAGTTTTATTCCTTTACCGTGTTGTGCAGAGTTAAGTCGGATAAAGATTAAAGATTCCGATTTTCAGGGATCTCTAATATGTCTTAAATGAATTATTAAATCAATACGGTTGAAAGCTTCATTAGAATAAATAATTGAGATAGATAAATCACAGAAGGTAAAGACACAGATAGTCGAAAGAGACTGCCTGGCTTTTAAATCAGGTCCATGATAAATTCCTTAATATTTTGCATATTTGGGAGGAAAAGGCAGTTTTCCTAAAATTTCAACATAATCTAATGCAATTTCATCTATAAATTTAATTAAGATGAATTTCTTTTCAACTCTATCAGATTATTTGACTGCGTCGTTATGCTACCTTATGTTTGTGTGCGTATTACGTATTGTGTATACATGTGTGTCTGCAAATTCCTTGCGCAAAGCGGGGGTGCGGGTTTTCAAACGGAAGGGTGGAGAAATGGGAGGGTTGTATCCATCCCATGAGTCCATATTAAAATGATTGCTCTTCTGCAAATATCGCATCTGTTTGAATTATGATGGAACGCGCAAATATTCCAGGAGCAAATATTTGCAATCGCGCTGGGATATGCGCTTGTCGCGTGTGCGAAGGGGAGGCACGATGGCGCGCTCAAAATTAAAAGCACACACAGCGGAAAATGGGACACATTGGACGCCCCATGTGGGCCGACAGAGGAGACCCCTCTTTTGCCATAAAATCGCGGCAAAAAAGTACCGGACCGTAAACGCCCGCGGGGGGTGTAGATGTGGAATTATTATTTACTCATCCCCTTTTTTTTTCCTTGATGGTGGGGTGAGGGTGGCTTTCCAATTGAATTGGTGACGTAATACTCGCATTTTCATCCTGGGGACGCGACTATCGCGACAATTTTCCGCGAGATTGATAAAAAAAACATCCCGCGGCAGGAAAAAAACGTGGATTATCCCGAAATGCTCGCAGAACGGACACTTATATATATATAATTTGAGCTTTCACGACGGAGCTTTCAAAGGTAATAAAGAATACCTATATACATAATTCTGTCTAAGAAATTGGTCAAAAATCCACTAAAAGGCGTCTGATCTTATAATTTTTAAAGATCTGAGATGCGTCTTATATCACAAAGCATGAAAATAAAGGGAAATCTTTGCCACCAAGTATGGCATCTCTGAGAGACATAGCATGGTGTATTATTGAGTTTAATGCTGAAAATATTCCAAAGTGCAAACAGAAAAAAATTGACGAGCGTGAAAAGAAATTCCAATGAATGATATCCTTTTATTTATGTGAGTGTGTGACGACACAACATCAAATATTGATTTGAGCATAAAATTGTCAATATAATTTAAAGATTTCTTCGTTGGAGGCACTGCTGTGGTGGAAAAAATCACAAAATGTTTGCCAAGAGGGTGCGAGGCGTGGAAAAAGAAGAATGGCGGTCTTGAGACAATATACCAATGAGGAGACGACAATTGTACATCAAATGGGACAAAGAGACACCGACTTATAATGGAGCTAAATTGCATAAATGTGTCACCAAGTGGTTTAACGTTTAATCTTCAAATTACAAACATTCTGTATCGACTTGGGCCGCCATTCAGGGCACTTTTCCAAAGGAATTATACAACTCCTCCTCAGATAATTTATTATCGTTTTTTTATCCAAAAATAAAGCAGACGATTTGCAAAGCGATTTTTTTATATCTGTCTTCTCAACATATTAAGCGTATTAAGAAAAATAAGTTATAAAGAGACTGAATTGTTTGATTACAAATAAATCCACTCTCCTTCCTCTACCCAGACTATATCGTCATATCTCCAGCAATATTTCCTGCGAAATACAAATTTCCTGCGATGTTTGCACAATTGATTCAGTGTGACGCGACCTGACGAGCAAATTTTGCAATTTTCCACTGTTTATCCGGAACCAATAAACATGTTGAGCCAAAACTGCAAGAAATATCCAATTTCGTTCTCTCCACTCGAAATATCTTTCCGCCCCAAGCCACGCACCATTCCCCAAACAATTGCAAAATTCAAATATCTACCTATATTATACATATATTTTTAACTCAAACCATACCAAATTGCAACCCCTTTCATATAACATAAATTTTGGTTCAGTCCCTTTGATGTGCTTTGGATAAGGAAAATTAGTGTAGTCCTTTCGTTTGGCGCACACCGGATATTTTCTACGCTATACCTTTACTTCCATTTCACCTTTCTTTTCACTAAAATTACACGTTCAAATAATTTTGAACCTCTACAGTGCGCTTTGCTCAAGTGGACTGAAGAGATTAAAAGAGCAAATTACTCATGGAATCTCCTCCCCCAAGTGTAGTAGGAAAATAATTTCAAACATTCTGCTATTTACCCGGAACACAGGAAAATAGAGAATTTTCTATTCCAAGAAGCTCCAGAAGGGAAATTGAGAATCTCAATTTAGAGAATTTTCAAGGGTTTTGAGGGATGTTTTTTAAAAAAAATTAAGGGATATACAAAGGTTTAATTATTTAAAAAATTATTTCAATGTTTGAAGGAAACAATATTAATAGAATTTGGAAATCAGCATTGGATCAATAAATTTTATTTAAATATATTCCTTCTGCAATTTTCAATTAAGATTTTTCAATAATATTTCTGTTATATGTAGGAAAATTTTTATTTTATCTTTGGAAACAAAAATTTCAAATGCAAGTGCCCAAGTTTGCGTGATCATGAATTTATTTGGGTGTTGTGTTGATAAGAAAACATGAGAGAAGAGGCTCCCATACTTCGTAATCTCAGCACAACACAGACAACACACGAAATAGTGTCGAAAGATTAAAATGTGGGTGAAAATGCAGAGGGAGGCGCACAAGATGGGAAACTGTTTAAGTTTGTTCTCAGGAATAAATTAAAAGTTGGAGGACACGTGCATCGTACGTGATTATATTATAAAAATTTGTCAAAATGCAACTACACACTAACTATACACAAGATCCTCCAGGGGGTGGGGAGGGGTGAGGGTGGTTGGTCTATTGCGGAAGATTTTCGTGGGGTGTGGGTTTTCCTTCTTATTTTCTGCAAAATTGTATTTGCAGCCGCTGGAACATGTGGTGGATGTTTACATAGGAGACACCCGCTCATGACTGGAGGAGGAATCACAATGCGAGGGGTCCTGCATGAGGGGCCAATAAATGATTTCTTTTTGGGAAAACCCTCCCGCGCAAACCCCTTTGGCAAATAAACATGTTCGTTTAATGCAAAAGACTACAAATTGTGCAATATTCAAACTCCATTTACAATTTTGTTGATTTTATTCTCGAAAATTAAAACCTCTGCCCATTGTTTGATTTGCAAGAGTCGCTCTGTCGGCCTTTCATCCCTTTTCTGGCTGGTGGGATTATGATTTATTTGGTTTTAATTAGAGGAAAATTTATTGCTTTTCCCATCCTCAAAACGTTCAAAATTATTTCTGCCTCAATTGAAATGCTAAACAGCTTGCGATATCTGTTGCATTATATATATTTATACGATGCTTTAGGCTATGAAATCACTCGCATGTCCATACGGACAAAGAATTTGAGTGACATCGAGAGGTGAAATGTTTAGAGGCATCCTCATGGTGGATTTGTCACAGATATTTTTCGGCATAGTCGAAAACATTGTATTTGTTTTCGGTCCTTTTCTTCTTTTCTTCCTTTTCTTGAGGAAGAGGAAAGGAATCGCAAAGAAAAATGGGAATGGGAATAAACCCTCAAAATTTTGCTGTCATAAATTTTGAGATTCTTATGCGATGTATGTACGATGCTTTCGATTAACAAACAAGGCGCCAGATGAATGTATGAATGTTCATTTTAATAATTAAATTAAATTAAATTTTATTAATTGTACGTGAATCGTTTAAATTATTAAGGAACTCATCATTTTTTATTAATTTTATTTCAAAAATGTTCTTTATTGAATTGCTTCTTTCAATTAATTAATAATTTTTGTTCATGAGATTGCTATTAAATGTTCTTGATACCTATAACTACATAAAATATCTATATATACATACATAATTCGTTTTAGCTATCTGTTTCATTCAATATAGTATTTTCAACCGTATGACCTTCTGTGGTCAAAAGAACATGCCACGGAGGCGCTGAATTTCTTCACCGAATTGTTCCAATGGCGTGTAATTCGAAGACAGTTGAGTAAACAACAAACAAAGTATTATTGAATAATAATTGTATTATACGAAACAGACATTCTGGTTATATAGTCTTCTTTGCCACCTTCTCACATTGGGGACTGCTGCAAAAGTTCCCCAGGGAGACGACAATGGGATATGGCATGTTTTTACGTCTTTTCATCCATTGAAAACAAACTACGTGTAGTGTCTCTGTCAAATGCCCATGAATGGATCTTCTTGTATCCTCAATTATATTTTCATTTCTTCCTTCCGTCCATCTAAGGATATATAATTTATTGTTCCGGCCGAGACGCAACGATTGATATTTTTTTTTCGTTCATTGAGGGACTTCTTCTGGAGGTGTGATGTAAGAAAAGACCTTCAATCCCGTTGTAAATTTTTATTGTAAATCTCATAACAAATAAAAGTCAGAGTGTTTTCAAAATATTTGCCAGAGTCTGCAAATGGCAACAAAGAGCATGAGGCTGGTCAAATGGGTCGTAAAAGAAGTCCATAAAAAAATCTCAGTAGAAAGTTAGAGAAATAATTCCTCTAATTCAATTGAGGTCGCTTCTTTTATTGGCAAACGCGATATTAATTTAATTAGCAAATTGCTTTCTTTTGGAACCGAAATTACTCAATCAATTGCTTGTTAATTTATCACCCTTCTATCTGGTAAAAAGGATTACGGAAGCAGTGTGAAATCTAATTAATCACGGTGATGCAAGAGAAGGAAATGTTGGGTGAATTGGTAAAATTGAGGGGCAAATAGCTGAGAAAAGCCAGACTTGTAATCGGAATTGGGGATGTATTTTGCATTTTATAGTATAGCATTGGATATGTCTCTAAAACTCCTAGAATGTTCATAGAATCTTTCGGATCTTTCTCATTTTCTTTATCTCCTAAAAAATACTTAAAATTATTTTTTTATTACATATCCCTATAGGAAAAAAATCCAAAAGAGTTGTGCAAAACGTTAGATAAATCTCCAATAAATCCAATAAAGATTTAATTGATGTAATTCACCATTCGACACACCATATTATGACACATTAGTTGCAGCATTTATCGAGATGGTGCGTAAGGGAGCCTTATGAATGGCAAAAACAACCCCCTGTGGTGCATTCACGTTGTCCTCTGACCCTCGAATAAATCTGCGTGAAAACCAAACCGGATTGAAGGTATAAAAATTCGGAAGCTATTCATTTTTGTACGCACTCCCTTGGGTCTCTCTTGCACCCCTAATGCGTGGGGTGTGTAAAACATGCAGTTTAGGGAAGATTTTAACTCAATATGACTTTGTTGTACATTTTAAAAGGCATGATAAATCTCCATTGTGCCGCACAGCAGGGCACATTTCACACCAACACTCTCACCCACCCTTTTGGCCATTTCTTTTGCAAACATGACATCCCATACATATCTTCGTTATTGTTGAAGATCTTTTAGAAAATATTGCATGCATCATTGTTACAAGGTCCTGTGAATGCGAAAAGAGTAATTGCAATTTGATATTTTGCCATATTTCCGGTATCGTATAGCTATTTCAATTGAAGCAAGTTAAATGATTTATTGGTGATCGAATACAATAATCAAAAAAAATATCTTTGCACGTTTAAAGAAAATCGGAAAATTAAAAGAAAATCATTCAAATTTTCTCTCAAATAAAATTTCAATTTTTTAATAACATTCCTGCAAAGAAATATTTCAACATACATAGACATATGGTGGATACCTAGTTTCAATTGTGGAGAATCCCCCATACAAGGTATTGCACAACAGCCATTAATTAAATACAAAAAACTTTTCGCCAATGCCAAAGCAAATGGTGGAATTGTGTATTTTAATAATTTTTATTCAATTACATAAGACAGAATGTACCTCAAGCAGAAATTCACGGAATTCATGAGCAGGTGGACGAAGACGATGAAACTACAATTTCTCGGATAATTTGCACCCAGACATAAAAATTTACAATTTATCTAATAAGTTTTACATACAAAAGATACCCAACCAAGACAATTTTCTAATTAAATTCAGTAGAAATTTCGTGGAAAAGTGAAGCATGGAATATTATTAAGGATTTTTTTTTCAAAAAACTTTTTAATAGCAAAGAGCAAAAGTTTAGAAGGAAAAAAGGATATACACAGACGAGGGGAGCTTGGTATGGAGAAGTTTCTTATTATGTCAAAAATTTTATACGAGAGCTAAAATGGGAGGGAAGTTGGAAAATATTCATAAGCTTTTCCATTCTCTAATTAACCTCCCACTCTCTCCTTCTTCACTCCACCATGGCCCGAGGGGATGAATACGACAATTTTCTCTCTTTGTGTTGGAATCGAGCTTCACGCACAGTCGCCACGATGAGGCAGTGGGGGGTGGGGGACTGCTCATCGCGCTAATTTCATATAAAAGTTGCATATGAAATGCGAGAGAGAGAGCGTTTCTTGGCATAGAATAGAATTTAAATACATAGCAGTACCACGGAAAAGGTGGTGTACAAGATGAAAATTGTGTACATTAAATCTTAATTAATAAAGTTTCAACATGTAGCCGCAAAAGCTGTGGCAGAGCCAAAAGTTAATACATTTTGTGAAAAGGCGGAAAAAGCGTTTTAGGAAAGTTTACAAGCTAACGAAATTCACAAGAGTTATACGCACCAGAAGATTCTAATTTTGACTTTACTTACCCTCGCCATCATTAATTATTTAGATATTTCGCTAACACAGAGTTCTGCGCGGGGATGAATCCTTTTCGTGGAAAATTGAGGAGGAAAAAATTATATCCAAACTCTCGACTCGACCCCCACTGCAAGAGTCATCTGCCAGGCGTGTGATAAACCTAACTTAATTAATTATGTATACTTTGTTCTTTGGTTAAAACTACAAATTCTACCAGAAATCTCATTGAATTATTAATTTTGGAGTATAACTCGCCTGGAAGCATGTTTCATTTATTCACCTTTTATTTTTTTAAGAAAAATTTCACGTTATCAGCATCATTACAGCATAGGGAGAAAAATCTAATTTACCATATGTAAGAAACCTAGAAAAAAAACGTTTTTGGGCGATTTAAAAAAATTATAGAACAAGAAATTTAGAAAAGAAGTTTTCGAAGATTTTCTTTAAAAAATGAAAGATATTCTTAAACTAGTTTTCTAGTTTCTATTATTCTTTTGACTTATGATTAATCCTGAACTTGAAAAGAAAACTTTCGATTTAATAGATCATTAAATGAATGAAATATCTCCCAATTAGAACAGGAATTATGTAGTCTAATTGTAAGACGTTGCACATAAAGTATTACCTATACAATAAGGATTAAATGGATATTGAAATATCAAACTTCCATTTAAGTGAAAACAATAAAAATTTCCCGATGTAGTGGGTTGGGGGGTACGCCAATCTTGATGGTGGTTTTTGTGGTATGCGACTACTTGCAGGGGGTGAGCATAGAGTATTCTGTATATGCGGAGAAACGAGCTAGGGGGCTCAATTCCTGCTGAGTGTATAAGCGTCATTTTGGTATTTACAGCCTTCCCTCGCATTTTGACGTGAGGGGTGACTCTCGCTTTATTAGTTGACTGGTTCCGCCGAGTTTTATTAAACATTTTATCAAGCAAGTACAGACACACACACAACAAAGGGGATTGTTTTCAGGCACTTTTCCCGGGAAAAACGAGGGTGGATTTTCCATCCGAGAACACATTAGAAAACTTGATAACTTTTCACTCTTTGCTGAACCACCAAACACAGGAGGGGATCAATTGAAAATTTTTGGATTAAGCGGCGTTTATAGCAGAGAAGCCCTGTGGACTTTTTGAGTGAAGTCCTTACCTAGGATTTGCGGGAGGGTATCGTGTTATTAGAAATCACTTCCTTCTGAGATAAAGGAAGAATTTTAAAACAATGTGCTGAGATTTCTTTACAGGAGTGGTAAATATGTGAGGTCAAAGGCAGTCAGTAGGATTAAAAGGAACTTCTTCTTAGAAAGGGACTCCACCCACATAACTTTCAAGAGCTTTAATTAAATTAAATTAAATTAAATATTTCATGAGCACGTATGAATTTTACTTCCAATCGGTCTAATCGCATATCCTGATGTAAATTTTGACCCCTATTCAATTTTCCAAATGAAGATGTCCAAAAGGGGATGATTGATGACCAAATTAATCAATCCTGTCAACTTATACGCCACTTATCGCATTGCAAATTTTCATTTTATAATATTAAATAATAAAAAAAATCCATATTAATAAAAATATCCATGAACATTGCAGAGAAATTTCGCAGTGAAGAATCGCCAGATGGACGAGAGGTTGGAAAATAAAACAACTTGAGAACATTTCAAGGGAACGTCACCAAAAATCACCCTCGAGATATCAAGTGGATTCACTCCACCCTCATCGTTCAAAAACAGATCCCTCATTTTTATCGTGGTTTGGAGAAAAATGCACTCAACGCGTTCCATGATATGCCCATAACTCTCGAAGATGCTCAATCGCTTCTTCACCGTGGGCGACATAGAAGGGGGCATCCGCAGTGCTAAATTATGACTTGTTCGGAAGATTGGAAGATGAAACAAGAGGCGGGGCTCGAACCAACTTAAATATGGCCGTTTTTGTTTGTGTGGCGCAAAATTTTGTGATCATCTTGAATATTTTTTTGGGGAGATGGTCGCGCACATCATGAGGCATTTCGGGGGAGATGAATTGGTTAGCTGCTGAAAAATATATTGCATGATAAAATGTCCTCTGACCCATTTTCATTCCACAATATATCTCCGATGCTTTACATAACTCTCTGTCGATTCCCATCTCTTGGGGAAAAAGGCAAAAAAAAAAAAATCCCACCACCCGCGTTATCTCACATGCACCATATAAATTCTTCCTGACTTTCGGGTACCTTCTTCCTTCACACAGCTTTTCCTCTCTTCTTCAACCATCATTCCCGTGTAAGCACACGGAGATGGTGTTTCTCATAACTTGGGGGAAAAAAGTATATATACAAACACCCCCCGCACTTAATACATCACTTTTAGTACATGGAAGTTGGTGGAAGGTATATGTAAAATAAGGTAAGGCGAATGGATGTGAAAGATGGCGGGAGACGCACAGGAAATTCACCCAAAAAGGTATTAAATTTCATATGAGGGATGATGATGTTGATGACAATGCGGTTCATAAAGGAAATTAAGGCATCTCTCTCTGGGTGTGTAAACAACACGCAAATGGATATCGAGGATGTCTCAAGCGAGCTGGGGAGGGCTGATCGATCTCTGAGATATTTTTTCCAACGACAAAATGGCAGCCATTTTTAATTTTGTTTTCTAAAATGATTGGGTGGGAAATTCAATTAATTATTTTGGGAAAATATCTTGGGATTTTTTTTCCTTTTCTATCAAATCCTTTCTTTAAACAATTAATTCTCTTTTAAAAGTTATTTTTTTTAAATTAAAGATTAAGTGATTTTTTCTTCCCACATGTTTGTGCAATTAAATAAAATATGTAAATGCCCCTAAATTTTTTTTCTAAATAAGAAAATTTATGATTTATAAGTCACAAAGTCAGTTTTTAAGTCAACTTAAATTTTAATATTGGTTATGGAAGAGAACAACTATTATTAGAATTTATCAAGTTTATGTGATGATCGTAAATCGTAATTCTCACTAAAATGGGGAATTTTCGGGTTTCAGTGCGATCACAGGGTGTGTAGACTGAGCAAACTGAAATTTACATTTTTTCTCGAAAAAGCCGCAATGAAAAGTTGAATAAATTGGCGGCTTTCTCTTTGGTTGAGAGAAAATTTCTTGGAGTGGGTATACAAGAAAAAGAAAAAAAGAGTCACAACAAGGATTCTCATTTAGAAGATCACTTTGCTTTTTTTTGGCTTGCAGCTGAGACAGTGGGGGATAGGGCGAGCAAAGACATCACCTGCGATCGTCAACTCATCATAATATCCCATACACACCATTCAGGTAAAATGTTATCATTCTGCCATCAAACAAAGCAAAATATTGACACAGCACGGCGGCTGGAAAGGAAAGACACTCCATTGCGGCGTTCCAGAATTCTTTTTTTTCCTATACTCTCTATACCAAATTGTTTACGTAGCACATGGAGCAATAGTTATATATATGTGGTACCTTTTGTATAAGGAAGACGAAGGTGGGGTAGAGAGGAAAACCGCGCTCATGTTTTCGCTGAACCGTGCTCAAGTAGGGTGGGGAACTTAATAAGAGTGAAGTGAAGAAAGGACCACCCAATAACATAGCTCTTGAGCACATATTGAGGAAACCGCCGGGGTAAGGAAAAGCCGAGGTGTGCGTTGCTTTGCGGATGAAATTTCACCATCATAATTCGTCAAATGTGGAAAATTTTCGAGTCCTCACCGCATCACATTCATGATCGTTAGTCCTTTCATCACAGAGCTCTCCCACACACTTTTATCTATCCAATTAATTTGGAAATGGTGAAGAAGACATTTTACATTAGCATGTGTACATTATGTATTCAGGATATATGTTGAAGGAAAATTAAAGCTGCCTTCATTTCATCCAATTATTTGAATTTATACCATTTCGTAATTGCTGTGATGTTTTGCCAATATAGTATTGAGCACATTGTGATCATTTCAGCTTTCTAATAACAATTAGGCCCATTACATAAAATCTATGCTGTAGCACTACATAATTATATTTAATTAAATTGAGTAATTAATTTTCGTTATTTTTCCGGTAATTTGTGTCAAGATAAATTCTATATTCCGCAATAAAAAAATACATATTGTTTTTTCCTACGATTAATTTTCACCTTGATTGATTTGTGTTTTGAAATTACTCTACGTCAAGTGTTTCAGAATGTAACTAATAACTAAAACTTTGTATAATGTGGTAAAAAAAATCTATTGACATAAAACAAATAGCAAGTGGCAATGAATAAAAAATGAGAAAATTCCTCGATAGAAACACAGAAATGTGTGTATGTGTATTTTTTTCCTCTATTTCTTTTTCCCAACTTCCAAAGTCCTATTCCAGCAGTGAAATAATTTATGAGAATTTGTATTTCCATTACACCACCAAAACGTTTTTCACATTCATTTTCATGCTCCACATTTTGCCTTTTCCATTCTCTCTCCTCACTTTTTTTTTCGCTCCTCTGTGTCCACATCTAATTGGTGGGTGGGATAAAGGTGATTTTTCTTCTCCACACCCGCACATAGAGATCTATTTTCTTAGAATTTTCTTGTTGTATTTTTTTTTGGGGGAACTTTTTGTGTATGAAATAGAAAAATATTTAAAGTGCACACAACATAAAATGGTGGATCCATTGCAGTGGTTTTATGGCTTCCATGGGGAAATGTTTGGTGGGTGCACTAGCAAATTCAAATACAAATCACCTTATTTAAATAAGGTTTGGCAAATGTTCAAATTAGGCTACCCCTACCATCCAGCACATACCGCATACTCCTGCTGGCGGCACTAAAAGCCGCGATGCAATCCTAGTTGCAATCACTGAAACCGCAACGTTCCCAGTCATACCACCACCCCATGACCACATTTGGGCAGTGAACCACCGTGGGGGCTTCGTTTCGTATGCGAATTTTCATTTATTTCCACCACTTTGGGGCGTTCGAATGTTAGTATTTGGATTGCACGGAGGCACCAGGCGCCTCCACTTGCTAATAAAACATCATTCGTCATTTGGAAAATTTGCAATAAAAGCCAATGTGCTTCAAGCCAAATTTTCCAAGCTGAAAATTCATGAGGCATCAGAATCAAAGCTCCATATACATCATCTATTCATCGAATATTTTCATGATTTGTGTGGTATAAGCAGCATTTTATTTAAACAGAAAGATTTCAATTGATGAACTGATTAAAACATTTTGAGAAATTAATATGTTTTTTAGTTAAATGTTTCCTTCATGGAAAATTGCTTGAAAATTTAAGATTTTCAACGTACCTATCAAATAGAAATCAAGTTCTTTAAAATTGTATGTTTAATTGCTTTCTTTTAGTGTTCATTAAGTGAAACTTACCTGTATCTTCAGGAAGATTCCCGCCATTCAATCATAAAATATTTTAATTTGACATTGTCAGTAGATTAAAAAACAATAATTCAATTTTAATTCGTGAAGAAAATTTAATTCAAATATTTACTGTTTTGTGAAATTTATTATGAAAATATTGGATTTAAGGAAACGTATACATAGTGAAAAACAACTTTTCCATGTAAATTTGTTGCGAAGTGATGTCCTGAAGTTGTTAGGCATTGAAGGTGACGATAAAATGGAAAGTACACACACACAACTTGGTGATGGAAAAGAAGTATGTACATACAAAAGAAAAAGAAAATTTTCCCTATTTCGCAAATATTCAAGGCAAGTGCATTGTATTCCAACCCCCGCGTATGCCATCATCGCATGTTGTACATAGAATGTAGCACACACTATATTGAGCGTCGATATCCTTCTTGTGGCACTCCGGCTATATCTTTGGGAAATTCGTGTGAAGCGGTATATAAGGTGCGCCATCATATCAGAGTTTCCATGGAAACTCACAAGCTACCCTTTTCCCATTCACCACCCACCCCCCGATGACACTCTCACAGAACCCATCATCAGTCAAGCGCGCCCCCAAACTCGGCCGACGCTTCAAATGGAAACATACCCCATCCCTCCTGTGCCGCCATGTGCTGTATAATTTATGTTGAGTCCTCTGTGTAGGCGCCCGCATGGAGAATCGAAGGCAATGCCTTTGCACAGTCACTCAGCTTTATCCCGCACCAACCCACTCTCCTTTTTGCCGACTTAAATTGAAGTTAAAGCTTTCGAATAGGCCATTGCAATGCAACTCCGTCCATTCTGCGCGAATGGGCAAAAAAATCGTTCAAAGAACTTGTTTATTCGGTACTTAATTGGAAGAAAATCAATTAAAACTATATGAACTTTGGAGGGGGGGGGGAGAGGCGAAAGAAAGGGTTGAAAGTTCCCTTTAATTTTAAATTTAAGGCACAAAGTTTAATAATAAAAATTCAATTTAAAGTTTAAATAGAAAAAGATGCTCAAAGTACGACTTTCTGTAATTTTTTTTCGAGCTTCATAATTGATTTTTAAAGCTTTAAATTTGGCGGAAGATTTCAGTTAAGAAAATGAAAGATATTTTCCAAGTAATGGACCAAGTGTGCATTTTCTCCCAACATTCTTAAAAAATTACCATGATTAGCAATAATGTCAAGAGACTTTTGGAAAGAAAATGCAACATCGTTTGAAGAGACTTTTAGGTAAAATTGACCACCTTGGGTCGGTCTTCTCTGACACAACAATAAAAGCATCATGTGGTGGAATTAATTCTTGATCCCGCCACAAGATAGGTTGCCAAAGAGGCTTGGACACAAGGCAATAATGAGTGGAACTCGAGGAATGTTTTTTAGTGTATAAATGGTTATATTGATATTCAATGGCCTTAAGTACGTACCCAAATATTGGTTTATTAATTAAATGTTTAAATATGAATCTCCCCTCGCCGCGCTCATTTGGGCGACCAAAATGAGTGGAGGTATGAAAAAAAAAACGCCACATGAGGTGAACATGGGAAAGAGAGGACAGACTGAAAAACACACTAACAACGTTCACGAATTATTCAAATTTTGTGAATGGCTCACCTAAAAATCATTGGTATGGCTAATGAAAGAATTGTAGAGGAAATGAGAATTTTTAAATCAAACAATATATAATTAAAATAATTTATAAGTAAATACACGAATGGATGCTTAGAGGAGCTCCACGATTTGGATTTTTGTGGACAGAAATAGCCACAAGTTTGTACCATGGGAGATGTGCGTACTTTATAAACATGGGAAATGGCACCAGTTTTAAATTAAACGTGTGGCTAATTATTATTAATTATGTATATTGTGAGAACGTTGAGTTTTTCACAACATTGAAAATTGAGAAAATGACGCAGTTGTATTAGTTAATATTACACAATAGGTTAGCAATTTTGTTTTAATAAAACTAAAATAATACTTTTTTTTTATTAATTTATTATCAAAAATAGAGTAAATCATAAATTATTTTTTTAAAAGCTTTTTTAGCATATATAAATTAAAGAATTAAAGATATTCCGAAGTACTTTTAGAACCCAATTCCTTTACTTCTGGACCCTCGTAAAAGTGTGCATGAAAAGCAATTTATTTGTTGTAATACAATTTACGACCTGAATGGTTGAGTACGAGCACCCGGCGCCCCCATTGACACCATCGTCGTCGACTCTTAGACCACCATCCTCATCATATTTTGTCCGGATCACGAATAATAAATATTAGCAAAGCAAAGTGTCAACATTGGTTAAACCCTGCAAAAATACCAGAACGAAACGCTTGGCCGTGCGACAATTTCGCCTCGTCTGGCGTCTCTGGGGGGCACCAGTGAACATTCAGATGGAAAATGATGCCACTATCGGTTGGTAGAAGCTTTTTTTTATCCCTCACTCGGGCTTGGATGTGAGAGCACATGGAATTTTTTTTTGCATCATGCTTGAGCTAAGCTGTGGGACATGGTCGTATCGTTATATGCAAAAAGACTGTCCGTTGCCAAGAGCGTTAAAATCTCACCCATTTTTAGCATTTTGTACATCCCAGAAGGAAAATAGCTCTAGGGTAGGTAACCTTTCAGTATTGCCACATTTTGGTATGGACAAACTGCCACTTTTCCACGGGTCCTCTTGCGGTGATTCAAACACCCAAAATGCTTCGGTGGACAGGAAAGAAATGACTAACAAAGTGAATCAAAGCTCACCACCAGGCGCCTCCACACACACAAGGTACTTCATATATACCCTTTTAGTCGCAATTTGATCCGCCCCAGACAGACTCTGTCCCAACATCATCCTTGCTCATCATGTGTGTGTCCATCGATTGTGGCACTTAATCTAGTCTATAATTGAGCCCCCAAAATCCCACCATCAGATCCGTTTTCTTTCTACACAACCTCCCCCCGAAAAATCTCCTCCTGGCATTCGACGCTTTCGGGTAAGGGAGGTGCTAAAACTAGATTGACTTAATTGTGAACAGATCTGCAAATGTTTGCACGAAATATTGAGACTCTGTACGCTGTGTGAGTGTTGTTTGTGTTGTAATGGCAAAAGGGCGACAAAACGAAAGGAAAGTGTGTGCGAGACGAAAGGGATAAATAGCAAAGTGGGTGAGGTGGTCGTGTTGACAGGGTGGATTTGTTTTCTCATTTCTACGAAAATTATTATTTATACCATTCGCCGCAGCATCACAAAACATCCATGTCAAACGGACACTTTTCATTTCAGAGGGATACTCTGGGAATCTTTGGAAAATCCAGGACGATAGAATAATTTTCTTTATTTTTTTTTTAAATATATATAATTTAATCTTGAAGAATATTCGAGGTTTCAGTTCGATTTTCTTACTAAACAATCGATTATTTAGCTATGGAATTATGTATAATTTTTTTGTTCTTTCAGCATTGTCAAAAATTTTACTACATGCTTTCATTTAAAATCTAAAGCTTACAAATCTTTTGGCAACACAAGTTTAATTAAAACTTTTCAATTTTCTTTCCTTTGGAAGAACTTTTTGCGTTATAAAATTTTCATGGAAAGCTCTACCGTTATCTTTTGTCTCAAGGAGGAGACATTCAAAAATAGCTGAAGCATTAGTGATATACCTACATTCATATATATGAGTCAAAGTGAAGAATTTGTCCTATGGATGTGACTGTTGCCCTCTTTTGCCCCAAGGGCAATGAAATTTCACTTTGAAATCACTGTCCTCGGAGACAACAAAAGAAAGGCATCTGAGAGAGATTTCTTATCAAAGTCAGACTATCATGTGACGTGATATCTTTATTGTATGGAGTTTCAAATCAAGGATGTTGTCTCCTCAACAGAGATCAGAGAATATATGGTTCCCCTTGTCAGAGCGATGAACAATTGGATAATTTATTTGAAAGGTGGGGAAGTTGAGACATTTTAACGACACCTCCCTAAGCCATAATTATTGCAGTATATACCTACATATATGTATAGAAGGTATAAAGTGAAGGAAAGAATGGTGAATGAACTAAGAGGTGTTCTGTCGATTTTTTTTACTTCTCATTTTCTAACGTGCACAATTGTGACATTGTTCGCACAACCAAGGAAGGTAAGTTAAAGTTGTAACCGTTGGCGTATGTATTTGAGTCATTCTCTGGGAAAAAGGAAGACGAGCATGATAATTTTCTTATCAACACTTGTGAGCAAATAAAGCTGCGCGTAAGAGTATTCTGGTGGAGTTTGTGGAAGGCCTATGAGAAGAAATTTTGAGGAGAATACATATTTTGAAACACAAAGAAATGATAACAGTATTTTTCGTGAATAATTCTGTAAATAAAATGGTGGTGCGTTGTGGGATGAAAAGTCAAATATTGTGGAAAATTTCCACAAAAATCTTCCCATGAAATGCAACAGTTGTTTTGCCAAATTTTTAGCATGATCGTAGCAAAGTTTTCAATGAAGAAAAAAGTATTCCAGCATATTCACATAAATATTTTCCCATCCATCTTGATATTTTGTAAACAATATAATATATGTACAAAATGCTAGAGTAAATTCCATCCATTAATACGCTCTGGGAGTTCAATGAAACATTTGCTCTTATTATATTTACTAATGTACTTTCAAGTTAAACATTTAATGAAATCAAACTCAAAATATTTGTGTTTTTCTTTAAGTCATCAAATAGGCCAATATTGATCTGATAAACACACAAACTATTCATCAGCAATATTAATTCAATATTCATATTGTTAATAACTCTATTTCCTCTCTACTATATGGCTCGCTTCCTTGACGTAGCGACCCCATTCCACATGTGAGATCGATAAGCTTTGCTCCAAATATTTTTCCGGATATGGGATGTTTCTGCCACTCTTTTCACTTCTTCCCTTTTATTATTTGATTGCAAACAAATTTTTAATAAATATTTCCTTTAATGGTGAAATTATTCAGCCCAGAGAGGAGAGGCGTACACGGGAGTGAGCTGAAAGCAAACAGAGATTTCCATATAGCCGGGGAAAAATTCTCTATGTGGTATATGTGAGAGTCAAATGTGGAGAAGAGTCATAACATGGGTGCTTATATGTGGCTGCCGCATGGGTTTTTGGGGAAAAACGATGTGGAAAGAGCTCTGTATCATGGTGAAAATTTACCTACAAACATTGGAAGATAGAGCAACATTTTCATGTTGTATATCTTTGGAATTTATTTGACAATTGCGTTAGTATTTTATTACAATAAAGTAAATGTCTATTTATACTGTGTAAAGGTTCCTTAACTCTCCCCCATTCCGACAACATACAAGTAAATGTTAGTTTACACGGTAGTTATAATGCATAGAAGTTTGCCAAATAAATACAATCATACACCATGTATGTGAATAAAATATTTACCATTAAAATTATAAACAGATTCTATTTTATTTGCTAGAAGATAATATCGTCAAGTATTTGGGAACATATTGGCTTTTATAATCTTTCTACACAATGTCGCAATTTTTCAGGCCATTCTCTCTTTTTTTTCACATAAAAATCTACCTGTTTAGGTACACACAACAATGCTGCATTTTTGGAAAAGAAAAACCATATCAGTTTTGACAATATTTTCTTTGGAATGTTAAACTTATATTTTTAGTTATTTGCTCAAGATAAACTAATAGATAATGAAATTATTAATTTTGTAAAATTTGCAGAAATATTCTAATTTTATTAAAAAAAATATATTCAGAATAAATAATTTAATAAAATAAGATTTAAAAATTGTGAAAAATTTTCGCTCCTTCAAGAGTTTTGAAAATTAAATTGATAGATGGTTCAGTAATTAACTATGGAAAATCGAGGATTTTTATGAGCAATGTTTAATCAATTTTTTTGAAAATAACAATAATTTTAAACATATTTTTATTAGTTTTTTTTTTAGAAAAATTGTGACAACTTTCATTTCATCCATAACGATGGGAATTTTCATTGTATCTCAAAGAGATTTTGTATTACAATCACCTATTTGTTCGTGTTAGAAGTTGCCAGCTTATGTGCATCGCACGTGGCCTTAATACTTTTGGTCAATTGCAGCCGATTGTGTGACCATGTTAATCTCCTACATGGGCACTGAAGTACAGCGTCTAGCACGCCCAGATATCTCTCATGAAGAAGAGGTACAAAGGGGGGTACAAAGGGAAGGTGTTTTCTGTGTAAAAAACAACTCCATCTCCAACAAGACTCCCTCATCCAAGTCCGTATGATTGTTGGAAATTTCGCAGAATGATAATTTTTTGGGTACACACGCAGTGCAAAACTGAGTATGGAGTTTCCTCATCCCATATAAGAGTTTCACCCGACATGCCTTAAAACACTCGCGCTATCATTTTGGTGTAGTGCGCGCGATGATGACAGTGATTGTGCTCCATGAGTATGCAAAATGCTTATGCAAATACCATGACCACATGTAAATTAACAATTACGCTAATACGTTACCATCGGCTTTTAATTTTCAACTCTCCTCAGCTCCGGTTTGGATTCTTATGAATTGGAATCCTCCTTCATTCTTGGGATAATCCCAATTTGGGATGATAATATGAAGGACTATGAGATGCTTCAGAGTAGAAGGAAGTATTAGAAAAGAAATACAAGATTGTTTGCAAATCCTCAACTTCCTATTGGGATTCACATTTAACCATATTCATTCATTCGTTGCAAATTCAATCAAACCACAAACGGATGGGAAGATCAGGGAATAAAAGGGAATGCCGGGGGAATTACCAATGGTATAAAATGATTATTTTAATTTCTTTTTTGACGGAAAATCCTGAAGAATTAAATTCTAAAGGGGCATTTAAGTCCTTAAAAATTGTTCCTTTTTTTACGGAATTCAAGAGAAAATCCTTTTTTGTAAATTACTTACCAGGCCCTTTAAGTATAAAATTACAACCAAATTATACAAATTAAAGGTTCTTCTTGTAAAGTACATACTCAAACCTCACAGCCAGCAAATGCGATGTGATTGCCGGCATTTGCTGAGGGAAAAAAGGAAATAAAAATTATTTAATTGGTATATGATTTTTTTGAAAAACAGTACAACGAGAAAAAACTCTCGAGTCCCTATGCGATGGTGCCTAATGAACCATTTTATTTGTTGACACAAGGAAATATTGCAACACAAAAATAGAAGTGCAAATATTTGTGAATTCGTACAAACGGCAGGAATATAAACATATTTTGACTGAATGAATGTGATTGCCTGTTCATTCAGTGCCTCGTTTTTTTCACGTCCATTTCCCGCTTCGAGGAAAAATCCGCGAAAAACTGCGAATATTTTATGATGGAAAAACTGTTTGATTTGAATTTTTCATTCACGCCAATTTTCGGCGCGTTTTTGGTGCACACAGCAAAAGGGACAAATCCGGTGAATTTATTTAATTCTCGCATGAATTCTCTTTCCTCTCGCTCTGTATATTGTGTGTGCTTACTTTTACAAACTTGGGAGATAATACAGTGTAATCCACCCTCTTGTATTGGCCTCAGGATCAAGCTGAAAAAAAGGGATAAGAGGAATTTTTATCCGACAAATGAATGGAAATGCCGAAGAAATTGCGTCGAAGGGTGGCAAAGTCCCGAGGCGTGAATCTGTTCACATGGTCCCTAAATGATTTGGTGGGGTGTGGAGAAAATGCTGGAAAATTATTCATCCCGGGGGTGTTATATGTGTTGTATTATTTGGATTTATCGCTCATTCATGAGGGCTTCTCGGCAATTGCCCCGGCATTATCGGCCAATTGTATATCCTACCCCTTGTGCGCCAGGATGTTTCGGGGGCAGCCTATATATGCATGAAAAAGGAATAAATCCTTCTCAGATCAAATGCTGCGCACTAATTTGTTTTGATTTTATTATTTTGTTATAAGATTACTACCATATGTGGTACCTTCTGGAATCGGTGTCTCCCAAACGCGACTCCCTCATTTTAGCTGTGATTCTTTTTTTTCTTCTTTCGACTAAATATCAACCCCTTTGTTCGCTATTTTTCGCGCCAATTCACACGATATTCATGTATTGTGTCCTGGCAGTGATTGCCACGAATACGAGCTTTTCGCGAGTCTTTTCGCGAAAGCACAAACAATCGCCAGGATATCCACTTTAATTGAATATATACATAATTGAAGTCCTTCCTGCCATTTGTGGTGCCATACTCTTTTCCTCGCATTCCGTCATGTTTGCATTTTTTACCTCCATCTCTTCCTACGTTTACGTAATACTTTCATAGCTAATAAAACAAACTTAAATCAAACTGCAAATATTATTTCTGGACATTTCAGCACAAATATTTTCTCCTTGCAAATAGAAAAAAATCAACAGGATCCCCATTTCAAATAAATTCCTTCTTTTTTTTATTTTAATTATCTGTAAATTGATGAGTGGTTAATGCTTTTGAATTTATTATTTATTTTGAATTTATCTTTAATGAAAATAGTTTGTAAAAATTAAAATAAATTAAGTCTTGATCATGGATTAATTTTGCTTTTCTTTTGAAAGTCAAAGAACATTCTTTTTCTTATAAGAAATTTTCAGGGCGGATTTTTTAAGTAAAAATAAAGGTATTTATTTCCAAGGATCTCTGCCACACCACACCGTGTCTATGGGTTGACTAATCATAAAAGATTTATGCGAAAATGTAATATACACAAGGCATATTACCATAATAATTTAGCAATAACATTCTGTCAGTATTTTCCTATCAAATATTTGTCAATGTGATTTTTTCTTCAGCCCCACCGTGGAATATGAATGAAAATCGCGTGCCGACGAGAGAATAAAGTACATAGTCAAAGAAATAAAGGCAGTTCCACGACATACATACATTTACTGTTCATGTGCTGGGTAAGAAAAGGAGGGCCTAGGTGAAATTTTTTTGTTCGTGAGAAAAAAAGTAAAAATTTAGAGTATGAATAATTAAATTCTGTAGAAATGAACAACTTCACCCACAGGGATGGTGTGTCTGCTAACTTATCAAAACTTGAATATTCCGCCCATAAATTATGAATATTTACCAAGTGGTGTGTCATATAGAAATTTTCCTTGTGTAAATATCCCTCGTACAAATGACACATTATCATGAGGTAATGATAATTTAAATGAGAAAAATACATATAACTACACACTACCACCCTTGTTAACCTTTACAGGGATTTGAGAGTTGAATATGCGGTTGGATGGCAAAAAAAAGTTTATAATTGAGCTCGAAAATTACATTTGAATTCAATTTGGATCACAATTAATTCAACAATGTGCAAAGTTCATTAATAGGGTTTGCCAGACATTTTAATTGATCTGTAAAATGGTTCAATTCACAAATCAATGGGGAATTAATTGGACATTAGCGCTTTTTTGCCCTAACTTTCTTTATGCAGAGTTAATTTGGTTTACATCTTTTTCTTGAGGTCCTTTTGACTTTTTTTCTTGTAACTTGTGACGATGTATTCCAGAGTCCAAAAACCCCGTTCAACGTGCTCCACGTGTTTTACCTTCATTGATCAGTGCGAAAGAAATGGAAAGGGATAAATGTACAGTAGGGTGGAAGTTTTTAGAGGCAGGCTTTTGATCTTGATATGCGCCAAATCTTTTTTCGGAAAGGATTAAAATTGTAAAAGAATTTTTTTTAAAGGGATATTTTTCTTACAAGATCAAAAAAAGGAAATTAAATAATTTAATTACAAAGCTCAAAACAAATTATCTGCATCTATATTTCACGAATGAACTGTAGAAGAGTGCTCGAGGATGAAGGAAGAGCGAAAAAAAAAGTACGATGGAAGTGTAATTGTCAATATTTGAATTTGTTGTTTCACCAACTTTGAATATAGAGAATTTTTCACGGCAGAAAGTTGGGAAAATGGGCGGGCAGGGATTTAAAACGAGGAAGATATATAAGAAAAAAAAAAGTAAGAGGAAACAAATAGAGAAATTCCACCCAAAAATCCTCCAGCATGATGTCGACATAATTAAATTATTGATTTAAATTTTTTCATCAATTTTGCAAATTACAATTTCATTCACTTCTTCACGCGACTCCCATTCGTCTTGAGTTTCGTGAGTAATGTAGATAAAAAAGATAAAGAAATTGTGTGCTATATTTGCACAAGGATGTTCCATCCATGGGAATCTTCATGGCGTGTCGGAATTTGGTGTTGTCTTAGATGGAAATGCTTCCAAATGAATGTAGAATTGAGTTTACATGTTAATTTGTTAGTTGGTTCAACTATCAAATATTCAATTATTTCCCTTCGACACACCGAAATTCAAAGTTGATTCAGGAGGCTACCCAAGGGAGGTGGGAATGTATACCACATGAAAATTCCACCCTCGATTTTCAACGAAGGAAAATGTGTACACAAAGTGTGCTCTTTGCCAGGAAGAGAGCGGTCCTCATCATTTCCACCCTCCTGTTATATATTTTGTGTGAATTTTACCCAAGATGCAATTCAATGCCTTTGTCACATTTATTTGCCACCCCCTTTGCATTTTGGTCTGTGTTATTATTTTGATTGGCGGGGTTGTTTTGTTGTACTTATCCCGCTACACTGTTTCCACACTAAAAATTATTTTTTGTAACACTTCAATACCATTGAGGAAATTGTTCGACAAAACATATCTCACCCCTCTCGTATATGATGTATGTCCCTCCAACTGCCAAGAGGAACTCTTCGTCAGGGGACATTCTTTTCTAATTGAACAAGATTATGTTGCAAAAACAAATGGGGTGCGCTAAAGCACAATTCTTTCCCACACAGCAAACACCCCCGCGCAACCTCCTTCCCGCATATCGGCACCCCCAAGGAGAAGGCGAAAAAATCGCGATGTGCATAAATGACGTGACGTGGGAGGGTATATAGACAAATGAAGTGAAGATTCCAATCGTGAAATCACATATTTCTGTTGAAAAAGAATAAATTCTATATTGACGCAAATAATGTTGACGCTATAGGGAAAAACCTACCTCAATGTTGAACAAATAGCACATAATTTGAAAATTATTAACAAATATTTGAAAAAGGATGTTTGCATACAACACAACCATTTTCGAATTGACTTTTACAACTTTGGAGACACAATCTCCTATATACATATATTTCACATTTTAGGTTTTTGATGAAACGCAATCTGCCTGCAGAGAAATTTCTCTGCATACCGAATCATAATCTCAACGTGCATCTTGCAGAGTAGATTTATCGTTTTATACTCACTTAAAGCTTAAAGGAATTATTTGAAACAGCGAGGGTGTAATTGTTTCTGGAACTGATTAGTATACCTGTACAAGATTGAATTAAAATATGAAATTTTTTAACGAAGATTTAAGGCAAAATGAGGTAAAAATAATTAATAAAAAATTTTCTTTGTTGCATAACTTTTCTTCCTACAATTTGCGTGTTTTGTTCTTCGTTATGTTTAACGCTGTTTGTTGTTTTAAGGAAAATTGATTGATTTTGAGCCATGAAAAAAATCTCCAATGCCTGACAAATTGTTAACATATGAGCATACAAAT
The DNA here is from genome assembly GCF_024334085.1 of Lutzomyia longipalpis. NCBI lineage: Eukaryota > Metazoa > Arthropoda > Insecta > Diptera > Psychodidae > Lutzomyia > Lutzomyia longipalpis. The sequence goes on along the minus strand of NC_074707.1, from coordinate 43,724,053 downwards.
TTTGCAATTTTATTCAGGATCGTTGCAAAACATGAAATAGTTTCACCTGTTAAAGATTTCTCAATTAATTTCCAATCGAGTGATTGAGTAAAAATACACAGAAGAAAATTTATAATAGTTTAGTTTTCTTACATAAATGAGCACATACCGTGCCTTTATACCTTTAGGGATTTCAATTATGTGCTCTACGAGGGAGGAACAATTAATTGCCATATGATAAATACACCTGTTTAGTAAAAATAATGCAAGAACTGGGCCATCTGTTACAATTTTTAAATGGTTTGATTGACTTGAGTGATGTGCACGCACGTCAGAGAACAAAAGTTCACTTTATTGGGTCAAAAGTAGTGTGTGAGTGTACTTTGCACTTTTAAATCCAACAAACTTCCCTTGAATTTATTATTAGATGCTGAAAAGTAGCTGTACACGCCGGGGGGTGAACTGCACCCCCTCGTGCATTGAATGAATGTCATAGTGCTGCTATATAGCACTTGTTGAGAAATACATATTAATGTCGATATCACGCCTTAAGCATAAGTGACGTTTATGCGGTTTATTTCACAACTAATAATACGTATTTTCCCATTTTGAATTTCCACGGCGGGTGTGCACAACAAAAGGAGTCTCAATTGTCCTTTTTTTTCCTCCCTGCGTGGTCGAATCATTTCGGGCGTGTGCATTAGTTTTTGGGTGAGGCGCTATATATGGGAGGAAAATCAACAGTGGAAAAATCAGCCCCTGTCTCATTTCAATCGCCCAGACTTGTGTCTATTGTGATAATGGAAAGCTTATTGTGACAATTATTGTGCGCCCTAATGCTTTGGCGAGGGTGAAATTTGTATCTCAATTGTGCTCAAAATTGAGGGACAAAAACCACATCACGCACGATAGACGACTTATCATGTCTCACTCACTCAATCATATCTCATCAGTGTGATCGAGGTGAGATGACTGGGTTAACAAATTAGGGTTAATTTGGAGAAAATTAACCTTTTTTTTCATTCAGCGCAATTTAAGGAATTAAACTTAAAAGATATATTTTTTTTAATCTATTTTGTTGGAAAGAAATCGTCCAAAAAATTATAATCAAAATAAAACTTTCAAATTTATTTTTTTTAAATTGCTTTTATTTATTTTGATTAATTAAAAGCCCCTTTTCCTTAATATAAAGCAAAACTTCAATGACAAATCTCTCATAATATGGATAACACTTGAGAAATTTTAACAGATTCTTAATCACCTTTATCGCTCACTTATACGTGTGAATTAACCCAATTAAATTTTTTTATCTCAAAAAGGTACGCACCGATTGACAGAGAGTGTGGGATCCGAATGAATCCAAATGCAAACAAAAAAATCGATGCGATAAATTCCATGATTTTTTTATTAGACAATTTATGATCTATTATTTAACTCATAATTAGACATTTGCAGTCTCATTCGCTCTCTGTTCGTCTGTTTGTGATTTTTATTACACCTACCATCAATTAATTAACAATCAATTTTGATTGATACACAACACACGGTTTGGGCAAAAAATAAATGTGTGAGAAATGCGACATATGAGCGAAAAACGTTTCACAGTAGACACAGTGACGGAATTTTTTTTTGGCATCGCGAGTGGGATAGAAAATTTATAAAAATGTTATTTAATAATTTTGGTAAACAATCCACTTATTAGATTTTAAATGTGCATTTCAAATAAATAGAAGAGTAAATAAAAGACGAAAATCAGGTGTTGAAACACGAATAAGAGAGAGAGAAAAAATGTATATTATTTGAGAAAAGAAACATAAAATGGTGATTTTTACAATGTCTTGGGAAAATAAATCAACAAACAAGCAAGAGATGAGGTGCAAGAAAACCCACGAGAGGCAAATGTTTTGAGACAAAAACGATATACATTAAACCGTGTTTAAGCGTTTCATTAACGAAAATTCTTGGAATAAATAATGTTAATTATGCTCCTTGCTAGCATTATCACACGGCTATTCAAACAAGAAAAAATCCATCCAATACCCAACCAAGCTTTCGTAGTTAGTGAATTTCGTAACAATATTTTTCCATTTTCCGCACATTTTCACACTAAAGATTTTTTTTTCTTAAATAAAGGGGCCACAGTGATCACCAAAAATATTCCCAGCAGCAATAGTAATATCGGCACATTGGCACCGATTTTAAGTGCTCGTGGAGATTTTCTCACAGAAACTTTCTTAGTAGAAGATCACTCTTTGTCTCAATTTTCCATTAGTGGGCAACGCACACGATGAAGTTAAAAAAAAATTGGTAATTTCAACAATTTAGCGCCTTGTGTTGAAGATTTCTTATTGTGGCCTCTCCGTTCTTTCACCATTGAGGCATGTTTTAATGCTACGTAGACGATAACTCTCATTAGACTAACCAAAGTTTCTGAAAGTTTCAATGAAATATTGAGAATATTCTGGATGTAAAGAAATTATGAATTTTTTTGCTTGAAACATTTTAAAGTGATTAATTATAAGGCTTATTAAACTAACGATGTTTGAAAATTCTGACGTGCGATTTTAAGAAAAAGACAGACATTAGTAAATAGCAAAAAAATCATTTATTTTATTTTTTTCATGATGAGATAAATTTTCTTGGCTATTAAGACAAAACATTAATCAATTTTTCTTCAAAATCGATCTAGATCTCTGATCCAGAATCTAGTTAATACGAAATTTACGTAAAAGGCCAATACTTTATCAATAGACGAAAACCCAGTTTTTTGAGACTTTAAGGCTGTCTCGGTGCATTCAGAAAAACCTTAAATCAAGTTAAAGGAGATCATTCATCGGTGTGTGAATGATCTAATTCGTGGAAATAGTTTTATAAAAGAGAAAATAAAATCGCCAAACAGATTTACTATTTTCCATTGGGATGATCTAAATAGAGACTACAAAGATTTCCCTATAAATGTTACTGTTGTGTTTTCTGCCTTTCAGTACTTGAGGCATTTACGCTTGTAAATGATATCTCGGTCAGTTTTGAGAATATATTGTCATGCTTCATACACTAAACGAGACAAAAAATCGAATAGTGATGTCACTGTTTGCATTTTTAGGAAAGTTTTTGTGATTCTTTTTCTTTTTGAATCGTATAAAAATTACGCGTTAACTGGTTATTTTTCGGATGAGGAGTAAACTCCTTTAAGATTTTCTTTTATGACATCTTGTTTTTTTTTAACAAACTTTTACTTATAATTGAAGCTTTTAAAGTTAAAAGAAAATTTTTCAATATTAATATTTTTTTTATATTAAGATTGTAAATTAGGTACACCTTATTTGAAAAATTCCAAATTTCAGAAATTATCAAACCCTAAAGCACGCTACATCGATGTCTCCACATGGAAGTTCTTCCAGAAAGAAAGAGATATGCTTTTTTGGCGGGTTCGGAAAAGAAGGGAAGGAAAGCATGGGAGATGTGTGTGATGAAAAACATGTTTTGTTCATTTGAGATGAAGAAAAAGAGAAGATTTCTTGGAGTTTGTGTGGCGTGTATTTTGAAGACGCGAGACTCGCTGACATTTTACAAATAAACGGCCAGAGAGAGATTTTTTGGGTAGAGTTGATTAGCACGGTGGTGCGAAGTCAAACCTGATGCCGCTTAAATCAGTGTATAGTTAGGTCAAATGAGTCGACACTATTGTTGAAATTATTAATTATATATAAATATTAGGCATACGGTGTGTGGTAGAAATTACCATCAGACATTTTCCTCACCCACACAGGCACTTTTCTCTCCGCTTAAGTCGAGATAAATCTTTTAAATTGATCCTCCACGAATTGATTTTTGAAAATTATCATAGTTTCACCAGAAATCTTATCGGCTTTGCAACGAGACTTTACACCGGTGCCCCGGGCTCTTAGTCATCGTATTCAAATCAATTGGTGTGACGACTCTTCTTCATGGATGAGAAAACGTGACTCAACAATCAAAAGGAGATGTTTCGGGTGTCTGCCAAAAAATTCTTTGACTCCTCGTGATGACTTTGTTTCCTTTGACTCCTCAGCAAATGCATCAAACGTACTTTTCCACTTCATCATATTTAAGGTAAGGGATTAATTTTAAGTTTCTTCTTCTTGTGAGCCGCCACCAAAGAAGAAAATTTATTTAAGAAAATCACAACAAAAAATTAGGGGTTGCATTCCTTTTAAATATTTTCAACACACAAACTTATTCTTTCCTTAATTTTTCAATTTATTAAAATAATACAAGGACTCTACCTTAAGAAAAACAAGAAAAGAAAATCCTTGTAGAATTTTCCTAATGGTTTCCTGCTATTGGTTGCATTTGTAGGAAGGAACGCCCTTAAACTTTTCTTATTCTCCCCCTAAATTGAACCAGAAAGGGTTCTAAAGCACTGAAAAACATTAGGTATAGGTATGATGAAAGAGTTGGAAAAAGACATTTGCGTGCAATATCCATCATCAAGACGAGCTGAATATTTTGAAAATTTTCACTCTTTGCCTTTTGTGTCTGTGCAAACAATAATTTCATGCTCTTAATTTTCCATTTTCCGTCCCTAAAATTTACTTACCCTCTCGCATGCATGTCTGTGGGTGGGAAAAACAAGGGGCCAATGTTGGGTTGCTTTTAACGGGGTGTGGGTGTTGCCCCTTCCGACACCATTTGAAAATCTATGCAGTGGCAGATACCACGTTCAAGATATTATTATATACTGTGTGAGTATGCGGAACTTGGGGTTGGTGGAAAGGAACGCGGGCGCCGGGAGAGAGTTATTCAAGAGATGCGTGACCCATCGACATGGCCATGGATTAAAGCACCCCATTCTTTGCAGATTGCACGGCATTATCACCATCCGCCAAAGAGCACACAGTCACTCCCAGCCCAGCGCTATATTATCAACATGATTTTCCTCAAATCTTGTGGATAGCCAATTTTAACTTGCTTACACTCGGAAATGCCATGAAATTGGAATCACCGCGTACGAAGGCTCAAATCACACTTAAGCTCTCAGAAAACTCCTTCATACACTATTTTGCTTATCGATCTTGTGAGTTATTGTAAATTCAATTCAGTACCATACAATTCACATAGAGCACGCGGTACATTTGCCTTGATTTTTGCAAACTCAAAGTCATTTTTTCCTTTAAAAGCGTTTTTTATTTGTTCAAATTTCACGCAGTTTTTTTTCGAGGGGACTGCAGTTCTTTTCTCCATAAAAATAGTGATAATGATTTTCGTTGACTTTTGGGTTAATGTGCTGTGAAATAGTCAATCACAACTAAATGAAAATCATTTTACTGCATGAGGTGTCGTGATATTTGCATTTATCATAAAATTTTTACATATGCTGAGTGAAAGAGATGGCTGAAGGCTTTGTCTTTTGTTAATAAACTTAAGCTATTTATTGTTTTAAATTAAATTAAAATATGAGGGCATTTTCTGGGCTTTTTGCTAAAGTGTATGGTAAGTATTACGTTGTAAATCGTGATAAGAAATTGAATTCTTTTAGGAGATCAAGTAAGTTCTTTGTAAATTTTACAATTGTGTCAGTTTAAGTCTACAAAAAAATTGTTTTTTATAACTTTAAAAAATGTGGTATACCAACTAAATGAGCAATTAATTTATATTTTTAATGTTTTTCATATACTTCAAACGAGTTGTATTTTTGCAATGAGAGTGAAATTTTTTAGTAAACTTTTTTGAACGAATTTTCGAGCTTTTCTGGAAGCTTTCAGATTGAATCTTTGTTATGCTGAGTTCAGTATTTTTTATGACAAAATAATATTTTTTCTAAAACAATTTATTTTGCTGAATTTTTAAAAAAATACTTTAATGCTATTATATCCCGCAATAATCACATATTCAATTTTAAAGAGCTATTTACCTTCGATTTCAAGAACAGTCGCTTTTTATATCTAATTCCACGAATTTATCTTTTTATAAGATCTGACGATTCCCGGGAAATTATGAGTACAAACCACATAAGCTATATAAGTCATTTATAATTTTTTTCACCTCTCTGCGGAATGCGTCACATATATTATATATTTTTTCTATTGAATTATGGGTGAGGAGAATGAGAAAAAAAATTCAAAAAGGGGAAAGTTGATACAATGAAAATTAAATGGCAGAGCTTCACTTTGGAAAATGTTGGTACTTACCTGGGCTGTACAATATTAAAACGCGCGGCAAGGACATTATCACATTTGATATTTCATACCAATATCTAAGTTTAAATAAATTTAATGCGCTGTGCCGTGTGGTGTGTGTACATAAGGCGCGGTTTTATCCAATGTTTATTTATGGACATCATTTGAATTTATCAATTTGAATTCACGTAGCAATACCACGTTTATGTACCTAGCGATCAAATAAGTGTGTGCGAGTGTAGATAAATATCAGGGAAACGCTTTTTTTCTTCCACACCATTTTTTTTACACCAATCCCTGTATCTTCTCTCGTTTTTTATCAGCACCTTTTGGGGAAGAAGAATAGTGCAAAAAAAAACATTTTCTCTGACCAAGTTCACGTCTGCACATAGCACTTTGTCTACATTGGGCTGGGTAAAGTGGAGGGACAGCGTTGGACGCTTTTTGACGAGGTCATAATTTTTTTGGTTTATTCCACGGCGGATGATTCTGAAGAAGGACACCATTGAGCTATATATATGAGTACACCATAGGATGACAGTATTGACTATTTGATATGCGCATGTCGAAATCATAAACCATCAACGTACACAGACAATGATGGCGCTCAACATGCCAGAAAGTGCTTCAAGTTCTCCACCACATAAAGCACGGCGAGTTGAAAATGTTCCTCTAGAGGATTCTATATGCTATGTGCATTCTCTTTCACCATGAAAAATCCCATATAGAGAGAGAAAAGCTTTTGCAGTTTCTTCCATCTACAACAGGGTTGTACGTACAGAAACCCCATGTTGTCTATATGGCCAAACCCAAGAGACAATGAATTTTAATCATGCTCGTGGTATTTAGTTTGCAACACCGGAACGCGTAGATAAATATTTTTATCTCTGTGGCACGTCAGGAACGCACGAATTTAAATGATCCACCTTCCCCCCTTTACGCACCTCATATACATAATACACCAATTATTCGCGCCTTTATTATTAATTGCGGCATTTTATTTAATTATTCCGTGTATAATCTCACTCGGCACAAGAGATAATCTCTCCGGTCTCTACTTGTTATGTATATTCCTCTGGCTTTCCCATACCCTCTGAAAACCAACCACAGAATTTTGTTATTTGATTTCCTCCACGGTACAAACAAACGCTTATTTTATTGCTTATACCGTACTCTCCTTTATTTCGGATAACTTTTAACAATTGTGGCAATTTGGCGGTGAAATCAGAGGAATTAAGCGCAAAAGAATATGCCACGGGTTAAGTACACATAATTACGTATGTCGCAATTTTCATAACCATCCCAAGTAATATGGCTTTTAAATGCTTTATGCTATGGGGAAAAAGAAGGGAAAATTGTGCTTGTGGATTAATTTCTAATTCTTTTGTGCAAGGACAAAAGTGTACAAAAATGTTATTGTTAAAATTGTGAATGGCTCAATATTGAATTTATAATTATTTTATTAGTCTGAAAATCAATCTATTTGATCAATTTGAATAAATGTGCTTTCATTCGAAAAAGAAATGATTGAACTTTATGAAAAATGCAGACTTTCTTTATTTTCTTTTGTTTGAATTTTTTGAGCTTAATGCTCTTAAATTACATTAGATACATGACGGAAATAAAGAAACTAATATCATATAGATAATTTTGTTTCCTTAACGTCAGTTTTCATTAAGTTTTATACAAAAGCAGAATTTGTTTTAAACGAAAAAATTTATGAATAATTTATGCTTTCCAATATGATATTATTTTAACATTAATGCTCTATCTTACTAGTAATCTTAACACGTAAAAATAAAATTATATATCTACTAAAAACCCTGACATTGAAAATTCAAAAATGTTTATTCCTGTAAGCGTGACTGTTTTTGTGTGAAAATTGCGACATTTTTTTTTTACCAAGCTACAAATTCATTTAACCCCTTGTAGTGTAGTGGAAAGCAATGTGATTACGCGGATAAATCAATAACATGCATTTTTAACGAAGTTTCTAATCAATTTCCCTTGAATTCGTTAAATTTCTTTCATTTTTGGGAGGTTAGAAAAAAAGTTTTCCTTTTGATTAATTTTGTGCCCACTCTGTATGTTTGATTTATTATTTATGTTGACTAGAAGTTAATTTATCCAAACACACTCATACACACTTAGAATTTGTTGTCAATTGCCATAAATATTATTAATTGCAACTATATTTAATTTATTTGATAAACTCACGATTTATTTACATGAAATTATATACAGTCTCTGGGTCTTTGATATAGGAAATGCATTCCCATGTCATCGTCTCACTGCTTTTTCTGTCGCACTATCATCACACTATGCACATATTGGAGTCCACTGATAGCTGCTGATAAGAAACATGGCGACTGATAGGAGGATTTTTCTCACTCATATAATATAAGAAGCATCAAAAACTAAAGGAATCAGGTAAAATTCGTTTATATTTGAACATTGAAATTTTTATTACTTTCTTCAGATTATTCGTGACAAAACAGTATTAATATCTTATCATATTATTTTTCCATCTTCATTTTTTTTCTTCTTGAAATCATTTTAATTCATTGAGAAATCAATCGGGCAAATTGTTTTCTTTCTTTCACTTGCAATTTAATTATAATATCTAATATCTATTTTAGATATAATTTCCCATATTTATACATTATTACATTAGTTTCACTTATCATTCTGAAATGTGATTCTTCTTTACATTATTTCTTACACTGGTAGATGTTTCATTTTGTTTACTCATAGTTAATTAGGTATAATTTGAATGTAATTTTTATATATTTTTTCTTTTTTTCTTCCTCACGGCTTTTTTGTTACTCTATTTTAGTTTACTAATTACAAGTTAAACCTACAATTTTTTTCTCACTTTCCTTTATAATCAATAATGCTTTATTATTTCGTCTCATTTTACTTTCAATCCTATACGCAATCAAAATGTACATTTGTATTCCTTATAACACAAAATCGTCTTTCATTCGTCTTCTTACAAACTAAAAAAAAAAGTTTTTTTCATAGTATTCTCTCAGTTATGATTTTTCTTTTCAATATTAAAATTTTCCTTCATTCAGTTTCATCAGGTTAAATGCACTTTTTCGTCTCTTTGAAAACCTAATATATAATATATAATTTTTATTTATATATTCCTTCCATCATATTGCGCGACTTTCAGCGAGAAGAAGGTCATTTCGAGATATTTCTCCTTGATTAGAATCCCCCTTTTTTTTCTTGGTGGTTTTCTCTCTCTTTCAAGTTTTATTTTCTGAAACATTTATTGCACTATAGCAGCTATAAGTTGATAAATAATTTAAAAAGACGCAAGAATAGGAGAATAAAGAGAAAATGGATCAATAAAAAAGATTCTTTGCGCTGGGTGGAAAATGACAGACACTCAGTACTGACCCACATTATGCTAGAAAATAAAAGAACTTATAAAACCCCCTTTTGTTTAGATTGCAATTAAAGATATGACTAAAATACTTGACTTATTGATAGTGATAGCAGAGCACTAAAAAATTGCGCTTTACTGCTGTTTTTTTCTAGCGCTACATTAAATCGCAATGAGAAATTGTAGAATTTTGTAAATAAATCTTAAATCTAAAGAGAAAATGAGATTTTTTGCCGAAATTTCTGTTTCTTAATCATCACAAAATTCTGGGAGGCATTTCTTTTTATTTCTCAAGAAAAATAAGGCTCAAGGCTATGAGGATGCATACTGAATTGTTTGATGGATAAAAAAGTTATTGAAACTCCTGAAAACTCGCAGTTTTTGATAATTTTCATTGTTTCTTTTTTCTTGAATTATTTCATATGTTATGATTTACAAATTGTTATGTCAGAAGTGCGTTAAAAGATAAAGATAGAGGTAAGCATAAGGCATGAATAACCGGGTAATCAGTAATGACTCATAAAAGGGCAAAAATTCGGAACAACGAAACTGCGAGACACCTACATAATATCCAATGAGAGTTAGAGTAAGAAAATCTGGAAAAATGCTTATTCACAGAAAATAGTTTCCCACAAAATTTCCACGTTAAAATTATGAATTAAGTGCTGAATTTTCACTTTACGATTAATGTTTGATTTTTAAGTTTTTTTCTGTGAAAAAGAAAGTTAGTTTTTTGAATGATTCATTTTTTTATGCTGCAATGCATAATTCAGATTCAATTTATTTATAAAAAAATTTCCCTTTAAAGAAAATTCAAAAATAAATATATTTTCTCCAGAACATTGTATAGGAAACTCATCAAACAGTTATTTTTGTCAAAGAAATTATAATTCCAATGAATCTGAGAGGAGACACAAAACATGAACGAATGATGCGGTCTCTTAACATCACAAGGCGCGTATTTTAATAGCACTACACTCAATGTGTCGCATTCTTCACGTGTAAACACATTTTGTATCTCACTAATTAAATATTCACGATGTTCTGCTAAATTTTTTTTACATCTCTTTTGTGTTCTTTTTTCTTGCAGTCGCGAGTGAAATGACCAAAACCGAACTTTTGGTTATATGTGGAAAGTCTTCAATTACAGCCATTAAACTTCTGAACCACTGCAACTCCCTATATTTGTTTGTTTAATTATATTTTCTCTGTCAATAATCGTCTGAGTTAGAGCATCTCATGAGCAAACGGGTAAGAAAAACCATTGAGAATTACTCGGTTTATGTGACTCCATTATTATGCATTTTCTGCAAGTTGAACTTAATGAAGATATCAAACAACACAACCAGCATTTAGAGAACTAAATTATTTTGGAATTTTTCTTTAAAAGACTTTATTCATCTGATTCATTACAAAGTTATGATATTATGCTTTGAAGTGATCTTTATTAAAGAGTTCTAAAAAGAATGTTTCAATTAGTTTATTCTTACAAATGAAATACATAACTGGTACGACAGATAAGATGTTAAAATAAGACATTTTTGTTGAGAAAATATTTTTATAAAAATAGCAGGTAATTTTGTACTACACATAATATCTTAACTCTGATTTTTAGTGCGATTTTTTCTGTTAAATTTTATCAATTTATTTTATTTTAAAGAATTTCTTAAAGCTAATTAAATTGCCACATAAATTAAAATCGCAATAGAAATCTCAATTAAAAAAAATATCAACAAATATTAAGTTTTATTAATTAATTAATTAGCAAGAATGTTGGTAGTGTTGTTGCTTATTATATGGGAAAGAATATTTAATGAGACATTTTCCCTTTAAAGTTTTCCATCAAACAAATAGCATGAGATGACCGAAGGAAATAGGTATATAGTAATTATACATAATAAAAATTTGCCCCTTCTGGGGAGTGCCAATGTGAGTTAGGTTATTTCGAAAGTTACCTTGTCTTAACGCCTAATTGTCTGTACAAAGCAATGTTGGTTGTTGAAGAAGATACCAACCAAGAAAAAAATCTGTGAGTGGGAGTACATTGTTTTTCTCTTCACTGCGTGGTGTGACACTCTTCATCTCTGCGGGTATTCAGGGTTACACTGGAGTGGACAGTGGAGATCAGCCTCCACAGCAATGCTTTTCTCATCTTCAAAAAAAACAGCCCAAGACGTCTCTTCTTGGGCAATGGGGAGTGCCGGGCTGCAGGGCACCGGTGAACCGATAATTTGCACCCGTAGGCTATTCGATATAAATTTTAGTAGTTGGTTCTAATAAGATCACAGCTTAGGCCAGTGGGTACTGATGTCACAAGCTCGTTGTGCCCGCTGGTGCGTGGTATCCTAGACTCTGGTAGTAGGATTCCTGTCCCAAGGCAGCATGTGAGTTCGGAAGTGGGCTGAGGGTGTTGTAGCCAGTGTACTGGCTCATGTCGTACATTTTGATGTCGGCCTTCGATTCGGTGGGCAGGAGTCGTGTTATGGAGAATGGATGACTCGACGGTGTGTAGCCAGCAGGCTCCTGCTTCAGATGATGCATGGAGTGGTAGTCACTGAGTAGCGATGGGTGGCAGCGATTCACCATGGCGGATAATTCTTCTTGTTGGAGTTGCTGATGGGGTGGCGGGTGTTGACTATGGGGGTGCTGTGCAAGACCCAGCTCGGCGCCCGCATGCAAAAGAGCCAGCGTTTCGGCATCTTTGCCGTGGGCTGAGGTTAGCATAGCCGTCATATGTGGGTCGGTTTTGTGGTCACGATGGTGGTCATCATGCTGGATGACATCTTTCTTTCCTGGACTCGTGGCTTCTATGCTTGATGAGGGGCTCTTATGCAGTTGCCTTAGTTGCTCTTTCTTTTCATCTTTGAACCTCTTCTGTCGTCTGAGGTAGCACCCATTCTCGAACATATTTCCCGAATCTGGGTGCAGCGTCCAAAATGACCCCTTACCCGGTTTATCGGGGGTACGGGGAACTTTTACGAAGCAATCATTGAAACTCAGCGAATGCCTAATTGAGTTTTGCCAACGTTGCTGATTTTGGCGGTAAAATGGAAAGAGATCCATGATGAATTGGTAGATCTCGGAAAGAGTCAGCATTTTGTGGGGATTATTTTGTATGGCCATTGTGATAAGGCTAATGTAGCTATATGGTGGCTTAGCGTGCGTATAGCTTCTACGGTAGGAACTTGGTTTTTCAACACGCGACCGTTGCAACACCGCCGAGTTGGGTGACGCTGCATCACCCAATTCTCGACTTGTACCCATTGTTCCGACGGAAGTGTAGCCACCCATACTGGCTGCCATTGTACCCATGCCTGAGCTCATGCATGATCCCATATTGCCCAGCGGGGATCCCATTGAGCTATACCCCATTGCTGAGGGTGTCATGCAGTTACCACCCATGGTATTCATAGCCGCCCCCATGCTTGACATGCCGGATGAACCGAGTACTGCTGACCCAAAGCTACCACTTTGTGGCGACACCGACGTCATCCCACCCACCGTCATACCCATCGTGTTCATGGAGTATGTTGGTGCACCCATGGGACTCATATTGCCGCCTGCCATACTCGATGAATTGGTCGTTTCTGGATAGAGCTTTTGCATATTTTCCCGCTGGGCTTTTACACAAGCACGTATTTACACAGTCTGCGGACTGTTCATAAAGCACATAAATTTCTTTTAATCCTAGCTAGTTCACTTCAATCCACACCATTTTTTTTTAAATCAGCTATTTAGCCGTTTGAATAGCACTGCCAATAAATTGGTCAACTTGGTGGTCAATGATGTTCCACAAACTCGCAAATTATTTATGCCACCTCGGTGTGCTTGTTAATCCTCAGGTGGGATGAGACACAATTTTAAATGCACAAGTCATTTAATTATCCGAACACAAATATACAACAACCATTGATGCTGTTGTCTTCCGTTGGGGTTACCACCTTCCCTCCGTGGACAATATTTGTTCTTGTTGCTCCACGTACAATTTACCACCCAGTTGAATAAATTCTCTTGACTCTGGGAGATGATTTGATGTGTTTGCACGGGGATGGTATCCTTTAGGATATGTGTACTGAATGGTTTACTGGGGCAACAGGTTTGCTACCTCCACCTCTTCCAGGGGTAGGTGCGGCCTTAAGACACCATCAAACACATAGACAAGACACACAGTAGGGCCTATTCCCCAACATGCCTCTTAGACGTTACACTCTTCACTTTTAGTAGTTATATATTTGAAAATAATAATTTCCTTTTTATTCACAAGTCTGTTACACAGATCCTCAAATTCAAAATAATAGTCTAGTCTAGGTCACTAGTATGCACAACTTTTTCCTTAATATTTGTCTATTCACTTTGCAAGGATTCTTGTATGCTCCAAAAGATCTTTCTTTTCTCTTGTACAAATCTTTTGAGTTCACACTGAGATGTAGTTTGTGATTTGCAAGCAAAGAGTGTCTCAGAAAAAAAGTATAAATTTAAAAAGAACAAACCGTCGCGTACCGTCGCTCAATAAACACTATATTTACGCGATTAATAATCTCCTAGTGTTGGCTTAGGTTAACAATAATAGAAATTTACACACACGATTGGAACCTTATTACCAACAGATATACACCACCAATACTGTATGTTGCCTATTCAAAACACAACGTTATAAGATGCGACTGTTTGCAGAGGGGAATTCCTACTATTTGGCTTATAAACGATAGCCCAACTGAAGTGCCATCCCAGAACAACTTTTCTCTACGTAAATGTTCACCAAACCCTGTCTCTTTCTTCCTCGGCTATTTCTGTCGCAAATAGTGCTTTTTACTAACCACCCAACGTTCAACTTCCAATACAACAGCTCTCTTGGCGAGTTAAGCCTAGTTGTCTTTCTTGCGCTTAACGTTGGTTAATTTTTGAATTTGGATACTGTTGTCTCTCTCAGTAAGACCAATATATCCAAAACGCAACTGGAGTGCTATAGAGTGGTCTCTGTTTAACTCAGAGTCTTAAGTTGGATGTGCGAAGGTGATGATGCCACCGCGGAACGCATGGGAAGGGGCATGTAGCAGTGGGCTGCTCTGTGTCTACCAACTTTGCACTCTCTGAGCCAATACAGAGAGGGGATTTACTTGAATGTGTCGCGTGTGTGAGAGCAACAATGCCATGAGATATCCTCACTCCTCTTGCGACATTACCATGGGAACCGCCAGATGGGGACGCTCCCACTATAAGCCACGCCCCTATCTACAACCGTCATTTGGACCGATCCATTCTGACAGTGCGCAATTGTACCCATCATTGAGGGTAATATTCGTAATAGTATACAAAATGTCTCTCTCTTGGTAAAATCCATCATTAATATTTATTTTAGCACCCATCTCCTTCACACCCATTTACCCGCCAGAGGGCCGAATTAATTGGATACGCTGCAGGGTAAGGAAGAGGAAAAGGGATGAGACTATGCGCGCCACTATGTATGTGGGGAAGTAAAGTTGCGAGACTTTAAATGATTTTGAAATGTATATCCTCGTCGAGAATCGATTTGATATCGACGACACGGAGACTTTTCCAAAAGAAAAAAAAATCAAATCTTCTACCACTCTGGCGTCAACTGTCACGCAAGTGCTCATTGAAGGATTAAAACTTTCATCAGTTTCCGAGTGATTTTTTGTCGATCTCCAACATCTTAATATTATTATCAACGTCTCCAAAGACCATACGGAGATTTGTGCAAGGATTTTGGAGGGTTAAGTTTTTTAAATTTAAATTTTATATTGATGGTTTTGTGATTTTAGTGAAAAATGCAATTTACGTGCTATATTATATAATATATATCACGTAAATTCTCTTTGAAAAATTAAAGTTAATATTTTAAGCTGCAATGACCTCGTCTAGAATACTTTATCCGGTTGAATCGATGTTATGAAACACAACGGAAATGAGTCCCAGATTGATATAGAAAAGTGCCTTAAAACAAAGGAATAGTTATTCAGTGTAGCGTCTTATCACGCTCTGATACAATGCAAGTGAATCAGAAGAAGCTTAATCACCGTCGCTATAAAGTCTATCACGGAGTTTTCGTGGAAATTAAAGAAGAATCACAAATTTTCGTGAAAATAAAAAAAAAGCCGGTAGGATGATGCGAATTATCTTGAATAGCCCAAAAATAGAGGTGAAATAATCCATCCGTGGTGCTACGTGACCCTCGACGATCTTTAGAGTGACACGTGTCAGAAATTAATTTGAACATCGCACCGGGTCCTCATAAAAATGAGCAAACATACATTATGTGTAATGCTGCATTTGCCTGATGACTTGGCAATTTTTCTCCGCGTGCTTCGTTGCGCTCATTGAGCACCTCGATCGGAAATTTTGGTGATCTTTACACCATCTACATATCCTATGCTATCCTCCTGTATGCTCTCTCAATGTTTCATTTCACTGCACATAATGCATCAGGGATCAACATACATTAAAAAAAATATCTTAAAAATAGTCACAGCGCCATGTATAGAAGAAAACGCGATCTAAGATTACGTTATCGCCCATAATTATCAGAAGACGACAATTGAGCTTCAATCAAAATCCACGTATAATTGTGATTTATCGGAAAGGTTGATTGTAATGGCATTTTTTTGTGAAAAAAAAAGACTCACAGCCACAATCGCCAATCAAAATAATCAATTTGTAGATAATGTATGATATGAGAAAAAATACGTTGTTTATTAACAACAATCCAGAAGCTCAATGGCATATATTGACTATCTCACTTGAGGCGTCTCAATTCACCGACGGTTTAATTACTTACCCCGCGGTTGATGTAGCCAAAAAAAGTAATTCTGCTTCTGAAGTGATACTCTTGTGAGGGGGACAATTGACAATTGATTACAAAATGAATATTCAATTGATTCATTTTTTAGGCATTTTTCAATGAATTCCCTACACCAGTGGGCAAGAGAAACACTTACCGCATAAAGAACATGTCGAATAATATTTTGATTTCCCAGTACAATGAGGAAAAGAATTACACAACATACTCATCATAATAACTCATACAAGTTCAGTAGTCATAAGTGGAGTTTGGAGAGCATAAGAAAATTTTGCTAAAAGATTAGCATATTGTTATGATAATTACACATAGGAGGGGAATGGGAAAAAATATACACTGAAATTCATGAAAAACTTTATTTTTTTATTTTTAAAGCCTATTAGAACATTTTTATTATATATATTTTTTTAAGTTATCATGAAAATATGAAAGAGATTAAGAAGAAAAGAAAATATAATTTTCCAAATTAAAAATATTTAAAAAACATATTGTCCTTAAATTCTGATTAAAATTAAAGGCCTTAAAGATGCATTGAGTACATGGTTGATTTATAATTTTATTTAAATGCCTAATTAATTTGATTTTCAAAATTCTTTGAGTTGTATTTTAAATTTAAGTAAAGTCATGCACAAAGATTTATATATATAGAGTCGTCTGTCTGTATTTAAATTTAGCTTTATTTCGTATAAAAATTTCATTTAAGTAGGCTCACGACTAAAACCTATTTATTAATCATTTGAGCCCTCTCTTTGCTTAATTTTAATTAATTTATATCCTCATCAGCATTTAGTTAGGAGAATGAGAATATTGAAATTTTGTCCTTTCATGACACATTTTTCCTGAAAATTCAGCAGAAAAAAAATCAACTAACTCTGACCAAATGGCGGGGAAAATGTGAAGGATACGTGACACAAATTCATATACCTACGCATTTGCCTGGAATATTTGGGACTCATGCCAATCGATCCTGATCCGAACCGGTGTGTTCTATTTGCACAGCGATTTTCCCTCCTTTTTTCCGGCATTCTCTCCTTTTTTATCACACACAACCCAGGCACAAATTGTATGATTTGTCGAGGTGAGGAGGACATGGGTTTATGGATGTGGCTCATATATATATTTTTTTCCTTTCCTGCAGCTTTGTGTGCGGAGGGCATAGAAAGAGGAACATTATGATTTTCATATAAATAACATAGCACAAAAGTTATGTGTATTCAAAAGGGCGCCAAGCTGCTAAACCATCCACCATCTCTCTTACGGGATATTTTTTCTCTTTTTTTTCTTCCCTTCCTTCCCATCTCTCTGAATCCCCAATTGTGAAGGAAAAATGAGAAAATAGAGCCATATACATATTTGGGTGGAATAGATAGACGCGATGTAAATAGCATAAAAAGCTGGAAGAGAAAATATAATATAGATGTACAGTAGAGAGGAGAAAATTAGGACTTTTAGTAAAATTTGTAAGGAGAGAGGGATAAGAAAATGTTAGTTTTTCCAGCTCTAATTGAGATATCATTCATATCTGCTAAATTGTGAGTAATTTTGGTAATTTTTCTAATTAAAGCAAAAAAAGTTTATTAAATTTATTTATTACATGTTTCTAAAATTATTTAAAGCACTGTTCATTCATCCTTCGGGTGTTGTTTAGCGCTGGTATGGAAGCACATCGCAATATATGGTCTATATAAGGGATTATGTGGTAACAAAAATGCCTAAAGAAAAAGGAAGGCCAGCAGAGGAAGAAAAACATGTAGAAGAGGTCTTCAAGATTGTATTTTCGTACAACACATCGAACTTTATTGCGGAAACTTCCAATAAAACTAATACCGAAATTAACACCTGAACAAATGAGTGGCCAGAAAAAAGGAGAAGAAAAAAAATAACCTCGCACTTTAAAAATTCATTGGTAGCAGCATCGAGACAGCATGACGAAGATTTCGTGGACGACATTATTTAATTGTTATACTCCCGAAGGGAGAGACTTTTTCAATGCAACCAAAGGGTTATATAAAAATTAATTTTCACCTTTTTATGGGCCCCTTTTGGCGGTCCTTGGCTCGTGGTGGCGCGTAAGAAAAATCCCAATGTTGCGTGGACGAGAGGAAGAATCATGGGTGGTCTCTTGGTCAGTGATGCACTTCTGGGTGATTTTATCCCAAATCATCATGGTGGAGGAGATACACTCGATGAGCCACCAGCATTAAGGACACTTGAACACCTCTGAGTTTTTCGTATCACATTCACTAAAAAATTCCTATATGTGTGGTTGTTTATATTCCTCAATCAGCATTCCCCCGGTCATCAATGGGCTGTGTAAGAGTCATGCGAAAAACTCGAGTATTACCTTCCATTCATTTCTTGCATCCACCTCTTGGCGTTTATCTTTCTGAGAAAGCATAAACCCACAAATACATCACTGATCCATAGCGTGTGAGACCTTCAACCTTCAACCCGCCTGAGCTGTGTGAAAGACGCAGCATTTTTCGAAAATTCATTCACATTTACCATGACTCAGAGGATCTCCTTTCAACGAACTACTTTAGCTGCAATTCCCATTTTTATTGTTTTATTATTGAAGATGCGCAGAGTAATTTTCCGGAGAATCCTTTTTGATGAGCAAAAAAATTTTCCATTATTGCTTATTGATCTTGGCGTGTATTGAATCAATTTAATGCTTTTCTTCCGTGATTTGGGCTTTTATTGAATGTCTCGGCAATGTCTGCTATGAAACGAAATTTGACCATTTGTACCCCTGAGTCACGCTTCAGGGGGTCTTCCACACAAACAGCAGACCTGCAAAAGGGGCCCAACCCAAGGTGACACAAATGGTCAGGAAGAAAAGACAGGGGAAAAGAAATTCATTCATGTTGTGTTGGTACAGTGGCTATGCAAATAAAATCAATTGACGAGTGATTTATTGTTTTCTCACCAGACGAGCTGATAAAAGCGCCAGAGAGTTCAATGGAAGGCAACTTTCTTCC
This sequence comes from Lutzomyia longipalpis, assembly GCF_024334085.1. Lineage (NCBI taxonomy): Eukaryota > Metazoa > Arthropoda > Insecta > Diptera > Psychodidae > Lutzomyia > Lutzomyia longipalpis. The sequence goes on along the minus strand of NC_074707.1, from coordinate 43,704,724 downwards.
AACATTGTGCGTAATACCATCTTCGAACGATTTCTCTCTGTCTGCAATTTATAGAAGAGAGTGGGAAATATGGGAGAGAATTTAATTTTTTTATTTAATTCAAATAATTTAATATCTTTTTCTTTTTCATTGGATTTTTCTTAAATTACTCAGGATTTAATTTCAAACTTCTTTTTGAATATTTTTTGATACATTTTGATTAAAAACCTTACCACATATTTTTTAAATAAAAATCTTTTTCAAAAAATAAAGTTAAGAAACTTGAACAAATCTGTTCATTTTTGTTTTTTACTCAGGAATTTATCTTTCTTTTAGGAAAGAAATTGGCGCACCTATTCACCCCGATTGGCAGTATTTATACTACATAACATAAAACATAAAATGCGAATTCTCATGCTTAATTTTCTCATTTAAAATAAACCACAAGCAAAATGTGAAGGGGTTGCGCATCGGGTCAAATGAGTGGCAAAAACACGCGACCTCCATGTAAGATCACGCTTATGTTTAAATCGAAAATGACACACAAAGCCAATCCAATAAATTATGAATTTATGAGACAACATTACACAGGGAAATCGTTGAGTGCTCTTGTGCTCGCACGTGACCACAAAAATTTCCAAATGATCATAATTACAGGTAAAGTTGGGAGGAATTGTAGCACGACAGACACCCGCCTTGTAGCTCCTGCCACTCTGTGACCCTTCATCCTGATCATTGGGTGTCGTCCTTCCTGGGTAACAAAAAAACAACACTGAGAATTGAATTAAAAACTTGTGGCACTTTGAGAGGGTGGTTTGTTTTCCATTAAACGCATGCACAACGTCCCCAAAATACAAAATGCCAAACAATGTAAAATTGAATCATCATTTTGAATTATGCACAATGCCCTCAATTGAGGTAAGAAGAAAAAAAAACTAGACAAATTAAATCGCTATCCATCACCCTCTCAATTCCCAACTACAATTGCAACAAGGAATTCATGTTTGCACGATGCGTACGTTATCTTGCACGCGGCACCCTCACCTCGGACCCGGTGTAAGGGGTGCAGTTCTCTCTCTAGTACTGGTACCACGCAAAAAGCACCCAGGACCTATGAGAGCATTCCTTAGGGGGTGGTTGATAGAGGGATAAAGGGAAAAGCGATCTAAATTGCTTTTCCGCACATGTACACAAAGGCTAAACAACAATATAAGTAACTGAATTGCCGGTTATTTTTCTCTGATTTTCCATGCGGATTTCCACGGCTTTCCCACGAGTCTCATGAAATTAATCAACAACTTGGCTGAAGTAGGGGAAAACCAATGCACATAGCAAGCATGATGATGCTGCGGGTGGAAAAATAACCTGCAGGAAGAATAAGAAACAGGATTTTTTTTATATGGTGAAGAAAATTTTGATTTCTTTATTCACATTCTGTTAATTTTTTTTATATCATTTTATAATAAACTTTTTTATTTATATGATAAAAAATATATTTTTGACTTAAATGTTAATACAAACATTTTCAATCTCAATTTTTCTTTAAAATTTTAAAATAATATTCTTCTAAACGTTGAATTTATGTTAGACGGTATAATAAAATTCAACGAAAGGGTTAACAAATCATGCCATTTTAGGAGGTCATCACGCTGTAATCACTTTCTCAGGCACCCAACTGAAGGAGGAAGATTATCTTGCTGATCCGTATATTGCGTGTATATTGCTCCCGCGTTACAATCGTCAAGGGCTCAAGCCACTTGCTCGAAGGTCTGGTGGGTGATTTCGTTGAGATTAAAACTCAATCTTCGTGGAAATGACGCACACAAGTGCCCACTATAGTGGGTGGGATGGGAGGGAAATACATCATTGTGGTTAGGTTGGCCCCCGCACCCCTTTTTTTTGCGGAAAAAAACGCCGGGTGAAATGAATTCGATAGGAGACCATCGAAATTGAATCGATTCACTTGAGAACGGTACACACAAAAAAATTGAACACACAGTGGGAAAAAGGAGAGAAAGAGCGTTGACACGTGTCATATGAAGAGCTGCCGAGGAAAAATAACATGAGAGAGAAAGAAGTGAGAGGAAAAAATGGGAAAAATGATAAATTACCTCCCGGATAGTTATTTTCATATTAAAATATTCATTGACACAGCCGTTGTTTTGTGGCTTGATTTATTGCATCACGAACACGAGAGTCTCACTGGAGCTACTACATCTATATAATAAAGAAAGGTCTCTCTAAAATTTCGTTCCTGTTCATCTATGCATTTCTACACCGTTGGTCCGATCGTGATGAAATTTGGTACAGAGACTCCTGATACCAGGCGGTTTTTACCAACGCCATTCATTTTCCCCCCAGAGCCCCCCTTCACATAGCCCCCATATAAAAATCACGATTTTTTGACTACTTTTTGAATTCGGCGCCATAAATGTTGTGTGAAATTCACTTTTTCCCTTTGAAATATCTGTTGGAAGTTTTTGCGTGGCCCATCTATATAATAAAGAAAGGTCTCTCTAAAATTTCGTTCCTGTTCATCTATGCATTTCTACACCGTTGGTCCGATCGTGATGAAATTTGGTACAGAGACTCCTGATACCAGGCGATTGTTACCAACGGCATTCATTTTCCCCCCAGAGCCCCCCTTCACATAGCCCCCATATAAAAATCACGATTTTTTGACTACTTTTTGAATTCGGCGCCATAAATGTTGTGTGAAATTCACTTTTTCCCTTTGAAATATCTGTTGGAAGTTTTTGCGTGGCCCATCTATATAATAAAGAAAGGTCTCTCTAAAATTTCGTTCCTGTTCATCTATGCATTTCTACACCGTTGGTCCGATCGTGATGAAATTTGGTACAGAGACTCCTGATACCAGGCGATTGTTACCAACGGCATTCATTTTCCCCCCAGAGCCCCCCTTCACATAGCCCCCATATAAAAATCACGATTTTTTGACTACTTTTTGAATTCGGCGCCATAAATGTTGTGTGAAATTCACTTTTTCCCTTTGAAATATCTGTTGGAAGTTTTTGCGTGGCCCATCTATATAATAAAGAAAGGTCTCTCTAAAATTTCGTTCCTGTTCATCTATGCATTTCTACACCGTTGGTCCGATCGTGATGAAATTTGGTACAGAGGCTCCTTATAACAGGCGGTTTCAGATGGCCGTATTCATTTTCCCCCCAAAGCCCCCCTTCAGGTAGCCCCCATAGAGATTTCATGCAGTTTTTGCGAATTTTTGAATTTGGCGCCTAATGTGTTGTATGAAATTGATTTCTTCTCTTTCCGAAATTTTTCTCCGGGATTTATAAGTGGCCTCAATTAAACCATCACAATTTTTTTACCTCTAAAATTTGCGCGAAGCGCAACAAATCCCCGCGAAGCGGGGCGAGGTAAATTGGAGCGAAGCGACAATTTACCTCGTATATACATATATATTTATGTACATTGGTCTCTTTAGCATCTCGCAAAAACATCATTGGCACGAAACTATGTTATTTTATTCACGGTCAACGGATTGTCATGGAAATGGTAAAGTTTTTCATGGGAGCAATCCAAATATTTGACGACCTTGACCTCCCAACTTTTGCCTCATTTACCGGACACCTCATTTCACCCTCTATATGTATATATATGTATGATAATTTTAAAGCACAGAAGAAACAATATTCTCTAGAAAATTTAGTACATTCATTAACAAAATGTAATACCTGGAGTTCCTGAGGCACATGAGGTGATGAACCATACTTTCTCAGTCATCAGTTTTGTGACAAATTTTCGCTTTTTATGAAGACACAGCACTAAATATAACAATGACCGGGAGTTAAAATAAATATTTTCCGGTTGAGCCTAATTAACAATTCAAAAAGAAATTCTGTTACTGCAATTCATGCTGGATTCTGTGTAACATTCACTTGACAATGGCACCAAGTCGGAAACGCTTTTCAAAGGTATAAGAAGTGTTACAGAGATGTGAAGAACATTTTAAGGCATAACATATATTGTTGTCGTCTGCGAGAACATAAGAGAGATGAATAGAGGCATTGAGGGCCACACTGAGGCTTCGCGGGATTGAAACCAACATTAAAGCTGAAGCTTAAATAAAATATTAATATTTCTCCAAAGATTTTTTTATTTAGTGTTTAAATGGAGATATTTTGATTATTACCAGGCGCCTCCATCTAACGGATAATTTTGCTTCAATAAAATAAAAATTATCAGGTGCCTCCATTGCTCTCTGGGAAGTATTTACCAATAAGCTTTAAATAATCGTCTAATATTGAGCTTAAATGCTACGAATTTCCTTTAAAAAAATATATAAAATTGAATGTTAAAAAAATGTAGAATGTGAAGAAACTCCTTTAACCTGAGGCTCAATACCCACTAGCAAATATTTTTCTTACAAAATATTTATTCTGTGAGCTCTTAAAATCTAATCCAACTTTCAACGAGGTCAATACAGAAGGAGAGTTTTTCTTCTTTTTAGATTTTCTTTTTTTGATAATTTTTGAAATGTTTCTTCATTGAGGATTTTTAAAAATATCTCAAGAAGTATATTAAACAGGGCTCAACAAATGCAGCATCATCCTCCATGAGCGTGGTGGTGGTTCTTCTCCGGAGACTTTACAACTTTAATTTATTCATCAATTCTCTGTGAGAAGCTGGAGATGTGAATGAATCAACAGACACCATCAATAGTCACCTGACACTACATACAAATTTTACTCCACTCTATTTTACAGCCATTGTTGTTACATGGTGGGCTGCCGGCGCAAATGAAATGGAAAACAACGGGCATTGTAGGGGGAAAAGATAATGCCAAAGAAGTGGCAAAACTATTGAGTTCCGCCAGGTGAAAGAGTCATGGCAAAAAGGTATGAATGAAGTGTGTGTGGAATTTTAGTCTCGCGTGCAGTGCTGTACGGAAGATTCGCTAATTTGTTGAGTGTGTCGCCAATTCTTTTGCTCCCGCGTTATTTCTTGCAAATGGTAATAAAATTTATGATGGAAGAATTGCGCCGACAATCGTGCCATTTAATGCTCTGTGTGACCCATCCAGGAATGGTCAGACACAATAAAATCGATTTTCTAAAGGCGCATGAAATACGATCCAAAGTTGTTAATGGATTGGGATGCGCACTGTGGCACAATCCACATCGTTCACCCCCTGTGAGGGGCACAGTTTTTTTTTCTTCTTCAAAGTCCTTCTTGTGTTACCAACCAACCGCCCAATGACAATTTACCATGGCAATTTTCATCGAAATACATTTAGATCGGATCCAATTTTCATTCATCCACTTATGTGAGTAAACATTGGACGGAATGTGAGGAAGATGGAACGACTAAGTAGCTCACTTCGATGTAAGAGATGGTCTGTAAGTTATTTTGCATTCACGCGCATGAAATTCTTAGTAGAATTTCAAAGTGATTTTCAGGGTAAATTGGTGCGCGTGCTAGGTTCAAAGCTTTTTGGTACCTTATCCTGAAAAAAATCCACCCAAGGTGCAAGAAGGATTTAGAAAAAAATAGTCACAAGACCACCCACGCAGTCCATCATCAAACTCATACCCAAAATACACCTTAAAGACACCGGCTATTTGGACCATGGATTGGAGGTAAGAACGAAAGAGTCAAAGAAAAACATTTTAGAGGAATGAACCCCAATTCACCTTCTCTAAAAGGTATTATATGTATGTATGTGGAGAGGGCAAGCAGCGGGGAAAAAAAAAGCTGAAGAACATTCAGGGAGGAAAAGGAAGAAATTTCTCAAGGAGCAAAAACAACCTCGCATGGAGTTGTTCTAAAGACATCCACAGAGAATGGTCGATGAGGTGAAAAGAAAAACAAGAACTTCCCCAGGTACGATGGCACAAAAAGACTTGGGCCCCAGATATTAATATGCTGTATGAAAAATATCGCTGAAGATGAATAAACAAACAGAATGGTTACAGAAATGTTATTATAGCACCCTTGTGTTAGATTTTTATTATTATTAACATTAACCTCGAGAATAAAGAAAAATTCACTCACCAATTCTCCATTCCTTCTTTCTCATTTTGCGCCTTTTAGGTACAACACAGTACAACATCGTAATATTGGCCCTATATATTCTCAATGTTTACCCACTCCACCCCCTCTTCATGCGGTACGAGGACTCGGACCCATCTTATGTGCGGGAAAAGGACTCTGTCCACTCGACATCAGCCACCCACAGATGCTACGAAACGAAGGGCGCAGGAAGAGAAGAAAAATGCCTCAAGATTATCATCAATTAAGCAAATTGAAAATCACAGAGAAAAGCATCCTGAAGATTGAATTCTCTGGGATAAATCTGTGCAGTCAAGTTGGGGGAAATTGGTCAGTTAAGTAAACAAAGGATCAGGATTGCGAATTATCTTTTGCAAATTGCCTCCAAATTCGATAATTTAATAATTTTTTTTGCACATCTTTAACTTGTTAAAAATTGTGGTAGTTTTAAGCAATTTGTTATTTTTTAAAGATAAGAATTTGAAAAGTCAAATATTAATTTTAAACCAGTCTAGCTCATTAACCCATTTCCGACGTCTCTGATTGTGAGATATTTTATTCAGTTTCTAGGAAAATTTTTAGAAAAGTGATTTAAAAGAATTTTTTTTTAGAAAACTGGATTTTATTGTATTAAATCAGCCAAAATTTTTTATTTTACAACAAATCATTTTTCCAAAAGCAAGCAAACTCCTCCGAGTACCCATTTTTCCGGATTTTCTTTGCTCTTGATATTGAACTTGTAGACGTAGGTGGGTCCCCTTGAACGATTCCTGTACAACGGACACTCATACATACCCCGCTTGTCTTGCCGCTCACTCACAACCGCCCTCAGATAGACAACCGGAAGTTCCGAAGTAAGCTTCATGAGGGTAGCTTCCGCAATATTTCCCGTCTCTACATCCCACCGAGCCCCCTCCAAATACAGTCCACGGAGGTAAATGCCTTCATTTGGAGCTGTTCCAATCTCACTCCATGATTTATCGGTAACATCACAATTTAGCGCCATTCTATCGAGAGCTAGACCATGTCGGCGAGCTGTTTGTTGCATAACAGCCGTGAGGAGACTCTGTGGATTAAATAATCCCCCGAGCCATACAACGGGTGGTAGTGCAAAGTTCGAGGTCCAGATCTTAAGGTAAATAAAAAAAAATTAAAAATAAAAATCTTATGAGAGGAGTGAATGGGTTAATTTTCGAAACATTTTTTTTTCTAAACTCATCTACAATACCTCTAGCTGTTGCACACGACTAAGCAAATTTCCAAACCAATTCTGAACACCAAGGAGACTCGGATACGAGAATTTCAACCATTTGGTGGGAATTTTGTCGATAAAAAGGAATGCAACCATTTCGTCCATTTCATTGGACATTGTTAGCTCCCCAGATAGTCCCTGCTTGAGTTCAATGAGTGATTTCTTGATAACACCCCACAGTACGTTCATTCTTTCGCATTCTTGCAGCGCAACAACAGCATAGGGGCTCGGGTTTTCCAACCTTGTTTGTAGTTCCTCCATCGTGAAACCCTCATGGCATCTATCTATGAAATCTTCCACAATATCAAGCACAACATCCTGCTCACTCCTGCCCTCTGCTGCTGATGTGCTGACACTGTGAACCTGAAGACGCTGCAGAAGGGTGAACATATCGTCGGCCTTTGTTGTTTCAGCTACAATTTCGACATTGGGGTGCAAACCATAGATATAGGGTGACTCCTCGGGGAGATTCTCATCGATATATTTGTGGTATTCGGAATAATCTAAACTACCGGGTGACTCAAATCCACTACAGAATTCCAGTTTATCCGTGATGAGGCTTGGAAGGAGGAATTTCTATCAAATAAAAAAAGAGAATAATTTTTACTTAATTAAAAAAATTGTTTTAATTGATGAATGGATTTTAATTTAATTAAGACAACAATTGGTGGAATAATTTTTTCCTTAAAAACCTCCTTTTGATAATTTTAAAAACTAATAAAAACTAAAAATCACCTGAATGATTTTCTTTTTTTTTTTACTTTAATTTTGAATTAATAAAAAAATTATTCATTACCTTTATAAAGATTTTAGGTGTGTTTCTTTTTCAGATACAGCTTTTTTTCCTCATGGAAAATTTAAAATTTTCAGATTAAATTCTCAACGCAATAGATGTTCTAATCAAATATTTTCTTTGATATTTTTTTTGTTCAAATTCTACATCATAAGAAAGGAATTCATTCCCTTTCTTTCCCCAAATATATACCAAATACTGTTGAAAAGCTCACCTTGAGGTACGTGTGGCAGAGACGTTTGTCCCAGTCATCGGTGATGTGTCCGCCATAAATTATTTCTCCAAACATATAACGCAGGTCGTCCCAAGGAATTTCCTTTAAGTCGTCAAACAAGTAGTTCTGGAGGACACTGGCGGAGAACGTGAGGTCTCCATAGTTGAATGGGTAGGAACGATTCCATCCTGCGGGGCCAAATTTCTTCCTTTCACCCACGATGGCATGGAAGTAGCACATGGCAAACAGGATTGCTTTGAATTCCACCTCCCTGGGGCACGTTTCGAGTGTATCCTGCGAGAACTGATTGAGTGCCCCGTGTAGGTTGGCTCTCATGCCGGATGGCGGCTCGTTCGTGACTTTAATGGCTGACACGAGGATACCCTGAGGTAGGACGTGGTATTCCGGATTTTCAGCTGGTTCAGCACTCATGAACAACCGGAAGGACTCATGTGGCGCCACACAAACCTCCTCAATGCATTTCTCCAGCACTGGTAGCCACTTTGCCACCAAATGGATATTCTGCAAAATAACCCAATGTCCTTCTTTGGCTGCAGCGACAAGTGCGCATTCAGCATTTCTTTCCTGACCCTGACCCAGAGAAATGATATGGCAATTCCCATTCTCTGGCATGAAATGCAGCTGCCGCCCGAGCTTCTCCACCTCCGCAATGGGATCCACACCGGGTGAGAGAATAAAGAAAATAGGAATTGTCGATGAGCTCTCCTGCAATGGTACACACAGATAGGATGGGCAGATAAATACACAAATACAGATAATTTGATGCTTCATAAAAATTCCGCCCATTTATTTGATTTCGCTCCGAGGGCTGGCACAGAAGGGGAAATATTTGGGGTTTAGCACAATGGCTATGTACATAGGGTGGTTAGGGGACTATGGTGAGTTGGGAGTTACGTACAATTTACGAATATTAAAAGATCCTAAAGAAGAACAATACTAGTATTGGTATTGATTTTCCGAATCAATATAGCTTTAAAAAATATATTAAAAAAAATATTTTTCACAAAAATATACATAATATGAAAACCAAGAACATTTTGTATTGGCAGCGTAACGTGATGCAACGATAAATTTTAATTGTAAAAAATAAATTAAATATATTTTTGCAAAAAGCTTGTGAAATTTATTGCATGGAGAAATAATGTAAAATAACAACTGAAAAGCTTTACAAAGTGTAACATTTTATATGAAATCATGTTTGAAAAAAATAATTAGAAAAAATATTAATAAATTCTTTTTTTTTTCACTAAAATGAAAATGTGAAAAACGAAATTTTCAACCTTCTTTACTATACAAAAAAAAATGGATTAAAAGACAGTTTGTTAAAAATTTACAAAAAATCATGATTAAAGTAAAATTAATTAACTTAACTTCAGCGTACGTTTTTTTTGTACAAATTATCTTTTCTTATTTCCTTTTATTAAGCTATGAGATATTTGTACATTCCATTAATCGAATAGAAATTCCCTTGAAATTAAAATCACTCCTCAATATGATTTTTTCTATCATCCTTTTTTCCATTTTATATTCATTTATTCAGACATCAGAAATTCCTCATCAGAAATGTAATCAAATATGTAATGGTATTTTCAGGGTCAGCAGATATTTAATTACAAAAACAACCTGACATGTTATGTTATATAATGTTGTTATGGTAAATGTAGAAGGGAGGTGGGTTGAAATGCGAATACGCGGCGAAATCTAATATTGTCAATATTTATGTGTATTGTCCATCAATGGAATCGTAAAATGGGGTAAATAGAATCAAAATTGAATAAATAGAGAGATTATTGTAATGCTTGATTTTGGTTTCATTACGATCCAAAAACAAAAAAAACCTATTTATTTTTTTTTAAAAACTTTATGGGCTAATAAAGGATAAAGGAGTCAAAAAAGGATCATATAAGTTGAAGAATAAATTCAAGAAAATTTTTTAAAAAATCCTATCTTGTTCAGATTGCTATAATTTTTTTTAAATAGTATAAATTAAAAAAGAAACTATATATTCCTATTCATTCCAATTTATTATGCATATTTTGAGCCCTACTGTGTATATCAACCCTTTATAGGACAAAACCTTGCAACCTTTAAATTAACCATGCTACAATATTTACGACGCATATCGAAATTTTGCCGAAATTCACGCACTATATTGTCCAACTAATGCCCGATTCGACGAATAATTGGATCAGAATTTGCAATTTAACCGAAATTGCAGCGCATAAATACAAATTTATAATTTCAAATTTAACCGACATAAACAAATCAAATAATGACCGAATTATAGGGAGAGCACCGAGAGCACATTCCATAGACCAAACAATAATACATTATGCATGTTATGTAATGCGTATAGAGGCTATGTATGTATGTATGTTACAGCACCTCAATTGCAGTAGTTGTAGAGAATTAAATCAAATTCTCATTTTCACAAAATTTTTAAAAGCACTGACAAAAGTGATTAAATAGTTTAGTAAACTATTGATTTGTTTTTAGAAATGAAAAACAAATTAGTTATTCAATTTAATTTACAAACAAACATGCAGGAGTGCAATGAAATTAACACGTGTAGCAAAAACTTTTAGCATAATTTTAAATTAAGATAGAACGTTTTTGAAAATCCTTTATTCCCATATAATTTGGAGGAATTATATGTTTTAATTAATTAGCAGAAAATTTCTAATTTCAATGCCTTCGTCAAAAATAAAGTGAGCATTTGTATGGTTATAATATTTAAAATTCAATATTAATTCTGACTCTAATTAATTATGCCAATTTCATATGTAAATTCATGTCAAATATTATTTTGCAATGTTATCAATTGATTAGGCACAGCATTAATTTTGTAATCTACACAATGATGTGTAAATAAATGTACCTACCTATGTTATTGATGTTATTCAAAATTATCTAATAATTTTCTGAAGTTTTTAATTTGACAAAAAAGCTTCAAAGAGCTTATAACACAAAATTAGATTGATCAATTTGAATTTGAAGAAAACATAACAAATTTTAGTTTTATTTCATAACTTAATTGATAAATTAATTGCACTGATAACCCTGAATGAGCTAGTCATAAATCCAATTTTAATAAATTTAAATACCATGATTATCTAGGTATAATAATATGATAATTATTAGTATCCCCAAATTCGTATGTTGTCTCCCATTGTGTTCAAATCCAAAAACTCCACGTGTGTAATTTTAATAATTTCGTAGATGAATGTGGTATTAACGCACATTGAAAATTTTGACTGGCATTATGTTGTATGAAATACCAAGAATAATGATATAATTCCATTTAATTCGCAATTCAATTTATGTTTACACATCGATATGTAAATAAATGCCATTTATTTTAGCTCTGACTGATTAATTATAAGAAGAAGATTAAAAATAAATAATCTTAATATATAAAGCTGAAAAGTCTGTCTGTCTGTCTGTGGCACATGAACTCCTCCGAAACGGCTGGGCCGATCTCTAAGAAATTTGGTATGGGGGTAGAGGGGGTCAATACAAGTTGCAAGCGCTATATAAGATTCCGCCCCCTCCCCCCTTTATAGCGCCCCCACAGAAAAATTGATTTTTTCCCATTTTCTACCTGCTTAAGGGTCAGATAATGGGAATTTTTTATTTTAAAACTTTTTTCGGGGTACCGTAATATTCATCCCCCCTACTAAAATACGCCCCCCTTTTATAACTTAAAATGGAGTTTGCTCACACGTGATTGGGGGCTCGGGTTGACTAGTAGTAAATATTTTATTTATATGATATATCTCTTGGATACAACAGGAACAGATAAAAATGAAAATTAAATAAAATTCTCAGAATTGAAAAATAATCCCAAAGTGCAGAAAATATATAAATCGAATTTAAAAAGAAAGTCCCCATCACTGGGAAACTTTTACTGACGCGTAACTTCCTAAATTTTGTCAATAAGTTTTCAAACTTTTCTATTCCGCCTACGGCAATATAAATACATATGGATGGATACAATGTGGTGTGTTGTGTGTACATTTTGAGGGATCTCAAAAGTCATTCCACATATTTATTCTGTCCATATTTTAATATTGGGCTTTGCTATATATATATATTATATCTTCTCCACTTCAAAAAGCTAAATCCAAAATTCTCAACACGTTTTATGTGAATTACCGTGTCAAAATTCCTTTTTGGTGGCCTTTTCTTCTTCACTCACCCAACTTTTCCATCTACATTGATAAAAATTGTTTCATATACCTACATATATGTAGCCCGCTTAAGGCGGAAAACGAAGGTCGATGGGAAGAGTCGAAGCGAGGAAAATTTCCTACATTTCCATCATTTTTAGTGTAAATAGAAAGTGAATTACATTTCATCATGAGAATATTTTGGTTTGAGAAATCCCTCAAGGAGGGGGGAGAATAGAAAATTTTCATGGAGTAAAGTGTGAGAAATAACATAGTAATGAATAAATTTTCAATTGGGAAATTAAAGTGAAATCCCCTTTTATGGGGGGAATCCTTTTGAATTGAAAAACTCATTAAATTGTTTGCAATATTATTAAACTTTGAGCACCAAATTGCTCCATTATGGCCACATTGAAAAGTTTCTTTCGCAACTTTCTATAATGTAACTTTAATTTATTATTTTCTATTGAAATTGTGGGTGGGGTACGTTCTCAAATTAAGATAGTGCGAAAAGTGGTAAAAGCTTTTACGTACCTGATAGATTTTCGTTATGTCAGGGGGTGGTATATTCCGGAATCTTGGTCCAAATTTGTTTATGGCACTCTGATAGCATGCATAGACCATCCGGTCAGGACGAAGGACACGGAGAATACACAATTTTTGTACAGCATTCATATTGCGCCAATCTCCGGGAAATTTTTCATTTTCAGGCATCTCTGAATGCACAATAAGTTCCCATCTCTTGTTGAATTCCACAATATCTCTATTTATGTCACGGAAATTGTCCAACTCCGATAGTGCAAGCACCCCACCCCAATTGGCATCACTGAGAAAGGATACAGGTGTCTTGGCACTTTTACTTGGGCACCGCAGCAGGAAAGCAAATTCAATTGCATTGTATTCTTTTGAATTGATATACAATTGCAAGAACATTTGGATGATGAGGACCCACTTGTCCTGTTTGAACATGCCACGGCTTACAAAGTCATACACGTGGTACGTAACATTTTCAATAAGTGCATTCACATGCTCACGCTCAATCGTATCCTTTGGTGTCTCCTCGATAGCACGAATGAAAATACGCTGAAATATCGCCATGGAATACTGATAAATGGGATTCACACGATGCATATCCATGAGGATTGTGTAAAGTACAGCCGCCCTTTTGGCCACATCGCGGAACATTTCACGTGCTGCACTGATTTCCTTTGCCATTTCACGTGCCTCCCGGGAGCGCGCCTCAATTTCCTCTGCCAACTCCTTGCTAGCCTCCACATTCTCAACTAGTGATGAATTCTCTAAAATATTGCCTGTCTCCCCCGACAAACGCTCCAGCAATTTATCTTGTAGCTCTTTGAGTTGAATCTTAAAAACATTCCTCTGTACCGTCAATTCATGCTGTTGCTCCTCCAACTCTGGACGCACCAATTTCACAACATCCACCAGCAATTGATCTTCCAAGCCTTCATGCGTCACGGTGAAATTAATTAATGCAAGCTGTGCCTGCACCTCAGGCTGGTAGTGTGGATTTGATAGCTTCGTCTGCAGGATGAGTCTCAAAGAGGGATTAAAATCAATCTCTCGGTCACCCAGCATCACTGTTTGACCGCCTCTTGTTAGAACGCGTCCAAAGAGATTCCCCAGCATCGTACTAAATCTCTCACCCACATTTTCAATCAGTAGCACACCACCCACTTTTACTGCATGCTCCACAACCTCGAGGAAATCCTTTGCATCGAGACGCGTTGCCATCAATTCATCCCCAAACCTATTTTTGATCCACTTTATACCCTGCCTGGAAATAATTCACAATTTTCAATCAATACACATTACAAAAATCCCCCAAAACTTTCCAATAAATCAAACATACAGCTGGGGGTCAATCATAAGAGGCCATCTCACACTACTCAGAAGAATCATTGCATTATCCATGGACATTTTGTCACTTGGCAATCCCTCATTGTTCCACTCAGCCATCATAGCATCGTTGCACAGGATCCAAAAGGGATTCAAATCAACCAGGTCATCTCCAATCGTTATTCGTGGCTGAAAATAATTAATTTTGAGCAACAAAAAGGATTTTTTAAATTAAAAAAAAAAAGCTTTTCTCTGAGTAGAGCAGGAAATGGGAACAAACCTCAAGGGTTGCCAATGTGGGAATCCAATAATCCTTGATGATTTTTTCACGATAACTCTGTGTAAAGTATCCCATATATGAGACGAAGCATGCAGCTATTAATGCATCACCAAGGGTTGAAGCTAATTGTTGGTTATGCTTCTGAATATCCTGTCTCCACCTCACACGTTCCGATGATAGCCCATCGATTAGTCTACGAGCTAGATCGAGTGATTTTTCAGTTTGATTTGCCTCATTCTGGCAACGTGTTTGCTCATCTAGAGCAGCTTGAAGCTGTAGCTCGGATTCACTCAATTTATCTTCCAATACCTGAAGCTTTTCATTCAATTCATCGAGCTTTTTCTATAAACATTGAAAATGTAAAGAAAGTGTGTAATAAATTAGGGCGAAAATCATGTAATTTGAATGTAAAATATTTCAACATGGAAAGTCATGTAAACTAATTAAAACTTACATAGCATATGTGTATATGTTATGTACGTAGACAAAATTTATCTCACCTGTTCCGCCTTTAGTTGCTCCCTTGCTGTGCCCAAAGCTTCAAGTTTAGGCTTCACATCTGAATACACCATGTGAAACTTATGAATATTTATCACCCAAGCACACAATCCAGCTGCAGCTGATGATTTGGATTTTATCAATTCAGGTTTAAAGCCACGATCTTTAACATATGGCAATATGGCCGTGATCGTATCATCTTTAATGTTTTCCTTGTCGAAAGTTTTGAGATTACCGAGAAATGTATCAGCTTTTCCCATCATTGCACGACAAGCTTTCCACGAACGATCCTTAGGGATTTTTCCTTTTGAAAAGAGAATAAGGACAGCCTCTGTTACTTTTACTACATCCGGTGGGGGTGTCCCAAAAGATTTAAGTTCCGTCAAGTTTTTCTTGTCTAACGTATTTAGAGCTGCTTCTGCCTGTTGGATCGCTGGCTCTGCCAATTTGACTTCCTCTTCGCACTGAGCTGCCGTTTTGGCAATATCTGCCTCAATTACACGGACACGCTTTTCTTCTTCAGCTACAGTTGATCTCTCCTCAGACATCACGGCATTTTTCTCGCGCTGAATACTTAGCATCTTGTCTGCTTCTTTCTTCTTTTCCTGTGTAACAACTGTTTGCTCAGCCAAGGACTTTTTGAGATCATCAACTTGCTCTGAGCATGAATCCAAATTCACTAAACCCAAGTCCAAGCGATTAATCCAATGAATTATTTTAATTCTACGCTCTTCGTGCAATTTTCTGTTAAAAAAATTAATTGTTTTTTTTTTTATTATGCGTAATTTTAAATAATGTGTGATAAATAAAGATATTAAATAATAATTTGTAAAATTAACCAAAATGAATCAATATTATTTTTCCGTGTATTTTAATAAAATTGATTTAATTTATACTTATTATTGGTATTGTTTTTCTTGGAAATTTTATTATGTATATTTTTTAAATTAAAACTCATTGTCTGGATAAATTTTATTCTATTAAAGCTATGAGCGAAAAATTCAACTATATTTTAAAACAGGTATAGGTAGGTATACATATGTCGTTTAAGCAAAATTTAATATAATAAATGATTTTCATAAATATCGATTTTATGCGTAGTTTTTGGATAGCAAATAGTTTCTATAACTATGCAAATTTTCAACAACAACAAAAAAAATCATTCAAAAACCGACACAATGACAACGGCTATAATAACGTTGTTAGGACGAGTTTAGAAGTTATTAAATGTTTTAAAACATTAATTGGGATTTTTTGTGCTATAAGAGTAACTTATTAAAGTTTTTTTTCCATTGAAAATTTTATATATGAATATATAAAAATATATTATCATGCATCAAAAGTTATGAAAGTACTCAAACTAACTCATCTATACATAAAATAAATATATTGCATGAATTATTTCAGATCAATAAATTAATTGGGTGAAAGTTCAGACACCCACTCACATATATAATTTGATAGTGCCCGAGTTAAGTAAAACCAAACATTAGCTTACCTGTAGAGATCAATGTTGTCCAAGTATGTCTTAGGGGTGGTGTAGTTGAATCTCTTTTCACTTTCGAGATACATTTTGGAAACCTCATTCACAGAATTGTGCACTTTAGCCATGAAACAGCTGATGGGTTCCACATAATTTGCAGGAATTTGCTCGAATGAAGCAAGGAATTTCTTGGCGACGGAAACAAGAGCTTCCTCTGGCCAATCATGAAACCAAATGATGCGACAATTGCTAAACATTCCGGGTAATTTTCGTGCTCTCTGCCTTATGGTATTACCAACCGGTGAGAAGCAAAGGACAATTTTGAGATTATTACGTACACGATCGATAAAGAAACGCCAACAATTGGCTCGATCAGTTGGTATACCCTGTTGCTTTGCTGCCATTCGCACTTGCTGCACCACCCCCTGGACATCCTCTTCGGGGAGTAAATTGAGACACTCCCCAGTCGTGAGGACATCATTAATTATCATGACAAATTCCTCTGAGGGAATTTGAGCATCAGATATCATTAGACAGCACTTCGTACCCTTCACCCCGGTCTTCTTGTACAACACAGCGAGGTCACTGCGGAATTCGGGTACACCATACCCTGAGCTGAAACATTAGAGCATCATGAATATCTCAATTTCATTTCACATACATATACATACATCCTGCACACATACAAATGGGAAATGAAAGTCCATTGACAATAAAGTATTAAATGAGCTATATCCCCTGTTTGATTCCAATTGATAGAATTTGCCTGAATTAGAGGAACATTTCAATCTCATTAAAAATCAATCAATCAAATTGACTGAATCTGTATATATAGAAACAGATTTTACCTTATACTCCCTCGTCTTTCATAAATAATTCACTATCTAATAGCAAGGATTGCAAACAGCATACCAATGATGCTGCAAAAAAAGGAACGAGGTATTTTTTTTTATTTTTCTTATTAAATACACATCAAAAGAAGACATTAGAAATGAAGATTAGTGCTCCTCATCTCCTTTTTCAATTTTTAATTTTGCATAATGTACAAGATATATACGTCAGGTACATAAAAGCTGTTAATCTTTTGGAATATTTAAGTAATCTTTTAAAAAAATCTCTTTGCAAGGAGTACCTATACCAAATTTCCATTCCATTTCAACAAGGGAAGTATAATCTTTGAATATAAAATCCTTGAGGTTTGCTGATTTTGTATAAAAGTCAAGGAGAATATTGGATTTCATTGAACCAGAAATACTCAAGTGTTGAATTTTTTTTGTCACTCGTATTGTAATATTTTATAAATCATTTTTTATAAGGAACTGATAAAGAAGTGTTTGAAACATTAAATTTTCCAAGAAAATTAAGATTTATTCACCATGACAATTTATTAAGCAATATTTTGAGTAGGGGAGACCGGGGTTAAAAAAGTCACTTAAGGGTTTAGAAAAAGCTCAAAATATCATATTTCCCAAATAGATAAAACGAAATGTGTAGCTCATTTCTATAGGAAATTTACTGCTCTATAACTCTTTTTCAGATCATTTTGTTCTATCTAAGGGATGGTCACGTTATTTTGGAAACTCTACAGGAACAAAATGGCCAAAATGTGAGAATTTCAAATGATTTTTTTGAGCACAAAAATTTATTTTCTAAATTGAAAATACTGAATTCTTATCAATATTTGGCCATTTAACAAGAGTGCAAGCAAATTTCGAATTTTTGGTTTCAAAATTGGCTTGAAAATCATTCTTGAAAGTCCCCGAGTTTCCAAAATAACGTGACCATAGCTAGGAAATATGATATTTCATGCTTTTTCCAAACCCTTAAGTGACTTTATTAGCCCCGGTCTCCCCTACTCTGTAATTATCACATGAAATAGTGTTAAATAATAAAGATGTAGTAGATGTGTTAATTACTAACTTTATGTACTTTTCTCATTTCATATAGCTTTGTCTTTTGAAATATGTATTAGATAGAAGAGATTTTATTAAATGAGAAATAGATTCCACAGATCAAAAGGATATAACCCAATAGTTTATTTCCTTTGTTTTGTTAATAATTCCATATTGTTCATAGAAGGTTTCATGAATTTAAATTGCAAATACTTGAAATCCCTCTCATGAAACACATAATTTCCATTTATAAAGTACCCCAACATTGCAAAATATGCAGATTCACAATCTTTTTGCAATTTCATTTATCCCGACTGATGTAAATTAAAAATCTCAGGTGAGTTTATAGGAATTCTTTTTTTTTTGCAAAGGTTTGCTAAAGACTTCCACACATTCACCATTTAACCCATCGCTGTATGCTTTCATATGACCATCAAACACTTATATTATATATGTATGTATATAAAAAGCCCTAACAAGTAATTTCGCAGTGAAATGGGTCAGAAGCATTAGTGCAATTTTATGCACTCTTCCGTTAGTGTACACACTTAATTTTATCCCTGAGTAATTTTTAACTACTCGCCTGTTTTATGTTTTTCCGGACCAGCTATGAAAAACAAATCAAAATTTAATTTCAACCATTTAAAATTACCCCTCTAACCCTGTACTTTGTGCATCACTATTATATGGCATATGGGTTAGCAAGTAATTTATCCCTCAATTTAAATTAATTATAAAATTCCTAAAATTCAAAATGAAAATATCTTCAAATGATGAACAATTTGATTAATTTCCCTGTCCCATTTTGTAGGTATTTTTTTTAAAGAAACAATATATAAACTCACCTAGATTGAATTTCCTCAACAGGAAGAGACGTTATGAAGGCACTAAGTTTCGTTAGGGACTTCTTTCCTGAACCCCCAACACCCACCAACATGGCATTCCCTCGGGCTGATTCCAATATGCGTATAATGCGACATATATGAATCATGGCATCTTCGAAGAGAACAAGATTCGATGGTCCAACAATTTCTCTGTAATTCTCTTGAGCTTCCTCCAGTACATCATTGAGACGCTTCCAAGAATCCACTTTAGCGTATTCCGTATCATTCAGTCCATTTGCATAGTGAAAGTAAAGCAATGGATTCGGAATTTCAAGTTCTCCATCAACATATTTCTTAACCTTTGCAGTAGCTGACCTAATTAGGGTTTCAAACACCTGCAGATCTTCACGCGAAAGCAATCTATCTGCGTAGACCCGATAGAATTCGTGAATGAGGAGTTTGAAGAAATCCTCAGTGGTTGGACACGAGGCATGATGCGTAAAGATTAATCCTTGGAAGACGTTGGTGATGTCATGCAGATTGAAGTTGTAGTGGAATTTTATGGAAGTTGGCAGGAAGTTCTATGGAGGAAAATAATGAGAGACATGTGTACAAGATAGACAAATTAAATGGCAAGAAATAAAATCACATACTTGACAAACTTCTGCATGGAAATCTATTACACTCTGCACAACGTTCAAATAAATACCCTGGACTGAGGGGGTGAATTTATTGGCTGCATTTTGGAGATGTTGACTCAGAATAGATGCGTACATAGCTTTTAGGGTGAAATGTGCTGGGAAATTCAGTGCAATCGTTGCAAAATGCCTCTGAAGTCGTGGATTAATGGTGAATGATCCCACATTCGGATTCATTGTTGCCAAAAATGTGCAATTTTGAACGTTTTTGAGGATATATTTCTCACATTCGTACCAATGTCCATAGTCGAGGAATTGCCTAAGGACCGTATGGGGTGCAGTGGTGCCATATTGGTCAACCTGTGGCAAGTTGATATCATCCACAAGATAAATCAACCTCTTGCCATTTCTTGGCACTATGGTCCGTACTGTGGCCCTCTCGAGGTGCACCTCCAGTGATGCCTGAAATCCTCTTGAAGTCGTATACAGATTCATCGGGATGTTTGCACTTGTAAAGTCACCAGATAGGGTGGTGAGTTTCCTCTGCACCAGCATCGTTTTACCACATCCACTACCACCCACAATCATTGCCGGATGGCCAGCATTGATGAGAAGTGTTAGGAGGTACTGAAGCCTCACAGTCTCTTCCGTGTCAACAAAGGTCATTTGCAATGGGATTTCAGGGTAGAATTTGAAATCATCCCTGAGGTTTTCCCACAAAATGAACCTCTTCGTATCTAAATCCACATGATAGTCGAACACTGTGGCATCTGTGGCAGGGAATTTAACTGTTTTAAACGTCCTCACCCACCATCTGTGGAATTCGAGACGCCAATTACGTTGCTGATCTTGATATAGTGGTCCCCCAAAACCCCAAATTGCAGCAAATACAAAGAATATTTCATACCTTGAAGGGAGAGAAGATCAATACAAGATTGTACGTATGAATTTATATGGACTAACTAATTGTAAATTCGATAGACAACGAAAACTCATCTCAACATATTCGAAAATCAATTGGAAAAATTCTTGCAATATTTTTTGGCACAAGTTCGTGTGGAAATTGCCAAATTCACAATCAATCTAATAATAAGTCAATCATAACGCGTCCAGTTATAAGAGTTGGTGTCCCACAACGTGTAGAAGTTTGTTTATGCGATATAATGCGATTTGTGAGCAGAATTAGTAGGCAAAGTTGATTTTTTTCGTGAAATTCAGTAATTTGATGCATAAAAATGGTCATATCTCTGGTTGTATAACACCTACAGAAACTTCTTGACTAGTTATGGAAAGGTCTTAAAATAAGCTAGAATATGGGATAAATTTTGATACTTTTCAAGGTCACCTCTAGAACACAAAGTGGCGGCTTTTTGTTTCACCAAAACAGTTTTTCGCATTTTTCGTCCTCAAGAAATGGTTCTAGAGGTTTCTAATGTTCTAGAAAGATGTAGAGAATTGCAAAACCTTTAATTTGATACCAAATTGAGCAAAATCGGACAAGCCGTTCAAGAGATATGGCTCTTAGAACTTTTCAAATTCAAGAATTTTTCAAATGGCCATATCTTCTAAACGGTGACATAAATTTTCTTCATTTTCGGACTGGTGAAAGATATTGAGTCAGGCTACAACATATAAAAATTTAAAAGATTTGCCTAATGGGGATTCGGAGATATTGCCCCTTAAAGTTAGGCAATTTTTGTTTTTGAATTTAGCGCCTCTTGCGGATGTTTTTGAAACTTGAAATGTTCTAGAAAGTTGTAGGGCTTCGCAATACCTTTCATTTGATACCAAGATGGTCAAAATCGGTCAAGCCGTTCTCGAGTTATATCGAAAAAACACTTTTTGCTTTAGGCCGCCATATTTGCTAAACCGCTCGACCGATTTTCAAGTATGAATTGTTGATGAAAACGTCTCACTGAGCTCTACAACATACTAAAATTTCAGACCTCTAGCTATAAGGGAAGTGGTTGACAGTAGTTCAAAATGGCGGACGGCGGCCATCTTGGATTTTGAAAATGCGAAAAAATGAAATTTTACACCCACATTTCTATAGAAAACTTCAAACCCGAAGTCTCTATCTGTTACCGTTCTCGAGTTATAAGGCAAAATGACGACCACCGGCAGGATAACCGGCAGGCCGGCCGGATCAAAAATTTTCCACCACCATTTTCGTAATGTGGGATGTCTAAAACGTGCTCATACCAAGTTTGAGCCCGATCTGAGGTGGTTGGTTTTTCCGACGATTACAATACTTGGTGTTGGCCACGAAGTGGAACACCAACTAATTCCATATAAAAGAAAAACTTGGTATGCTCCGCACATCATTTTACGAAAGTTTTGAGAAAGCTTTTTTAATTACATTTGTATTTTTCCAACATTGTAGTTTTAATTGAATTTTTTTTCTGAGCTTTCGACTGCACTCGAATTCTCAATCAGGTGCTCATGAGAGAAAGATATCTGAAAAATAATTTTCCATTGATTTTCCATTGCAATATATAATATTTTCTAGGAAAAACAGTGAGTTTTCTTGGAGAAAAGAATCCTCTGGCAGATGAAAAAACCAAGAAAAAAATCAATTTGTAAATGACATTAAAATATTGTCCTCAAACTAAAAGGGGTTTTCCAGTAAAACGGAAATAAATGGAAAATGGTTTATTGAATTAAATGCATGAGAGAGACTTTTTGGAGCTTTACAAAAAAGGTTTGATTGATTATTTCATTGAAAAGATGGATTCTCTTAGCATTATGCAACTATATTTCTAAGTAAATTGTTAGAGAACTTTAAAATTATTCTCTGCTTTTCCAGGATTTAATTTACAAAGAAAAGGGAGAGTTACATTCAATTCACATTTTTTATGACTTGGATGTAATGAAACTTTTATAAATTAATCCATTTTTCATTCATAATCTTCCATCTGTTCTACCATCCATCGCATAATGTCAAAGATAAGATCAAAGAATATCCATTTAAAAAAGTCTTCTTATAGGAATAAATTAAATTTTACATTCTTTTGTGATTTCCAATTAGTGTTTGATTTATAAGTGACTTGTGTATATACATATACCACATACACTCTGTTCAATCTGAAGATGTGAAAATGAAGAAAAGTTGGAATGAAAATAAGGGATGGTCACGTTATTTTGGAAACTCGGGGACTTTCAAGAGCGATTTTCAAGCCAATTTTTAAACCAAAATTTTGAAATCTGCTTGCACTCTTGTTAAATGGCCAAATACTGATAAGAATTCAGTATTTTTGATTTAGAAAATAAATTTTTGTGCTCAAAAAATTTATTTGAAATTCTCACATTTTGGCCATTTTGTTCCTGTAGAGTTTCCAAAATAACGTGACCATCCCTTACTTTTATTTGCAACAAGATGACATGCTCTGTCTTAAAACTTTTTGAAATGAGCTTTTGTGTGAGACGAAAAGGGAGAACAAAATGGGATGGTTATAAGGCATCCCGAGATGTTGGAATAAATTTTCCAAGTTGGACAATTTCATTTTGAGCATACATACATATAGATTAAGCTTTTGGAGATTTATGCAATTCACTAAGTCAATCATAACGCGTCCAGTTATAAGAGTTGGTGTCCCACAACGTGTAGAAGTTTGTTTATGCGTTGTAATACTATTTGTGAGCAGAATTAGTAGACAAATTTGATTTTTTTTTGTAAAATTCGGCAATTTGATGGATAAAAATGGTCATATCTCTGGTTCTATAAGACCTACAGAAATTTCTTGACTAATTTAGGAAAGGTATTAAAACAGACTATAAATTGACATAAATTTCAATAATATTCAAGGTCATCTCCAGAACACAAAATGGCGGTTTTTTGTTTTACGAAAACAGTTTTTGGCATTTTTTGTCTCGAAGGAATGGTTCTAGAGGTTTTTGATGTTCTAGAAAGTTGTAGAGAATTGCAAAACCTTTAATTTGATACTAAGATGAGCAAAATCGGTCAAGCAGTTCAGGAGATATGGCTCTTAGAACTTTTCAAATTCAAGAATTTTTCAAATGGCTATATCTTCTAAACGGCGACATAGAATTTCTTCATTTTTGGACTGGTGCAAGATTATTAGTCCTGCTACAACATATCAAAATTTAAAGAAAATCGATGATGGGGATTCGGAGATATTGCCCCTTAAAGTTAGGCAATTTTTGTTTTTGTTTTTAGCGCCTCTTGCGGATGTTTTTGAAACTTGAAATATTCTAAACAATTGTAGGGCTTTGCAAAACCTTTCATTTGATACTAAGATGGTCAAAATCGGTCAAGCCGTTCTCGAGTTATATCGAAAAAACACGTTTTGCTTTAGGCCGCCATATTTGCTAAACCGCTTGACCGATTTTCAAGAATGAATTATTGATGAAAACGTCTCACTGAGCTCTACAACATACTAAAATTTCAGACCTCTAGCTATAAGGGAACTGGTTGACAGTAGTTCAAAATGGCGGACGGTGGCCATCTTGGATTTTGAAAATGCGAAAAAATGAAATTTTACACCCACATTTCTATATAAAACTTCAAACCGGAAGTCTCTATCTGTTACCGTTCTCGAGCTATAAGGCAAAGTTTGGGCGACCGGCCGGCCGGCAGGCCGGCCGGATCAAAAATTTTCCACCACCATTTTTGGAATGTGGGTTGTCTGAAACGTGCTCATACCAAGTTTGAGCCCGATCTGAGGTGGTCGGTTTTTCCGACGATTACAATACTTGGTGTTGGCCACGAAGTGGAACACCAACTAATTGGTCGTCTCTAAGGGAGTAATTGCGTGGAAAATGTCTTTTTATGGGGCCAAATATCTACATACATTACTTACCACTCATTCGGGCTGTTTGGTGGTACATTTTCCGCTGTGAGAAGACTTTCGAGGAGGCTGCAAGTTGTCTGAACAAGGGCTACATCCACAAGTGGTATGATGGTGGTGAATTTTGTATGCATAGCTTCGAGAATAACTGGGACATATTTGTGGAATAAGTGATTCAAGAGTATTTTCTCCGCATCACTATCACGCCGCTCAATCCACGAGTCAATGAGGGGTTGGTAGCCAACGACTTGGTTATCAATGTAGAGTATACCGGCACGGGATACTGTTGCTGGGGTGGCTGTCCGAAGATGCCCAATCTCAAAGAGCAATCTCATTGATGGCGTGAGTGGAATACGCTCGTTGTTTGCCAATGTGAGCACTTTGTTGTCATCCATCACGGTGTTGAGGCTCTCAATCCACATTGGATCAATGTCGCCGTCTGAGACAATCCACTTGGGACCAGAACTTGACGCATACGCCTGATCACGCATAATAATTGAGAACAACCCATCCTGCCATTCGCGCGTTACGGGGTGTACAACACCAAAGAGTTCATCGTTTGTCACGGCTTTGGGGTTTAAATCATTGTAAATAGGATTGCTACCCTGCATCTCATATGTGCGAAACAATGCCTTCCACACACACGACTTCCCCACTCCAGCATCCCCAATGATAAACACCGAGTGCCGTACTTGCAGAATTTCCTCCAATTCTGTTACTTTGCGCACAAAGCTCGCCTCAGGCTTGAGATTGAGGTCACACGCAGCCTTTCTCACGAATTCCTCCAATTCCGTATGTCTCTGTCGTGGTACATCGAGAGCTGGGAATAAATCTCCAATAAGTCCAAGGAATATCGGGGTGTCACCCACTGTGATCTTGGGTGTGTTGAAGTCCCTCAATGCCCTCATGAGAACTTCATCTTCCGATCGTTCAGGATCAGCACGTTTTAGTGAACCAGCTACAACTAGGACTGATTTAACAGCTCTCAAACCCCAGTCGTAGTGATCTTGCTTCGATAGTAGCTCTCGGCACATGGAGTAGAGACTTATGAATTTTCTTGCCAATGCCCTTGCACTTTGAAATCCCTCAGCAATCAGCAAGATTTCACAAATCAACTCAATATCCGGAACGATCATTGAGCAGGGGCGGAAGAGAGCCTGTTCAAAATATGAAATAATATTTCTTTTAAAAAGAAAACCCAACATAAATACTTCCGAAGAAAATGCGTCTTAATGTTTTTCTTATAAACGAAAAAATAAATAAATTTTCTTCAAGGAAAGTTAACATATTTTTAAAGTCCTCCACCGCACTTGAATATAGCTTCTCAGAAAAACCACCCCCGTTCACTCGTGCGATTTATTGAAGTACAGAACTTCCATAAAAAACAGGGGGTATCCGACTCTTGCCACTCACGGTGCACTTCATGCCACTTTTTCATTGCCACTCTTGCCACTCTTGCCACTCGCGGTGCAGTCTCGCGGTACATTCTGGGCATAGTCGATTACCCCCTGATAAAAAATAAACTACCCACTTTCAGGATTAAACAATATTTTGCTAGTCCACAAATCTCATGTATTGGTGCAGAAAGAAAAAAAGCCCCCGAGGAAAGGTGAAGAAAAAATATTCGGGAAGTATTGAGGAAAAAAAATTCTAGGTCGAACCTTTAAATTTTCCGGTAATTCAGTTCTTCCAGCATAGCCGGGATTCATTGTGATGAAAATTCCAACAGTTGGCACCAATTTTATCGTCTCCCCTAAGAAATTGAATGTCGTCTTGCCAACCTGCAACGAGAGTGTTCGAAGGAATGTCAATGGATTGTGAGGGTTCTTTACGTGTTTTTTCGTCACACTGTAAAAAAAAACTGTTTGTGGTTTGGGAAAGGGGGGCTGTAGTGGGTCGTGTGGGTGGACGTGTGTGTGGGTAGATTATGAAGGACATCACAGAGGTAGAAGGAAGAATATATTTTTGCTGTATGGCTTTTCGTACCTTTAAAGCTTGCAGAATTGATTTCACTTGAATTGCCACAACGGAGAGAACTTCCACGGAAATGCGATTGAACTCATCGAAACATCCGTAAGCTCCCGTTTGGGCCAAGCCTTTGTAGATGTTTCCACAAGATTTATAATCCATTTGTTCCGAACAATTAAACACATAGACCATCATGCCCAGAGCACGTCCAAGATCTTTCGTTGTTTCTGTTTTTCCCGTACCTGCTGGTCCAGCTGGCGCACCACCCATGAATAAATGGAGACTCTGGAAGATTTTTTTTCTTCTTAATACATCGCATATTGATTTAGAGAGAAACGTGGATGAATCAATTTGGTACACATATTTTACATTATGACAAAATTTGGACTTTATGTTCTGAACTGAATTTATTTTGTAAGTCCCATCATTCTAGGATTATATGTATTTAGGATGCGATGAATAATCATCATTATGTATGTTCATCATTCACACGATTTACTGGCTGACCAACATTTACCATATTGCATGAATCAATATCATCTTGTGTACTACATAGTAGTTTGAGTTCATGTACATATTGGCACATATTTATGCTAATCCTGACGTGACTGTTTTTAAAGCAGACTTGCTCTACAATCTAAAATGAAATCTTCGCTTAAAAACTAATAAGCCGTTTGAAATGTTTGTGTCATCCATTGTGGAAAATAACAAACTACATATCAACGAAAATGATGACTTGCATCGCGCCACATGATGCATTAAACTAAGAATTAATTCAGATTTTACAGCTCATAAGAACTAAAACTTTATGTTGCCATCCAACACGTCTTTTCTCCGCTGTTTTATAAGCAAATTAACGGTTAATTAAGGATTTTTAGATAAGAAAATTAGTCAATTAAATTTTTAATTTAGCTAAAGAATTTTTCTTTTAATAAATTGATTTATTTTTCTTTCATTCTTTTACAATGAGCTTTAACAGAAAACCTGCGAACATTTTATGCAAACTTTTAAACACTTTTATAGAGTTAAGAATTTAATTACTTCTATTAATTTTAGAAAAAGCTTCAAGTCCCTGTCGCCTCTTAAAATCCCCACAATATTCTGAAACTTGGAAAGAATAATTATATTAATTGTTTCTTCTACATTTAAGAGCCATTAAAAGCTTTTTAATGTGACTTAACTATATGCACATTGCACAAGTATATAATAATTTAATCAATATTTCACAGCGTCTAACACTTTAGTAAAATTATTATTTTTTAACCACACCGTGAAATTTTCAAAAGTGATTAATTAGTGTTTTTCCCCTTAAATGTTTACGAGGTTGTTTTCGTGCAAAAGCGCAATTCGTGAAATTGAATTTCATGTGATGATACTAAATTGTGAATTATTTTCCACACAGGAAAACATCACCTCACCCGTCCAATACGTGGTTGATATTTCAACAAATTTGTCCTGTTTTAAAGTTAGAACTTTCGGGGAACAATCAATTTAAAATACTTCTAAAATTTCTTCACAAAACTTTCTTAGTAAAGCAAGATAAGGTATTTTCTTCTGTAGTTGTTGAAACATGCATATAACTATAATTTGAACAAAGATATGTGTGTTGATTTTATGTAAAATTAATCAAAGGACAATAAATTCCATATTTGTACATTGAAACGTCATAAATTCTTGCTTTGTTGACAGTGTGTGTTTAACAATATATATTGAAAATTCCGACGAATATAATTGGATTTGTAGAAAATTTATTAAATTCCTTTTTTGAAATCTCATAAAATAATTTATTGATTTGTCTCGAGTTACTTTGCCATATGCACAGAGTGTATATTATGCACCTCACGGACTGCACGAGGCTCTTAAATTTCAGGAAAAATCAGCTTTATGTATGTAGGTATATTATATAAAGTTGCCACTGTTTACGAGGTGTGTGAAGACAAAATCATGACATTCAATATGAAAATTGGATAAAATTTATTAGAGCTTTCGCAAGTTGCGAGAAGGAGCGGGGCGCATATATAGCATTCCTTGCATACTAATCCTACATACTAAATATTCAATTTCACGATAGAATGAAGGAGGAAACTTTTTTCTGTCATTAAATATTTTTAACTCTCTCGTAAATTAGGGTCTATCAGCTGTACATCAGTTGTCAAATAAATGGAAGAAATTCGAAAAGGGAAATAATTTGCATTAGCGGAAGTGCAAAAGTGCAATGCTTGCATAAACCTATTTTGTGCTTATTTCTCTGTTGCCGTCTGCAAATTTAATACAAGGACGACAATAATGCCATTTTATCTTGAGTACAAAATCCTTTTTATAACTTTTCACATAAAAGTGGCATTACGGAGACCCAAAGAAGACTATTAGAGCTGCTAAAATTAAGGCGGAAAAATGAGTTTTTAAGTGCTTTTTTCGTTGGTGCTATGAGTTTTTCTTTAATTTTGCCACTGTAACTTCCATGAGGTTTCTCTTTCGACAACATTTAGGATACATCTTAATGACCCACTCAATGATTGAAAGGATTCCTTCATCGCATATTCATTTTGTATTTACTGCGTTTTATATAATATTTCATTGTATATGGAGAGTAGTATGATGGATCATTTGAAATCACTTCCTGTCCAATTTGTGTTAAATTAATAACATATCATGTGAGTAAGTATTGTATAATCTTCTCCAAAGCTTGCAAGTGACAGCTCAAATTAAATATACGGTGTGAGAAAAACACTGAGAGAGAATTCAATGAAGGTGAAAGAGATAAAGTTTACTTTTCTTTATTGAAAATGTTTTGTTTATAAACAAGGAATAATAACTTTTCCAGAGAATTTATTGAATTCTTGTAGTTCATTGATTTTATTATTATTGATTTTTATTTGTTTCATTTAATAAAACATCTAAAATTCACTATTAACGAAACTTCGTGAAACGTGAAGATTTTTATAAAATTGTAAAAATTATGTTGAGAAAGATTTTTCCAACGTTAAACAAAAATTTATTATTATAGAGGTGTTATCTACTAATTGTTCAATCATTTCGTGTGAATACCTAATCAAATTCAAATTATAAAATGATTCAAATTAATTATGGAGCTAATTTTTCGTTTTGACCAAAAATAATCCCACAAAATTGATAAAATTCAATAAAATAATTTATGTAAAACAAGTTATGAATTAATCTCATTTGTTTAGTAGTTCATAATAACTTCCCACGAGATTTATTTCATTTGAATTTATTTGATTTATTCGATTTAAATACTATTAATTATTTCACAAAAGCACGACTAATTTCCCAATTTGATGCAATCATGCATTGTAATGAATGCAAATCTGAAAAATTATCTAGAATTTAAGCACAGATTTTTAAAAATTTAACCGTAAAAGCTTTTTGGGATAAATATTGAGAATTTGAGCTTTTGCGGAAAATATGACTAGGTCAAGCCTTAAGACATGCAGCTTTGAATTATCATCAAAGCTTTGTAGTTGAGATTAAATTGTCACAGCATGAATTATTAATTAAGATGTCTCTTCTATGGATTATTGCTAATGAAATGCATAGAGGATGTGTGTAAATTGTTTGTTACAGCTCTGACATATTATGTATGTAGGTGGGTAGTATACCTACACTTCTTGTAATTTACAAACCTTTTAACATATCTTTTTCTCGAATCAACAAATCTAAATGATTCGCATTTTGAGGGTCCAATTTGCCTTCACAAATGGATATTTATTTTCGATTTAAAATTCGCATGAACTGTATGAAAAGGCGGTTCAGGCAGTTGAATACCCAGCATCAAAGGAATTGATGTTGTTTGTATGATACAATGTACATGTATAAACCACTTCACATTTTGAAATTTGTGAACCATAAAATACCCTTCTTAATGTTCTTCCCATATTTTCTCCAAGTGTCTCGTGGTTGTTTTGATGCAATATCTGTGAGTCAATTTATTGATGGTATGGTTACTCACCTGCGTCAGGGTGATGTAGCATTTGTCAGTGAGTGGCGTAACCACAAGCCTTGGTGTATTTCCCAGGTATTCATAGTCATAGCGAAATTCAGCATCGCAAATGTTGGCAAAACAGTCATTAGCATCTTCATCCCATTTATGTCGCAATTGACTTTGCCACTGAAATTCCGTTGAACTTTCGATACGGTCGGCAATCAGTTTGGCCACCACATCCCTCGAGTGAACATCAATTGTACATATTGTCATGATTTTCTGCCTCTCGGCAGTCGTTAGTTCACCAATGAGCATGTTAATTAACTCTGCGAGCTGCTCTTTCTGCCTATTGTGGTACTTTTTCATTGCGTACTCATTTCCCATCTCTATCCACTGGAATGCCCTCTCCACCTCGATGGCCCACCAAATTTGGGATGCACACAGGGCAGCCTGGGCTGGCCAGTCGCAAAGCCACTCGTACCGGGGTTTTTCTGTATATGCCAACACCGCTTGACCCAGAATATGCCTCAGGGTATGGCGCATCTCAATGAGGAGTTTATTGAGCCACACTTCGACAGCATCAGAGCACTGGAAGTTATTTTGAAATGCTACATACTCATCCTCCTTGGAAAACATCCCTATTGCCTGTGTTGACCTCTCACCCCGACTCATTTGAAGGGATTTAATTGAGTCAAAGAGTTTTGTGAGGTGACGAAAGACCTCCTGAGGCTGTGTACCACTCGTAAGGATATCCAACAAGTCGACTGATGACATAAAATAGAATCTCGGAAAGTCCATTCTCTTCCCCTCAAGGTATTCATTTAGCACTTTCTCAATGACCATCAATTTCTCATTAACCTCCTGGAGGTCTTTGAGAAGGTGACTCTTCGTCGACATCTTAATTATCAATGGATTTGCTGTAATCTGTGCCAAGAATTTTCTCAATTGTCCATCAATTGTTGTAAAATTCCTAGCTTCTTCGGGAATTTTGACACGAACATCTGTGCTACATGTGAAAATATTCTGCATGAATAGCCACTTGCGCTGTACATCAAACCAAAGATCGAGGATATTGTATACAATTTCTAGGTCATTTTTCCATTTTTTTACCTCACCCGCCATCTCAGCAATGTACCTCGAATGAAGGATATTCTGGAGTTGCATTTGATGATCATCGAGCGTCTCAAAGAACTCTTCATTCCACTTGAGGATGTTCGTTTTCAAATTATCATTCTTCTCCAATTCAAACTTGCACACTTTCCAGAATTTCCTTATATCTACCAATGTTGTCTCGAGTTTCTGCTCATGAATACTCTTCTCAACAATTTCCTTGATATTCTCCTCAAATTTGTGCAACTGAAGATCAAGTAGTGTCCCCAAAGTTGTCCCTGATTCAATCTTTATATCCTCTCCCGTAGCACCTTCCAACTCCTTCCAATGCCTCATTTTCATTGATGTTTCTTGCAGATTCATCATTGTCCTCAGGGATACCAAGAGGCTCCTTAGTGTTGTGTCACAGTACAGGAATGGCTCCAGTTGATGCATTGATTTATCGAGTGTCCGTAGATACTTAAGGTACGCCCTACACTCCTGATCGACCTCATCGAGATTAATCACCAACCACCGTGTTTGTCGCCATTCTGCCACAGATGCCTCAATCATTGCCACACTGTCCCACAGGTGCTTGATATTTCTCAGCTTCTTCTTAATCTCCTTCAATTTTTCTCTCTGATCGAAATTCACACCTAAATCCTTGAAGATATTCCCCAATTCATCGTGGTAGAGTCGCATTTTCTCAATTTTTTCATACCATTCATCCACTTTGACGTAAACATTTGTGCATGGAAATGTGAAAAGCTAAAAAATATTTCTTTTTATCAGAAACTGAACGAAGAATATTTTAAGATAATTTCAATTTTAAAAGAAAATATTAAAATTTATAAAAAATGTAGATTTTTCTTTCAGTAATTAATCGTCAGATCTGCAATAGTTTTCCCTAATTTTCTCTTTAGCAAACAATAAATTAAATGCAAAATGTATATATTCCATTAAATGAATCTAAATAGAATTTATTTATGCAATAAAAGCATCCTAAAACTGTTGCGCAATTATTTCTTCTTCGAGCGATAAATTTGCTGATGGAATATGCTTCCATTAAAAGGAAATTCAAGCACGAAAGATAAATGTGCCAAGCAAAGAAGTATCAATTTATTACATGTTTTTTGCTTGTTAAAAAAACTTCCATTAAATTTAAAATTTAAGAGGTGTTTGCAACTTACTTGCGAATTTTCAAAATCTTCCGCAAACAATTTCAATCTCAGCTCTAGAAGAATTCCCTCCTTCTTCATCATATCCCGTTGGTATGCCAACACATTGGCAATCTCCTCCTCCTTCTCGATGCTCTTCCTCTCCAGCAAAATCCATTTTTTGGGCAAATTTTCCAGCTGAAAAGATAATAAGAAAAAAGAGAGCATGCGGGAATGGGGAATTTACGTGCGGAATCACAAGTCAGTGATGGTAATTGCATGAAAATTCAAATTAATCCATCACACTCCTTAATACCATTTCCAGGATGTTCTCCTCAATTTGAATATTCATTGATTTGAGAAGGTTCACAATATCGATAAGCGATTTAAATAACACGCCGTCATCCTCCTGGTCGCGTTCCTTCGCAATTTCCTTCTGTATTCGTTTTACGTTCTTTACTTTCTCAAAATCCTTC
Source organism: Lutzomyia longipalpis (assembly GCF_024334085.1). NCBI lineage: Eukaryota > Metazoa > Arthropoda > Insecta > Diptera > Psychodidae > Lutzomyia > Lutzomyia longipalpis. The sequence goes on along the minus strand of NC_074707.1, from coordinate 43,671,353 downwards.
AAATCAATTTCACCGCTAAGCTCACACAAAGCTCGGTCAAAAAACATTTCGTACTCCCTGAGGCATTCATCAACGTACTTGTGTAGCCTATTCTTTAGCAATGTTGCCCATTGATTTATGTGCACAAGCAAATCCTGCCGCAGTCGCGATGAATTCACAATAAGCCAACCTTTGCATACTTTGTGCGTTTCATATTGCGAAATAACATTATGAATTACATCCAGTTTGGCAAATTGCGCTTCATGATTGCACCCAAGCTCAAAATTAACCAAATCTGTATCACTGCTCGCTCTCGATAGGTAAGATGATGCCGTTGGTGAGTTCCAGAATGGAAAATTCTTTCCATTTTTCACATATTCATCCACATGCATTTCTTTATTTAAATTGAGGAAGCTCTCATAGACTATGAAGAAGTCCTGGCACTCATTTACGCATCCAATTGCCTCTGATATGAGGTCGTTGACAAAATTAGATATCTTTTGAATTTCATCGATTTCTTTCTGAAGTGACCAAAACGTGGGAGTTTTTCCTACAGATAAATTATGTTGTGAAAATATTCAATGAAATGTATTTTATTATAGAAAGCCTCATTCGTTCTTACCTGTCGATATCATTTCGTGTTTGCTTTCTTCATTAATGCGTACGATGAGCTGCAAAATACTTGCTGTATCATGAAGAAGACCACGGAATTTCTTGAATAGCCCATTAGGACTATTAATCTCAATTGATGGGTCAAAGATGATGGTTTCTCCCTTGGCAAATAGATTTATTTCCACGAATGGTGGTACTTTCTCATTTTGTGCATTTGTTAGTTCTTCCTTAAAATAATTCAAACAGTCCCGCACGATTTTTGCCAGTTCTTTAAAGACCATGGAGTCAATTGAATTCTTATACTTGACGAACGAACTATTTTCTGCTCCAATTTTTGAAATTTCTCTCCAGTAGTACTCAAGGCGTGGTTCGGCGAATTTCTTGATAAATTCACTGTCAAATCCTCTGAGGAAGGATATTGTTTTGGGATTTATTAATTCGATTTCCTCCCTAGAACTTGGCGTGTATTCAATGTTGGTGAAATATGCAAAATTCTCCAATAGAACTGTTCTGATGAGTTTGTTGAGTTTCATACAATTCCAAAACCACTTTGGAAGGATTTTGTGTCTTTTATAGAAAGAAATTGTGGAGTTTGATGAAAGTTCTTTGCGATGGTACAAAGGATAATTCATCTCTGCCAGATGCTCAGTGATTTTTGCCATGTTCTCCTTAACCTTCATCATTCTTTCGTGAAGATTGTTGATTTTTTCCTCAATTCCCTCAACGCGATTCATATCAAATTCACCCCAATTGTCCATCTCAATTAGCATTCCAATATCATTGGCAATATCCCTGGTTTCATCTTCAATGACTGCCAATTCAAACTCATTCATCTGTGTTTGCACAAAGCGATACTTCTCACAGAATGTAAGCAATTTATTTTTCACAATCCAAAAGGAAGATGATCGCTCAAGCAATTCAGAACCAATTTCATCTGGAATTTCATACTTCAATTGCTGAATATTTCTAATATCTCTCATTAGGACGTCAAAATTGTGGTTGATGTTAATGCATGGAATTCCTGTGACATCCAACACGATAAGTGGCTCAGAATAGCACATATTCAATTTCTCAAGAGCATCCTTGTGCCATGTTCTCAATGTCATCTCCTCAATTTCTCTTAATTCATCCGACAGATTCTTAAACTTATCCATCATCCGTCTTCCTTGTTCACTCTTAAAAATCTCATCACTGCAATGTGAATCAATATTGAAATGAATTCATTCATATTTTCCCCCCAAGTAAATTCTTATGGAAATGAAAAGAAATTTTTTGTAGATAAAATGATGAAAATTACTGAAATAATATTTTTATGAAAAACTTTTAATATTTAAATTCTGAAAATTTTTATTTAAACTATTATTTTCTACAAAATAAGAGAAAACTTTGGAAGAGAAAATTCAAGATGAGAATATTCCTCAGACAGCATCGCATCAAATAGTGCAAGCTATAAAAGAGCTTATGTATACTGAACAGAAAAATTGAAATTAAATCTCATAGCTAATGTTCTGCAATATTTCACAACTCGAATAAATTTTTACGAAAGTGCAGAAGGAAGAGGAAAAAAAAACGAACTCACCTATCAACCACGAAAGGCAACTTATTGAAAGGCTCCTCGAGAATACTCTTGAGTTGATTAATCCATCCAAATACGCCTGAATGGGTTGATGATGTGCGATTGAGCAGGAATTTTCCACCATCCATGATTTTTTCATTCATCCCATAAAAAATTTCAGCGAGTGCATCAATTTCCCGCTCAAACAGCTCACAAATCATCTCAAAATGTTCACGATATCTCCCCCAAAGAATCGGTCTCTCGATAAAGTCACCGATACTTATCAGAATCTGAAAATTGCAATGGAGATAGATTTTCACTTGCGGAAATAGGGGTGTCGAATTTCGGCTGAGAAAATTACTCACATTGATGACTTGGGAAGAGTGATTGCATTTCGAGAGTGCACGAGAGAATTGTGTGGCAATTTTTTCATCCATAAACTCACACTCTTCGTGAAATTGGCGTTTAGCGCAATTGAAATCATGCGGAGTGGAATCAATGTCGAATATGTCGAAAGGTAGATTCTGAAATTTACGCGAAAGTGCCTGAAAATCGCTTAGAATCTTTTTTAGAGTTTGCGTTTCCGCTTTCCCGCCAATATCTCCAAATTCTAAACGTTCAATCTTGCCATAGTCCTGAGTGATTTGGCTGATTGGTTTAATTTCAGCTATGCGTTCGTAGAATAGTGCTGTTTTCTTTGCTTTTAATTCAGCATTTTGCGAATTAGTAGTGGGTGGTGTCAAGTCTGTTGATGCCTTAGAAAGAAAAACAGAAGCCGAAAGGAATTAATTTGAATTACTAAAAAAAGAGTCATTTGTATAAATTAGTATTTAAATTAGAATTTAAAAAAAAATCCCCCAAAGACTATTTTTCAAAGTACATATGTAGATTCATAAAAAAAAATCCAACAGATTTGGAATTTAAATCATTCTTAAAACATGAGAAAATTCCTTGTGATCCTCACACCACAAATACTTTTTCCTTACTCACTTGCTGAATATGTAAATCCGTGTCACTAGACCTTTGTTGCACATACAAGTCAGCATCGCGTGATAAATCATTACTCGATGGTGTTGGAAACACACATTCACCCCTTTCCATTTGTTCTGTCTATCAAAAGAAAGAAACATCTCCCATAAGTATGTGGTGGGATTAAACATAAGATAGAATTTGAAGAAAAATCGACAAAACTTCAACACTTACCACATCTATGAGATTCTTCAACTTGTTCAAATTATCCTGCACCTCTTTCTGCACAATGGGTGGCAGCTGAGATGTAACTTTTGGGTGGGGAAGTAGTCGGATTTGTATGTAATTCGTATGTATGTAGAGATAATCCATGGTGTTTGCAGGGAAATCACCAAAATTAACTGACTACAAGGGTAAAAAAAAAACACTTTAAATACATAATTTTGCTCTTTTCTCCATTGATTGGCGTTCGTGGCAACTTTGGAATTTGCATATATAGATAAAATATAATTCTGTTGAAGTGATTCAATTTTGTTCGTGATTCTTATTTGATTTCTGATTAAATACGTGTTACGTTTTTTTTCTTCTTATCAGAGATTTTCTTAACGAATTTGCATTGATTCTGCTTTGGATTTGCATGCAATTTTCTCAGTTAGTTTGTGTGTTAAAAAAATTGAAGAAAATCTTTTAAATAAAATTCATTAAATTTATTTTTTGAAGGAAAACAAAGAAAAGTCTTTTTCAAAAAAAAAAACAAATTTTGATTATCCTCCCAAAAGCATTGCGCTAATCTCAAAATCATAATTTCTTGTTATACAAATTGGCGGGGAAAATCCATAAAAGTTAATCTATAAATGGATCAACTCGCCTTAAAATATACATGTGTTCATGGCATACAGCAGCGGGAGAACACATCGACAATGGAAGTGGCTGCAAATTCCAATTTTATTGTCTCTAAAACATTTGCCAAAATCCCTTATTGTCTCTTGTTTTACCTCTCTGTAATTCCCAAGTGTAATGACTTCGGGTTTAATCCTCTGGCAGAGGACGATTCTACTCTTACTGGGTGTCTTTGGAAGTTTTTCGTACGGTAGTATAATCCCATCCACATTGAGGAAGTATATTTGCTCCAGTTGGGGATTGTTGAGGAAATTTAGTACAATTGACTGAAAATAAGCACATGATATTGACACCTTGAATTCCATCATTGAAGTGGGGGAGAAAATTTAATGACAAACTTTCCCAATTAATATGGATTTGGCGTGATTTCAAATACATTTACTGGTACATTTCCAAGTTTAAATTGGGGCGGTTTACACTGTGTTATTTTTGGTTTAGGTTTGTATGTCACAAAACTCTTTTTTCCCACCCAAAACCCATTCCCCATATTTGCCACTTTCACCAAAGATACATTCCCCAAATTACCAAGGTGTAATTCAATATTTCCGTTTATTAGATTTACCCTGTTTGTGATCTGCGAACCCGAAAGATGGATACGGGATGTGAGAAGGATACTATATACAATTCGTTTCTATGGGGAATTGATTTAGACAGAGAAGTCCACGAGCAAGCGGATAAATCTAATTAAATATTATGCTACTGCAAGGTTATGTTTGGGAAATCCCTTTTTCATTCCATATACCTCTGTCGCGTGGTCATTTTAATTAAATCGCTGTGACATATGGTAAAATGAGGAGTATGTTAAGTTATATTTAAAGTGCTGTTCTGACCATGTTTCCGGTTGTTCAAACTACACTCACTTCCCATCCACTTGAGGGTTTTTGGTCTCTCAATCGACCCGACCTTGTTCCCATATAGTACCCATAATATTCAAACAGCTTTATTGAAACATTTTCACCGCATTTTGTACTCACTTTCGCTTTGGGAAACAACTCCATTCGTACTTAAATAGCCATTAAATTTCACTAAAATTTTGCTGTGTGAATTTTCACCCCCGGGGGACTATATACGATATTATGTACATGCAATGAAAATTCAAGGGGGATGATCATTCTAAATAAAACTATATCCAATTTTAAATGTTTTAAGATAAAGTTTTAATGGGAAAAATCGATAAATTTTCAATAAATTTATTTTATGAGAAATATATTTTTTTTTGTTATTGAAAAAAGTACAAAATAAATTAAATATATCCTAAAAAAAATAATTTTCTCAATTTTAAGCATAAAAATCTAAAAAATATATACATGTATACATAAATGAGGATTTTTTCGAGTCAGTTTAAATTCTACTTGGTCATTAAATAAAATTTTTAATAAAAAAAGCGATTATGCCAGAAAAAATGTCTTCTTTTATTCTATCAAAGCTTCCGAGAAAATAGCATATATTAGGCAGAGCTTTCACACGGAATTTTTATTATTTGCATACAGACAAAAAAAAACACCGCCCCTTGGAAAAACTTTAAATGAATTCAGTGAAAAATCCCTTCGCAAATTAAATTAGAGCACCCAACAATGCGAATTTTATTAAACGAGTGCTTTTTAGGCAATGGGGGTAACACAGAATAATGTAGAAAACTATATGGCATCTACCAAGAGACATTTATACACCGAAAGTCAATCATAACGCGTCCAGTTATAAGAGTTGGTGTCCCACAACGTGCAAAAGTTTGTTTATGTTAATTTCTGAGTTGTATTAGTAGGCAAAATTGGTTTTTTTTTGTGAAAATGAGTAATTTGATGCATAAAAAAGGTCATATCTCTGGTTCTATAACACCTACAGAAATTTCTTGACTAGTTTTGGAAAGGTATTGAATCGATCTATAATTTGACATATAATATGGTACATTTCAAGGTCACCTCTAAAACACAAAATGGCGGATTTTAGTTTTACCAAAACAGTTTTTGTTATTTTTTGTCCCGAAGGAATGGTTCTAGAGATTTCTAATGTTCTAGAAAGTTGTAGTGTTTTGCAAAACCTTTAATTTGATACTAAGTTGAGCAAAATCGGTCAAGCAGTTCAGGAGATATGACTCTTAGAACTTTTCAAATTCAAGAATTTTTCAAATGGCTATATCTTCTAAACGGCGACATAGATTTTCTTCATTTTTGGACTGGGGAAAGATATTGAGTCAGGCTACAACATATCAAAATTTAAAAGAAATCGATAATGGGGATTCAGAGATATTGCCCCTTAAAGTTAGGCAATTTTTGTTTTTGATTTTAGCGCCTCTTGCGGACATTTTTGGAACTTGGAATGTTATAGACAGTTGTAGGGCTTCTTGAAACCTTTCATTTGATACCAAGATGATTAAAATCGGTCAAGCCGTTCTCGAGTTATATCGAAAAAACACTTTTTGCTTTAGGCCGCCATATTTGCTAAACCGCTTGACCGATATTCATGTATGAATTATCGATGAAAATGTCTCACTGAGCTCTACAACATACTAAAATTTCAGACCTCTAGCTGTAAGGGAAGTGGTTGACGGTAGTTCAAAATGGCGGATGGCGGCCATCTTGGATTTTGAAAATGCGAAAAAATGAAATTTTACACCCACATTTCTATAGAAAACTTCAAATCCGAAGTCTATATCTGTTACCGGTCCTGAGATATAAGGCAAAGTTTGGAGTCCGGGCCGGCCGGCAGGCCGGCCGGATCAAAAATTTTCCACCACCAGTTTTGGAATGTGGGTTGTCTAAAACGTGCTCATACCAAGTTTGAGCCCGATCTGAGGTGGTCGGAAAATCCGACGATTACAATACTTGGTGTTGGCCACGAAGTGGAACACCAACTAATTATGATAATTTTTTTTGCCTTGGACAAACAATTGCTGTGGGGAGGAAGGATACTCGTATGGTTTCATTTAGTGAGCGCGCCAAAAGATGGATGGAGGGGACCCAAGAAGGAAAATTACAGAAGAATCCTTGAGATATTTCGTCAATTCCACCCACAATTATTCATTTTTGTGATTTTCACGCCATTCACTGTGCGTCACGTAATTTTCTTATCAGGCAAAAAACCGGAAGGCGCCGCATGGTGAGAGAAATAAAAGAGTAATTCGGACCATGGTCAAACCTTCTCAAATCGAGCATTTGTTTCAGAGCCGGAGGACCTTCCATTAGATTGCGTGGGAGGGAAAGCTATATACAAATGGGAGAAGAGATTTACCTTGAATTTCTCAATTGACAGCATTTTCTCCCAGTTGTCCATGTTCATTTTTAGTGACTTTAGGGGGAATTCCGCTAGAATTTCCAGTAGATAGGCCTCCTTGGTCTCATCATCCATCTCTTCGTGTCCATTGTCCACTTCCGCCTCCATTGTACTACGCACAGATAAACCTTTTCGTAATTCTGTCTGTGAAAACTAATTTGTTTGTCAGTTGATTGCTCTATTAGCAGTATAGGCGCCTACTGGGGCACTTCGTGCGAATTTAAATTCAACAATCCACCCGCACTCACAGTCAGTTTTGTTCTCTCTCTCTCACAAAGACATCAAATTATCCCCTTGGTATTTATCACCCAAAGACACAACCCAAACCACCCCAAATTTTGCACAAGCCAAGAGAGAAAGCAAGAGACCCTGAGGCAACACAGGAAGTACCTTAGAAAAACAATATACGCCGCGCCGGTGAGCACGAAGATGGAAAAATGTCCATTGAGGGAGATTATGAATGAGGAATTACTGAAAAATATAATTATGCAAATTGAATGTGGAGGGTGCGGGAGAATTAATTTAATTTTAAATGGTTCAAGTTTGTACATTTACATTTGTACAAATGACACCTTTGTCGTGAATGTACACATGGATACAATAATAATAAAGTCTTAACGTGAAATTAATTCCGTGAACTACTTTTGACTCCATCCCTTTTTTTACCATTCTTACACCAAGAAACATATGAATATAATAAGTAGGGTGAGTTTCTGAGGTGAGTCAAGTTAAAGTGAAAATACTTACTCATCTGAGATGATAAAGAAGTAGATTAGGATTAGTTTTTCTTGATTTTAAATATTTATATAATGCTTTAAAGAATTTTATCAAAATTATTAAGGGATTGTTATGCTAAAATTTTCCATTAAAACGAAAAGAGCTTTTGAAGCATCTTAATTAATATAAGATTAATAATAAGTCTTCTAAAGAAGGGTAATAGAATTTCCGAAGATTTTCTTCTATATCTAATTTTTAAAAATCAAAATATGGCTTTAGATCAAAAATTTAAGGTTTAAAAATTTTAATCTGTAAAAGAAAGGAAAGAAAATTTACTTAAAATGATCTTTTCATTCGATAACAATTTAATCTGGCTACCTATCGAGCCATTTCGTGGTTTTTCAACATTTTCCAAGACAGCAGCAATGTTCCCTGATCCTGGGACAATGCCAAATTAGATTTTCTAAATTTCTGGCATCGTCTTTGCAAACAACAAAAAATCAACATCTAAATCGTTCAACTCTGGCAAGAGCGTCACACGTCTGGGGTATATCCCAACATTGAATTTTTGTCGTGTTGTAACATTAGCATTTTTCTTCTGGCTCGTCCACGAGGGTTGTGGTATTTTTCTTCTACCCCGTATACAGTGGAGGTACGTACGAGCGTGTATACACGCGGAAAGGTTTGGTGGAAGAAAGTGGGTGACTGGGTGGCAGTTTCAAGCTTTCTAATGGGAGCTTAAAGCACACCCCGTGTATGTGCTAACATGGCACAAACACAGAGGGCAAGAGCACGGGGTGTTGGGGGGTGGGAATAGGTGAGAAAGGTTCTTGTGGCTGTGGCGCACACTCAACCCAATGTAAATTTGATTGTATTGGACAAAGTGGTGCTAGAAACATTATTCACTTTTTGTGTTTTTCTCCACATTGGCGGGGCTTAAGGTATATTTTACCACACGTATGCGATGGGCCGTGGGTGGCTCAATAGCATTTCGCGCTCTACCACATACATAAGGAGCCTCTTATATTTTCACCTGAAGCGTCCACTTGCGAGTTTAGTCGGTCGAGTGAATTCCAGGTGGCCACAGCTCCCTGTACTTGACAATTCCGGTCACATAGCTCGCCTTATATCCTGTAAAGTGTGTGTATGTGCTGTGATTCCAATTTTCACGGGGACAATTTGGCAATTTCTTCCGAGTGGTGGACATGAAGAAAGAAAGAGAGATATATACCTAACATATACAAAACCCTTAATCCAATGATTTAAGAAATAAAATTTCTCCATTCACCACCATCTTCCAAACCATTTACTTCAATTATCCCCGCAGTGATATAGGCCAATTCTCACGCCAGACACCGTGTATAGCGAGAGGGAGGAAATGTAGGAGAAAGGTGTGAAATACTTTCTAATTTTACTCAAAGTGCAGTATTTCTTTTGGCTCCTTCTTCGCCAAATTATCGTGCAATTTCCCACGCTTTTTCGAGTGTTGGAGGTGAGAGAGACACAATGTGGGTGATATACGAGAGCTTCAGCAGACGGGAGCTTAAAAAAAAGCACTGCACAATTTATAGCGTGCTGAAGTTGAAGAACTTTCATGTTAGTAGAAAAAAAGCGAGTTCAATACTAAAGTCATGATTAAACCCTTCAAGCTTTGTGGTACTTTTTGATTCTTGAGTGAGACATTGTAGCAATTTCTCTCTAGACTTTTATCTTCCGAGTTTATAAAGGAATTACCTAAATGAAAGCTCTTCAAGAGCAAAAACTGATTTTTATGGCAGATAGAAAAATTCTTGAGCATTTTGAATTTTGGATATCAATATTTTTTTTTTAGTAAGAAGGACATTTTTCCTTGCAAATTAAATTAATTTGTTTTGTTATTCATTAATTTGATTAATAATCATCAAATATCCTTAAATTATGATTTGCAAACAGAATGAATCTTTCTGATCTCCAGAATCTCTACAATTTTGATCGAAAAGATTTGATTTTATTGATTTCTGTAGTATCCCTAGAAAAATTCTTCGAAACATTCAAAGCTATATAAAAGCTCGGAAAGTTTGAAATTCATTTAATTACTACATCAGCGATTTATTTGAAAGTCTTCCCATCGACAAGACTGAATATATTTCTTACATCGGCGCCAAATAATTCTTCAGAATGTCAGTAGAGAAGCATCAGAAATGTCCTTCACTTTTAAGGATTCCCCCCGCATAAGTTCAATCCTCAATTAATTTTGTCAAAGTAAATTATGTGCAACTCAACAGGGACATTCCAACAAGTTTTACATGGTTCGTAAAGTGTGGCAAGTTCATTAAAATCTGTGGGAACAGCATGTGGGTCAAAAATTATGTACTATGGCGCTTACCACCCTCTATACAGTGGGAGTGGTTGACTTTCAGCCAGAACAATCGGAGGAAAAATGACACAATGAAAATTGATGAGGCTTCGGACATTAACTTAATTGAGAGGAAAAGTACATGCTAACGCGGGTTTACCACTCTTTTCAATGCAAAACCCCCCTCTTTCCGTATACTCGGGTGCAGCGCGGGAGCTTTTCGTGGCGAACCATCACCCACCCATACCCCACTTGCCCCGACGCCTGTGTTGCCGTTGTGTTGTCGTCATGACAACATACTGGAAAACATATGATGCGAAGCTATTTTTAATCGGCCGCAATTCATTGCGAGAAGCTCACCCCCTCTGTGATATGAGGCACCACTGATACGCCACATTCCGTCAGGCACTTTTCCAATTCAAGGTAAAATTCGCCATGTAAAATTTATTATCTACACTCAATTATGTCAATTATTTATTGCCTTCGGTGAAATTGTGCATAATCCGATCTATCTGCTAACACACAATTTCATTGGCAGCCATAGCCCTTAGCGTGCCAAAAATCACCTCAGTTGGTGGTTTTATGGGGGCAAATGAAATGGGGATGGTCCACGATAAATTCACACTTTTCCCGTGCACGTTGTTGTCACTGTCGAGGATGAAGGGCAAAGCAGCCATTCACCTGGATTTTTTTTCCTTATTCCAACACGCAAATCCTATTACACTGCGCGAGCTATTGAGCCCTTAAGATGTGCCCCAAAATACGCGATAGATAGTATTTTTTTTTATTTGATTTTTTTGTCATTCAAGCTTTTTGGTGACAAATACAAGGTTAAAATAGTTTTCATAATATTACATTTTCCTTCTACAATTTCTGATTGAAATAAAATATTTTCAGAATAAATCGATTGAATATTTGAGTTTCTGATCCATTTATTATTAATAAGGCTTTAATGTTTTCTATGCTGACTTATTTAGGAACAAAATCCAGTTTATGCTTAATATTATGAATGAATACATAATATAGCGTGTTCAAATATAGGTAGCATAGTAAAATAGGGTAATATACATAAATTAAATTATATTCTGAATAATATAAATATTTTACAAATTCACAGTGAATCAAAATTTTGCAAAGAAAAATGTTTTGTTGTTTGAAATAACAAAGCATATAAAATGAGGTAAATATATAACACTCACAGAGAAGAAATATTTTGTCAAATTACTCAAGAGTCAGATTAATGTTCTTCATTACATAGTTTTAGTCAGTCTCATCAAGAATATAGTGTTTGCTTTGGGACGAGATAAGAGTGGAAGAAAAGATAGTTAAGAGGAAACAGGAAAGGAAGCAATTCAACTGTACTCATTGGTCTTTCAAACATTTGTAGTAAATTTAGTTAGGTTCATTAGGTTTTAAAAAGCCAGTATACATAGCAAGATGTTCCATCTTGGTAATATGTGTATAGCTTTTTAATCATTCTCAGCCGCAAGTGTTTTCACTTCCGTACATAGTGTAATGAAGCAAAGAAGTTCACCCTCGCAGCCGACGCCTGGGTGTTATTGAATTTTCATGTTGAAGCAGGGAAAGTTAAAAACTTTGGGGGCGTATATATGAGAACTTTTCCATAAAGCCATCGTGTGTCTCCTGCGGTGTCTCTTTTATCATCCTCACACCCCCCGATTCCGCGCAATTGGGGGAGCTCGAAGATGAGTTAATTCACGTCTCATCTCGCATACAGCCAAATTGAGGGTGGGGAGCAAACGAAGCAAAGCCACGAATGGGCGGACTTCAATGGAGGGGGAGAGGGTAGAGAAAAATCGCAAGAATGGCAAAGAAAAGCTACAGGGAAAGCAAAAGAAAAGTTGCAAGTGTCGTCTCAAGTGCAAAAAGTGCGGTCAAGAGTACGAGGCGTGCGAAAGTGAGGATGGCAAGAAGGTCGAGGAGAGCCGCCTGGCGCACGGGTGTACCAAACTTATGTATGCCTGTCAGCAGGGACTAACAGGATCCATTGTGAAGGAGCTGAGGAGTAAGGTGAGTGTGGCTAAAATTCCACCTATATACGGGAACACCACCAATTTCCAGCATCATTAAATTAATCTTCAAATTTAATTTTAATCATTCGCAAACTTCCTTCTTGTGCAATTCAACTTCCGCATATATGTATATGTAATGTACGTTCATATACAGACCTCGGTAGTAGATTTATTATTATTCTCCGTTTTCACAAATTTGTTCACGTTTTATCTCACCTAGACCTCCTTAATTTATTTCCATTTCCCATAAAAAACATGGGGTATGTTAGTGAGAAAATCAAAATTTGTATGTACTCCCCAAAAGCTCCTCATGAGAAATAATTCATAAATTCAGACATCGCCAGAACCCACGAAAAGTTTCAATATTTTGCAGACTTCTTATACCCAATAGACTTCGCAGTGAAGATAAATCTTAAAAATTCCAATCACTTTTGCGGATTTTCAAGGAACCTTTTTTCTGCATATCTAAGATTTTGTTTAAAACTAGTAAGATAGTGATCATTATGTATCTAGATGATTTATTGCATTAATATGCATCACTCAATATTTAAAATGCAATTATTACTTTAAATAATTTTTCACGAGCTTACTAGAAGCTTTTATGAACAAAATATTACTAAAATTATTTTGTCATTAAAAACTCATTTTGACTTAAATGTATTATTCTAAAATAATATTATTGCTGGAATCTAGAATGAACGTTATATAAATAGAAATGTCAGCCACAGTCTCAAATAAATGTACAAGAGTACCATTATAAAGTTCTAGATACATTTTTATTTCTTGGAAATAGGATAATAATTCTAATTCTAATGAGTTCATTTAAAAATTTGAGATTTAACACCCGAAGCAATTTTTAATTCTACAATATATATGATTCCTATGCTATAAAAACATACATATTTTTTGAATTATATAAAAATCCAATCAGAGACTAATTCCCAAATAGTGCAGAATTGTATATATGACGATCAATTTCTTCAAATATGAAAGCCTCTGGGGGGAAAGTACTCTATTTTTATAGCACAATCACATAAAAATATATTTATGTGGCTCTTTTATAGTCTCACAGCGCCTTTTTCGGTCGGTGAATTCATACAATTAGACTGTGTCACGCAATTACATAATAAATTTCAATATTCAGTGGATTAGAGTTTCTGCAAAAGCTCGACCATTTGTGTGGACAACATTCTGCATTATTTTATTTTATATACACTTAGCAATGACCTCATTCTCCCACTACTTTTCCGCTATATAGCTCCTATTTGGGGCACATGCAAGAAAGCCGGCCAGCAAACGCCAATTTACTGACCACTAAAAGAAAAATACCAACACAGTACAGTCAGGTATTGATTAACGTCGCATGGGATATACTCTTTCCACCCATTAATAATAATGAGTGGAAAGAGTATATCCCATGCGACGTTAATCAATACCTCACTGTACGATTGGATCTCCTAATGGGATTTGCTTTTATTTTCAATTCACATTTTTGCTTTCAATTCAATTTCATATTTATTGAAATTAAATTATTAAAGTTCGCTAATGTATTTATCCTGCTTTTCCGCACTTATTTATTCTGTCAGAGTGGATTAAAAATTTACAAAAGTTCTACATATATAGCAAACCATCAGCAGTGGTTTCAAAATGTGGAGTTTTTTAGGAGATTATATTTTTTATAGGTTGTTGTATTATTTCATTTTAAATCAAATGCTTTGGAAGTACCTATTCAACCTTTTTTTTCAAGCTGATGTCAGCTTTTTTTATGGCTCATCCAATATTTTTGCAATAGACATAAATAAACACACAGCCTGAAAATCCCCACATTTAATATATGGGACAGAGCGTGCCAGTTTTTCGAGATAGGTACCGCACTATTTTAATTACATATACCTACATTGAGAGGATACCCGGTATACACCAACTAAATTGGAACACAACATTTCCAATCTATATGCTTAAATCTTTGATTTTTTAGCCTGTTTATTTTTAAAACTTTAAAATGTGACAGAGACTGAACTGTTATGACCTCAAACTGATAAAATAATATTATTTTTTAGTTGATAGTTTATTATCGTAAAAGTCCTTCTAAGTTCATTTTATGTGTTGATAAGTTTTCTCAAAGCTACGAGTATAGGGGTAGCTTGGAGCTTGCAATTAATTTCTGCGGAAATTTTGTGACGTTCCATGCTGAAGGAATTCAATGTGAAGCCAATCAATATCGTCTCGAAGAAAACATTGCGATGCAAGGGGTGAAAGAAAAGTTAATATGCCAAAAGGAAGTCTGCTCAAGAAATGGCGTTGATTGAAAGGCTCAACGGGGCGTGCGGGATTGCGAGGGGGTAGTGTTTTGTATTGATATAGGCCACGGCATAATGTGAATATGGGGCAAGTTGATTTAATGCAAATTTGCACCGACAAATAACACCATCGATCCATTTTGAATATATTTGGTCAGTGCACGTAGCAGAAATGAAGTATGAAATTTTAATTGAATTCCTCACATTTTTAGCCTGAGGAAAGTTTGCCAATCGCTCCTGCATTGTAAGTTCAGGAAGGGCCTCGGGTGGGGGGGGGGGTTGAAATAGAAGCGACGGAGCGAAGATTTTTGGGAAATATTTTAAGCATAGCATTGGAAATTTCTTTCATGTTCACTTCAACACCATAAGACACCGAGTGAGGCACCCGAGTGAAAAACAGCGAGTTATTTTATTTGCCAATTTACACAACATTTTAGAAATTCTCTGCTGAGCTAGTGAATACATACAGACACCATCAGGAGAAAGCCAGAGGGATGATTTTCGTGTCAAATTTCCCCAACACACGTAAATTTATTTTAAACAATGAACAACACTCACCCCCTCCCGTTTTTTCCCCCATTAAGGACATAATGATGAAGTTTCAGGACCAAATGGTGAGAAAATTGCGTCCATAAAAGTTTACCATTGAGAATTTTTCCCTCTGATTTGCGCTGATCTTCAGGCAGAGTTTCCCAATAAAGTTTAATTTGTCAATAGAGCGGAAATATTTCAGATAATTCATTCCTTGGGCATGTTCCGTTAAAAGCTCGCAACTTTTGTGTCGGCCTACAAGTTTCTCACCCCTCCCAAGTTCACAAGCTGGTACTACTAAACTGAAAATTTATATTTTCTTCGGTATTAAAGCTTCCGAAGGATTATATAGTCAACATATAGAATTTCTACAATTTTGAGAAGTTAAAAATATTTTTAATATTAACATTTGAATTTTTAATATAAATATTTTCAATGCTGAACTTTTCAATGATGCCACACTGTAGTTCTGCGTCTTTATAACTTGCTGAATGCAGGAATTAATTTCCTTCTCTTTGGAAGAATTTGTCCCTATACTTTATAGAACCTTTTAAAGCTCCCGTAAATATCGTATTTTCCAACAAAATTTATTATTTCTATTATCGCAATAAACATTAAAGAAATTCCAAACTCTAATACAACTTCCTTTCATTTGGCATGGTTGGATATTATTTGGCGCAAATTTCGGCATTTCTGGATTCTTGGCACATGAAATACACAAGGTATTAAAAGTCGAACATAAGTAATAAAATATTAAGAATCCTCAAAATAGCCAAGTCATTAATTTTTTGTTAAACATTCTAAAAATACAAATAAATTCAAAACTAAAATAATTTATTTTGGTGCATTATGAAAAGATAGTAAAAGTGCATTAAAAATGGAGAAAAAGAAAATCAAATACAGGACGTGAAGAAGGATAATCGCCAGGAAAAGTTTTGCATAAAAAGAAATTGGATAGAGAAAAGCTTTGAGAAATTCAGCCAATTTTATCTAGAGTAAAAACATTTTGCAACTTAAAGTGTCTTCGAGCAAACAAATGATTTTCATTGAAGGGTTTCTAAGTAATGCATTTTTGTGATTTAATGCAGCAGTGTTTGGTATAATTAATTGATTTACTGCTCTTGCAATTTCCCACCAAATTTTAAAGTGGATTTTATAAATCAAAGACTTAATAGATAGAGATGATATATTCACTAAAATTTTAGAACATAATTAATTGAAATTCGTAAGATTTATTGATGGTATAGATTATAATTCTTAAGTAATTTTCAAATAATTCTTCCTTTTAAATTTCATTGGCAGCAATAAAATAAAATTAAAATTAAATTTGAATGAACTTTTCGTATTTCTCTAGTTAATTTTTAGTCAAATAAGATTATTAAACTTCCATTTATTAGCCCTAGAACCTTGTGTATATATGTAAATTCTTTTGCATATTATTTCCACTTTATTCAAGACTTTATGGCTGTAAGCATTAGAGCGCATAAAAAATAGCATTCCAGTGTATGAAGTTGCCGAGTCTCTTTAAGTAGAACTTGATTATATACCCTTTGATGTTGAGCTGTGGAAGTTTGTAGCCTCTTTCGGGAACATCATCTCAAATACCCTTAATAGAAATTCCGCTGCTCTCGTTGGAAGAACACCTTTATTGGTTAAAGTAAATTCCTTCTCAAATAACCATTCTCTGCACGTTAGAACAATCTCTTGAGGAAATATTCCCCATGGACATACATACCCCATCCTTCCCGCACCACTTCGCATCCAATCCATTTACACCTGATTCGTTTTGGGAACACGAAAATTGTTTATAATCTGTCGCTATGGAAAAATGTTGTTAGTTGCCATGGCTGTGCTGGGAAACCAAAGTTTTCTAGGGAGAAGAACAGCGAGATTTCCAAGCGATAAAAAGGATTCTCTCGAGTGGATACAGGATTAATTTTCGTATCTTGGTGTCTCTTTCAGCCAGAGGAAGTTCGAAAGCGCGACAGGAGTAACAAAAGTGTCCTACATTACTGCAGCGGGCAGCGTGATTTAGTGGCTGCTGCCAGTGTTGCAATGGCCGCACCTGAGCTTATCGAGTCTGCCGACGAGGATGGATTCACGCCGCTGCACCTAGCCGTGATACAGGGAAACTTGAGTTTGGTGAATCTCCTTCTGGCCAACAAGGCGGACGTCAATGCTCTCGATGGCGAGGGCCACTCCGTGGTTCACTGGGCAATCGTGTGCGGAGAAATTGAAGCTCTCCGGTCAGTCCTTGCGGCAGGGGCTGATATATGTACGCCTGATATTAATGGTGGAAGCCCCTTGCACTATGCTGCACAGATGTGTGGCACAAATTTTGACGGCAAAACTGGTCAGGCATCGTCAAAACTTGCCTTGGATATTCTCAACATTCTCCTCCATCATCCAAAGTCTTCGGTAGATCTTATTGACAAAGATGGCCGGCAGCCACTTCTCTGGGCCGCCTCAGCTGGTTCAGAGAAAGCCGTGCTGGCTCTTGTTAAGGCTGGTGCTAGGATTGAAAGCTGTGATAAGTAAGTAATATTTTGTAATTTGAATCCTTGAAGGATTTTCCTCAATCATTCACGTTAATTGCATTTTCATCTCAAAATTTAATAGGTATTGTCTGTGAAAAGACAATGGGATTTTCCATGTATGAAAACCTTTTGTCAGCTCAGAACACACTACATATAATTCTCATCCTTATTGAGGGATAAATTTCTATTCAGTATGTGATTGATATGCATATCAAACTTACAATTAAACGTCTCATTCATTTTACTATTTGCATTTTAATCCATCATAAGTCTCATATTGTTTTTCATATTGTCTCTATATTTCGAAGACGAACAATCCTTATTTAATTCCCTTTATACCACCAACAATTGAACCAATTTCAATCAATTATTTTTTTCTACTATGTAGATACATAGTAAAACCCATATAAACCCCAGTTTGAATATTCATGTGGAAAAAACCTTCTTGGGAGAAAATTTCAGTAGAGTCCACACATAAATTAAGAGAAAATACCTTTGCATACTTTTACATAAAGTGACGCCTAAGGCCATTTGATTAAGTAGACAGAAAATTTCCGTCTGAAGAACAAAATTTATTAGGAGATTATTATCAGACACATTAAGGTGTAGGTCATGTATGCGAGATAGTTTATTTTTATCCGTTTAGTGACAAAAAATGCCATTTTATTTTAACTAAATCTTCATTTTATTTTAGAGATGGCCTCACTGCCCTCCACTGTGCCGCCTCTAGGGGTCACACAGAATGCATTGATGCACTAATTAATCTCTGTGGTGCCCCAACGGACCTTATTGATTCCAATGGCTGCACTGCACTCCATTACGCCGTAACATTGGGTCATGCAGATGCGACAGCACTCCTCCTAAATCTCGACGCAGATCCCAATCGTCAGGATAGGAAGGGACGCACCCCAGCTCACTGTGGCTGTGCTAAGGGTCAATTTGAGACGGTAAAAATGCTGGGGGCGCGAAATGCAAATCTTTGGCTTCGTAATGCCCGCGGGGACCTTCCTGTGCATGAAGCTGCACTCTCGGGGCGCAGAGAATTAATCCAATGGCTCCTTGAGCAGCAGCCCAAACACATCAACACTACCAGCAATGATGGTAGAACTCTTCTACACATTGCAGCCAGCAATGACAATACTGACAACTGCAAAGTGAGTTATTACACGTTATTTTCTATCTTCTACCCCATTAGTTTCCGCTACGCTAAAGCCATTCAACTCCACCAAGTACGCAATATCCCTTCCGCTCCAGCTTCCGGGGGAATATTTCATTTCGCGAAATCGCGTGATTCCAGAGGAGGGATATAAAAAAAATTTACGATATTCTTTGATTTATTTTTATTGCTTTTTAAATTACAATTTTCACAGTTTAAAGTCTATTTCACTGTATGCAATGTAAATTAAAAGGGTCTGGAAAAATTAATGAGGTAGGGAGTATGATCGTGAATTTAATTTCATATACAAATTTCCAAATACCAAAACGAATTTTCGTGGCTCTTTGCAATATGTCATAAAAGTTGATGACCTATTCAATCAAAATGATTTAATGAACATTTTGACAACAAAAAGAAAAAAATCGACGTACTTTCAATCAACATAACGTGTTGAGATACCTCTACTCATGGGGAAGCCAATATTCCTCTGAATTTTTATAAAGATTCAATTTTTTAATCATTAAAAAAATATATCAAATGCTTCCAATTTATCCAAAAAAAAGAGCAGTAAATTACCTGGAAAAGTTAAGGTTTATGTGGAAAAGTATTTCCCTTGATTACTGGGTTAACTGTGGTTGCATTCAGTTGGGAAAGTAAGTGCTAGAGAGTAAATTGAGAGGACAAATTTGAACATGGTTTTTTCCTTCCTTGGGAAAATCGTAGATTTTACCTCTGCGCAATTTTCAAGGAGAAACTTTTTACATAAAAACTAGCAAAAAGATATAATTTTATTTAGAACTTTTTCTCCCAGGGCCTGGGTGCTGTGTGCTATCGCAATGGCATGTTAATTAAGTTGATGTGTGTGGGGGAGGGGAGGGAAAGGTGTTGTTTATTTCACAATTTCAATGTTAATTTTGCCACAAGTGAACACGTGGGGGGATTAATGTTTCCCAATGTGCACCTGGTTTGTGGGAAGAGCATGAAAATTACATCATATTTGCTGCATCTGGAGCACTTTACAAAAATTCCCATATTATGGCATAAAAAAGATGCTGAGTAATATTTTCTTTGGTGGAAATTTATTACAATAATTCACAGGGACTTTGCAACATCAATCAAATTGCGAGGAAATACACTACACACATCCTTTTACTTGTGTGCAACGCGATATATACTTTCAAGCGAGAAATGGGTGATTTTCTTTTCCCCATTCAAACTTCACACATTCATTTCTTCCTTCGGGAAATCATTCACCAATTCCAACTTCCTCGTACAAATTTCTTCCCACATTTTGTAAACGACTTGGGCCATTCACCTCACTTTTATGTACCCTCAAAATGACGACCGTGACAACTCAACTTGAAGGCTTTTCTCGTCTGAGTTCTTTTTTTATTTGATCACTCTCAACTTTCCTTTCTCTGCATTCTCTCTTTTTTTAATGAATTCCTCAATTCGGGACACCCTTGTGGCATTTTGAATGTCATTTATATAGGACAACAATGCTTCGAAGTGGATTTTTTTCTGTACTTATATAGAACACCCTCTTTTTAGAAGTTTGAAAAGAGAACGTTCAAATTTCAACCCATTTTACATCCCTAAAAGAATATTGTTTTGCTCTATACGCGGGAAATGCTGTAAAATTGTTGTGTGTTCCTTTCACATTTTATACCACCTACCTATGCTCTCTTTTATGTACATATGGCGTGCATAATTTCGACAATATACTGCTTGCATTTTTTTGGATCTTAAATTGGCGTGTATTTTGCATAAAAATTGTTGTATCTGCATATTGGAAAAAAACTGAATTTCCTGAATTCTCTTAGAACCTCCAAGAATTCAAGAATTTTCTTTTTATAAACTTGCCAAAAAAAATTTGAATAACATAGTTAATAATTTTATGATTTGAGTCATTATTCCCTCTTAACTAATAATACTAATAATATGATCAATTTACCCATCGCTCCCCTTTTACTTAATATCCCACAGCGAAGCAATCCATTTGAGTAGGAGTTCCTTCCCTTCTTTTTTTTCAAACAGCAAACAATGCGGCTTCTTGTCATGCAATATGACATGGATATGGATTTCATTATATAAATGAATTCGAATTAATAAAATGCTCAATGCACCAGAAATTATTGCCATTAAGGGTGAAATGTGGATTTTGACACTGAACTCTGTTTATTGTGTATACACAACACACAGTTCAGCGGCAAAATATGCTGGCTGTTCAAGAGCATTTAATATGCCTTTTACAATAGGCGCCGGTGAATTAATAAAATTAATTAATTGCATGTAAACATAAATTTTATGAATTAAATTATGTAAAGTTTATAATTTACGACTGATAAATGCTTTTGAAACTATATAATGTGCATAAAGGATTCTGCAATATATTTCTTAACGCGAAACCATTTCAAATTCATATCGGAATTCTCTTCCCGCAGGCTTCAATAACATATGCGAGAAAATTATAGAGCTTGCAAGAGAGGTGGATGCATAATACGGAATTACATTTACGAACAAATGGAGTTTGCGAAACATTTTCAAGGAACTCGAATTTAGTAGTTAAATGTTAAATCTCTGGTGCATAATACCCTCAGTACACACAGTGCAAAACTTCAGGTGCATCAATCTAAGTTTATGCAGTGCCCGAATCAAAACTTTCTGCATTTCTCTTCTTTTAGAGCTTTTTAGGAGACTGCTCAAACCACACTGAATGGAATGTACAAAATGATTCTTTTTTTCTTCTTAAGTTCAGCTTTTCAATGAAAAGGACAAGAGGATGACTTTAGAAAAGGACTCAGAGGAAAATGTTTTCCATTTGAATAAACTTTAAGATCTCATTCTCCCACTTATGGTTGAATCAAGAGGTTTTGTGTTATGAGTTGCTGAATGAGTTTAAAGTTAAAACGATGATCGTTTGGCTTAAGTAGGATATTCTTTTAAATGTGTGGAGCAGAAATAGGAAACTGGTTATCTAAATTGTATGCAATTCCAAAGAAATTTCTTAAATAGAATAAAATGTGAGATTGTGATTGAAAATAATTCAAATCGTTCCTAACTGAAATATTAAATCAATGTCACATTTTACAATACCTATATACCTACACCTTTGTACTATGTACATGAGGAATGTAAATTCAATGAATTTATCATGAACACCAAAGCACGAGGAAGACGTGAATTGAAAAAAGGGAAAATGTGGGTTAATGATTTCCACTTTTACGTTACAACACCCCCGCATGTACTTCCATTTTTAACTCATCAACCCTATTTGTACACTGTGTTTCGCAGATGCTGTTGGATTTTGGAGCGGATGTAAATAGCATTTATCGCACTTCACGGAATGTCGTCATGACACCGTTGGATTGTGCTCTACAGAAAGGATTCCGCTCCACGGCAAAATTCTTGCAGATGCATGGTGGATTGCCAGCTGGCAAACTGCATCTATCCGGAAGAAAAGTGAACGCCCTGAATGATCAACAGCTTGTGACACCATTGAAATTCACCGACAAGGTGTCAGCTGCAGACATTTCTGCTCCATCCAAGGAGAATGCAGATAAACACTCAAAGCACTACGTTGTGTATGTTAAGCAGTCAGAATCTGATGAATCAGCAAATTCACAGCGAGACGAGAGGAGTGTGAAAAAGCGCCGGGCAAGCCCCGAAAGTACCCACCATAAGCGACAACGCTACAAAAGGCGCACAAGTAGCTGTAGCGATACATTCCGGGTGACGGAAAAGGATGAAGACATGGGAAGGTCGAAGAGTAATCTCGAAATTAGAAGACGAAAAAAGTCCAGGGATAAATTCTACTCGACCTCCGAGGAGAGTGATTCGGATGCAAGTGTTTCGAGTGATGTGAGCTTTCATGAGTACAAGAAACGTCGCTCACGGAGGCACTGCAAGAAGTACAATGTGTCCATACGACACAAATCACCTTCGAAGCAGTATGACAAGAAGCACAAATCACTCAAAACAGCTAAAAAAGCATCCAGTGATGCTGTTGATGACGGAGATGTGCAGAAAATGGAACAAACTGTCGAGAAGAAAGTGGAGCATACGGCTGAGAAGAAAGTGGAAACAGGCGAGAAAAGAGAAAGTGAGTGCAAAGAATTGCTAAATAATAATTTCATTTGCATAATTCCTAATTAATTTGAATATTTACAAAACCCGTAAGCAACATAGAATTTAAAAAAGCTTCGTACTTCTTTAATTTTCACTAAAGCAAAGTCTTTTGACCGACATTGCATGATTAAAATAAATCCATCTTGAACTCATTTCATCCAACACTCTATTTCATTTATTTTTACACACAAAAACTGAATATTTTTCCATATTTAATTAGCAAATATTTTAGTTGTGAGTTTAAAAATAGACGTATGAGCTTTTGAGCTTTTGAAGTCGCAGCTTTTAAGTAGGTACATAAATTTAATTCACAAGAAAATGAAAAATAAACAAAAAGTATTTTAACCTTTTGAAAGCTTGCCTTCAAAAGCTCCTTTTTCCTCTTAAAAATAAAAGCTCCCTTGGTTATTTATTACCTACCTATATTATATATGTCTTTAAATATATGATTTAAATAGCAACAAAAATGTTATTAAAATTATAAAAATAAACTTTCGCATGGATACATGTTTAAGTACGCAATCCATCATGTTAATAAGAAAGGACATGTTGTCGAAATCCATCATAGCACAGACGGTAAACTCAAGCACGATTAAATCTCCTTCTTATGCTCCATTTAAGGAATTTGCAAAAAAATTGTGTAAAATGTAAAGTCAATCATTGCAATTTTTTTCATAATTTTCCATAGCATAAGAATGATGATTTGGAAGGGAGATTTATACTATTTATAGGGGAACATTTTGGTGCTTACTCTGCGGGAAATTTATGATGCTTTCATGCATTAATATTGGATAACAATGGATTGTGAGAATATGTAATTTTTTTATTGTACTCTTAGCAAAACATGATGCCGATGATGGTTCAAATGAAAAGGGAGCCAGTCGCCCGGGAACAGCAACTTCCGATACGGATAAGAAGCGTCCCCAGTCGGCTCGAGTGACGTCGGCTCAACGTCGCCAGAAGGCAAAGGAACAATCTGTGAAGCAACTGGAAGCCACTGCGGAGGTTCATGAGGAAGTCAGTGAGGAGGAAAAGAAGAGGGTTGAACTGGTGCGTGGAAAATCTCAGGATGAGAGTAGGGCGGAAGTGGTGGAATGTGTTGGCGCCACACAGCAAATAACAACGCAGGCGGAGGTTCACACAAAGGATGCTGGTCAGGCGGAGGGTGGGGCATTGGATGTCAAAGAGCGAAATGCTGATGATGAAGATGCTCAGAGTGACATCACTTTCACGCTCGATAGAGCCGACAAGGTGGAGGATGAGCGACAAATGGCGAATGACAGGGGAGAGATTTCTACGCCAAAGAGCAAAAAGGACGCACCCACCGAAGAGGTAAAAACCGAGAAGGTAAAAGAGGACGCGGCCGCTGGTAAAAGTGGCGCGGATCAGCAGGCCAAGGATACCGTTGGGGATGAGCCGAAGAGTTTTGCTGTGATTGATGTGGCACCCTCCGCGGGGGATGACAAAGGGATTCGCGGAAGTTTCACGGTACTCCAGAAAAATGAATCAAAATCCGACTTAACACGTCCTTCAAGCTTCAAAGTTCTCGACGAAGCTGCTACTGGTGGATATGCTGCCTACACCTCCGATGAGGAACACTCAAAAAACCTCGAGGTGCGCGAAGATAGCGCATCCAAGGTGGACAATGGAAGGCGAAAGAAGTTGAAGAAGAGATTAAAGAACAGTAAAGATTCCACAGTGGAGAAGTCAGATGATGAGAGCACCATGCGAAAACAACTGCAAACAAGGGATCAAGATTCGGGCTTTGAACCCAGTCCACGTGTTGGTAGGACAAAAATTCCCACGCCACGTGCTGTGGCCAGAAAAGATGCTGCTTTCACCACACTCGATGCAGGTGGGAGATGCCGACCCGAGGGGAGAAAGCTTGGGGATCAGAGTGCTGTCAACATGACGACAGTTACAGCCAGCATTCAGAGGAACATTCGCAGGTAAATCCCCATTTATGTGCGCCCCTAAATGCCGCATGTTCTGTGCGTAAATCCTTTTAGATCTATTTGGGAAAAGGGGTGGTTATCGATTGCTGAAGCGTTTTGGTATTTTATTAGGAACATTCAAACACTCAAAATTGCTGTGCTGAATTTGATGGTCTCAGCAACAGTGAAATTGTTGGATGGTTGGTTTATCATTTTTATTAGATCTATCTATCTTTCGTGACATGTATAAACGGATGGAGTTCATTAAAAAAAATCTATGAATATTTAGCTGCCAAAAATCTCAGAGACAGAATATACGATTATTTGATTTTTTTGGCCATGTATCAATTGATAAAAGCGGATGAGAGACATCAATTATAAAAAATCAGTTTTAGTGAAATTGATGGAAATTGTAAAAAGCTTCAATTTTATTATATGTAGTTCCAAAAATATCAACAAAATGTTATTTAGCAGCTCATAGAGGTATTATTTGAATTGGGAAAGTTTTAGAGAGCACAAAAGCTCTGCATGGCGAATATTTTCCGTAACAAATTTTTCCTTTCAGGACGTTGTTATTAGTATTTCAACCCTTTAGCGGTTTTGGCACGTTAAACGTACAAAATATGCAGTCATTTTCGGTCAATTATTTCACAAAGGACCACCACCATCATTTCACTATAACCTTTCATGTGCCCTGCCTTTAAATACAAATTCATTAAAAAGCTATGCAATAAAAAGCCGAAAATTTGCCAGAAATTGGTTCGTTGGCGGAAATTGAAGAGAAATTAATCTGCAGCATTGAATAGGATGCCACCAAAAATGTTCATGAGGCTCTCAATTATTGTATGATGGTGCACAATATTAAAAAAAATCAATTTTAAATTTATGCTGCTTTGGTGGAACAAAGTGCATATATAATGCAAATAAATGATGTGAAATTCAATAAGTGTTATACATTATAAAACACGCTAGAGGTATTAAATTAACTGAAATATATACAAATTCATTTCTCATCCCCATTTAGCTACCTATGTGTGTATGTATCTACTATCCAAACCTGGCACATATAATGAAATACAGAATTCAATCGTGAAAAATTATTACTCCATCGCACATTCGCATCAATCACCATATTTCAAGTGAATAAGCATTTTCAATTTCACACACTGCAATCGGAAAATTTAATAGGTTAGCTCCCTAGAGCTGAGAGTGGAGGAGAACCATGGGGGATGGATTTCATGTTGTTTTTTTCACATCCACCACACTACCAAACTAAAAACCTCCCAATGAAATTAACCGACATATGCCCAAAACATGTCAAAAAATATTATAGTGCAAATTAATTAAAGTCTTAAATATGAGAATTTTATGGCATAAATTTAATTAAACTCACTTGTTTTTTTTTCTCCCAAACAAAGTAAATAACAATAATTTTCAAAAGTAGACACGAGAAATTGGTTCAATTTTTATATTTATTCATTTTCCCCAGTTAATATTGTTACTCCATATTTTGACTAAATAAGCACAATATGGACTGAAGCATTCGAATTCATATTTAATTTACTTACAGAATTAAAAAATATATTATGACATGGGAAATTTTTTGAATTTCTGCACTCTCTGAAAGTTGCACCACTAAAAGCTTATATGCATTTGCAATTCCCCAATAAAAGTATAAAATGTAGTATTCAAAAGCTCTAAAGAAATTATGGGAATTTTCCAATATTTTTGCAAATTAAGGACAAAAATGTAATAAGATTTTTTACGCTAAATCAACTTTAAAGTTGAAAAAGGGGGCATTTGAGAAAAATCAGCGTGGAAACAGCTTCCCTCCATCCAGCTGCATTACTTTTATGGCTTTATTGAAAAGGGACGACGACAAAATGGCATTGGAAAATTTCTATGCGAGAAGAAGTCCACCAAGCGTGACCTACATACCACTGTTGACTGGAAAATATTTCATTATTTTCCATTTTTCCAGACACATATTCTCCTCGAAAGAGTCCATAATCCGCTTATACCCTCCACGATTTTCCTGCCCATACGCGTACTACACGTATGAATCACTCCACACTATATGAAGTTAAATGCACTTGGTCCTGGGTCTTCATGCATATTTTCATTGCAATTAAAGTCAATTGAAAGGCCATATTTTTTTCGCCGTTACATCGTGAAAGCATAAAATGATGAGCTATGCTATGGAGCTTAAATTGATTTTGCTGTATACGGGGGTCTTCACAGAGCTTCTTTTTTTTTCGTACAACCCTTTTGGTCTTGTGCTTCTCTGTCCCAGTGTGATAACAAATATCTCTTTTTGAATGGTGGGAAGTGAATGTGGGTGTTGAAGGAGAGGAAGCTCAAACAAGGCGGGAAAATGAAAGCTCGGTGGTAGTAAGGTCGCGTTCTCGAAGAAGGGTGAAAAATAGTTGCGATATTGATGTACATTTTCAAAAAATATGTGTTTATGGTTCGTATAGCTTTTTTGGTGGGAGCTGAGGTGCTCTCTCCGGGGGCGTCAAGGGTCCGTGTCAATCCGAGAGAAACACAATTTTTACCAGAGCTTTCGGCGAATCACCTCGCCTTCTTCTGTGGTCAATTTTTGTCTATTTTTGGATTCCGTCAATTTCTTTTTCTCTTTCAGGCAGTATAATGACCGGATGGGGATATTTTTCCGGGTTTTTCTCAAGTTTTCCCAGAGCACAGAACATAAACACTCTCATTTGGTGGCAGTTGCAACGGTTATCCGTTAACCGTTGCAACTGCCACCAAATGAGAGTGTTTATGTTCTGTGCTCTGGGAAAACTTGAGAAAAACCCGGAAAAATATCCCCATCCGGTCATTATACTGCCTGAAAGAGAAAAAGAAATTGACGGAATCCAAAAATAGACAAAAATTGACCACAGAAGAAGGCGAGGTGATTCGCCGAAAGCTCTGGTAAAAATTGTGTTTCTCTCGGATTGACACGGACCCTTGACGCCCCCGGAGAGAGCACCTCAGCTCCCACCAAAAAAGCTAAACTAACCACGTCAAGAAAACAACCATCAAGTTATGGTTCGTATATTTCATGAGATTGTTTTGATTCAGCAGTCAGTATATATTTCACAGTGATTGTTGTTCCTCTACGAGTAGAAGAAAATGGTCAAAGGAAGATAATATTATTGAGAAAAAGTATTAAAATTATTTTTCTTCAGATTACGCGTCGTTGAATTACTTTCAAAATAATATTTTCTATACGACATCCTTTTAGAAAAAAAAAGTAGTAACAGAGTTCAAAACTTTAGTGATGCTTCCGTTTGGACTTTGATGTAAACAAAACACCATGAATACAAATCATACCTAAATATATTCAATATCCTTCAAAATTTCGTAATGCTCGCTTAACTACAAAAGGACTTCCTGTTTGTCACTTCATTTTCCCCTCAAGCGCACAATACTCGCGTTACATAGAGTTATCGGTCTCACAGCGGGGAGAAGCTTTACAAAGTTGTCTGTTGCAGCGTGCAAAAGAGAAATTTCAGTGTATGTATTGTATAGGTAAAAGGAATCCCGGTATACGCATTTCTGTTTTGGAAAGCATTACACTGAACATTCTAAAATTCCCTTGTCGCACAATATAGAGTAGAGAAGAGGTATAAAATCAATATAAACTTAAATATTTACTCTATCTCTCTACCATCTTCCCCAGGTACTACATGGAGAGGAAAATATTTCAACATTTGTTGGAGCTCAAGAGTTTGCAAATAAGATCGAGTAAAGTAAATGAAGCGATTTTGGTGAAGCGAGCTGTTGATGATTATCATAAATCTGTTGATGCGCTAGGATATGAAACGGGTGCCACATTAAAGCGCTATCCACACAAGGAGTACACCTTCAAGAACTTTGAAGTATTCCTCTATGAAACACTGAAAAGCATTCAGAAAACCGGGACATACAACTTTCAAAATATCTCCGAAGTTTACAGAGAAGTACGTGAACTTTTTTTTTTCAATTGATTTTCGCATAGTTTTCTGCAAACTTATTTCACACCATGTTCAAGCCCGTCTTACGACAATACCTAAAGTGTTTTTTTTAATACATAGAAATGTTCCTAATCTGCTCTATATTCCCCTAATTCCCCTAATTGCACTTTTTGTTCATCTTCCTCATATCTATGTATACATACATTCAATTGTGCTTTCTTGTGGTTTCTCATGTGCAACAAAAGGCGGAGAGAAGACTCAGCCCCGACTACAATCAATATGAGAAAGCTCTCCAGTGTACAACGAAAACCCATCGATGTCTCCATGCGGCCCATGCTTATACGGGAATTCCTTGTGCGGCTTATAGTAAGTGAAAAATTGATGGGAGAGCACTAAGGGGCGGGTCATGAACGTAAACCAAAAGACCACAATGTTAATGTTATTCCACGTAGACCTTTAAATCGTTCAATCCACTATGGGATGCTGAAAAATCGTCCTAACACAATTTCTACTGGAAAATATTAGCCTTTACCTCTAGAACGAATAATTATGTTTATTCTAACTTACTACGTATACTTCTGATTTATTTTAAAATCGAAAAACAGTCAATATGAATTAGGGAGTAATTGAATTTATCAACTGCGACGTTTCGATTTATTTAAAATCAACTTTACAGCGAATTCTTCTGTGATGGAATCAAAGAGAAATAAAATAGAGAAAAAAGCTCAATTTGTTTCCATCACTTCCAAAAGAATGTCTAAATAAAAGCTCAAAGTAGCATAAAGCATTAAATTCAAAAGCATACGTACGCTACACAGATATTTTTACATAAAGTATGAGTTAAATAAAGCGAAAAATATCAAAAGTGATAAATGAAAGTATCATCTCTGTGACACAGTTGATATACGAAAAAAATCCTAAGCATTTTGTAGAAGACAAAGAGACAGAGGGAATTGTTGAAAATCTCGCCTTTGTTCATACATAAAGTTGAAACTAGTGATGCAAAAAGTCAAAAGGCATGGTAAAAGTTCTTGTGATTAACCCCTCGTGCAGCAATCCCATGTAGGTTTATAGAAAATTCAATTTTTCACCATCTTCTTGGCATTTTTCATTCTTTTCTTTTTCACCCCATTCCCTCTTTCCACACAGTTCCCATGATGAATCACCACACAATGCCAAAGCTCGGTTTTGGTGCATACAGACAAACTGGCGTTGGGAGCTTTTACTTACCAAAGATTCTCACGGCTGGGCTCCCAAAGTGCAGCAGTAAAGTCTCACTGGAGTTATCACATGGTGGCAATAAGCAATTAATACCACTGCCATCCGATAAATTAGACAGCAATAAGCGCTACTATGTGACTTTTACGGTGAAAGGAAGCGATGGAGTCAACCAGCAAAGTGCTGACACGGAGCACATACCCGATAAAATTTAATGAGTACGCCATTAGTATAGTCCTCCCTCTCCTTCCAAAAAATTGATATATTAGTATCTCCCCCATATCATACATATATACATATATATTTTTCTTCCTGAACAAAACAAAAAGGAGCGAGTAAGGAAAAAAAAGAAAATATTTTTCTCCCTCATCACGTGTGAATTTATCCTTAGATGACAACGAACAATGTAATTTTGCGTGTGTATGTCAAATGTTGTGCAAATGATAAAACTTCCACGACAGAAGGATATATATTTATTTTAGTGAAATAAAGAAAAAAGCATATATATTGAAATGTAGTCCATTTCCTGTTATCTATAGAAATTTTCCTCAATTCACCAAAGGCGATGCAACGAAGATGGAGAAAAGCTTTTTAATACAAAATGGAAAAGGAAGCATATTTTTGAAAACATAAAAATAAATAACTACAAGACATATTTATTCGTGGAACCAAGGAAGCTTTACTGATTTTCAGTGAGAGAATAGTATTTCACACAGATTTTATTGTTCACTTCGTCAGAAAGTTATTTATTCAAGATTTACAAAGTGCTGTTTTTCTTGCACATAAGACGAGAGATTTTGCATTCAGTAAACTGCACAAGGATCGAGCATATCGGCAAGGTAAGTAGGTATGTGAAACATTTCTCTCTCTGCAATATCCAGGTGAGTTAAGTAGTGTAAATAATCCTATATGCTAATTTTGCAATATTCATCCTCAGCCAAAATGCTCAATTTAACTTAATCCAATGGAGTGTCTCTGTGGTATGTTTATAATTCGTTGAAATTACATCAATATGTTGCAAACAACGATGTTTTCGCACAAGTTCACGGCGTGCGGCTCCTGCACTGAAAATTTGCCTAACTCCACCGGATCTCTCCGTTAGAGTTGTCTAATTTAATTTTATCATCTAGTTTTAATGACTAAATCCACAAGGCACCTCTTATTCATTCATACACCATCGTAGAGCACCAGCACCACAAATTGAGATGTAATTTTATTATAACTATATGATGTTCAAGCAAGATTTATGAACTAAGCTTTAAAAAAATAAGAGACGGAGGGAAATAGGTTAATTTAAATTATTTCTGGGAATTTATTATATTTATTTAACTTAAATTATTAATAATAAAGCAGCTTTAAAAAAAATGTTCTGTCCATTTAGAAACCTTCGTTTGATTAACTTCATCACAGTCAACCCTATATGGTTAACGAGATTTATTAACATAAATCAATGAATGCATTAAATGCCAGTTAACCTTTTTTTTTCTCCATGAGAATCCCATAAATAATAATTTTATTTTCAAAAGATGAGCATAATCGGCATAATCATATTTTATTTAAAAAAATAAAATTTTTTTTACACAACTATTAAACGGCAGAAGTATTTATAATTGGGCAGTAAAATAATCCACAATAAAATATTTTTATTGAGGTTGTAAAAAAAATTTGTAAGTACCTACTCTGCTCTTCATATTTTAATATTTTTAACCTACACACTTTAATATTTATTTTCCTTATTTTTTTAACAGAAATCTGATGTACATAAAAAATGTTTGAAATATTTCCTTCGTGAGAGATTATTTTCCTTAAGCGTTGAGTTGAGAGAAAATTCTTAATTTCCCTTTTAGAGCTTTTTGCCTCCTTTGAGGCCTTCGTTTATGGCTGCGGGGAGCATTTTCCAGTAAGTTTTCTCATAATTCATTTATTAATTCTTTGATTTTTATTAATCAATTTCTTCTAATAATAATAATAATAATAATATGTTTATTCTCTCAAATCTTTGATTACAATATCATTTACATGTCCAGGCTTATTTATATTTATTTTACAAAGATTTGAGGTAAGTGTGGCAGGAGCAAAAATATGCTCGTGTCGCCTACACTGAGTTCGACTCTACTCTTCTATCAATTTACATAAACAATAATTTCATTCAAATATTACTCTATCCTCTAAATTGCAAATCCTATGATAATAATGACACAATGAATTAATCCAGAAAAAATAATGTTTTCCCCCATACTACACCAGCAAACAGATTCATAATTGTTCCTCATATTCGATATCCGCGACAGAATTAATTATTCGTTTTTTACCATTCTCGGTCTTGCGCAAAAAAACTGTCCCATTGCGCATCCACACATACTTCCACTTGTTCACTTTTACTGCATCTCTCGCTGCGTTGAAAAGAATTCTCACTGAGCGGCTGACTCTCTCGGTGACCCTGATGCGTGATCCCGTTGATCCTCCAGAGTTGGAGGTTTTTTGACCAGCTCTATAGAACCCTCGCCAGCGGTTTAATACCATATTTCTCACTCTTTTGGAAGTAAAGCGAACAATTAGCATCTCTCTTCCAACACCTCGCGGAGCAGATGATAGAGATGACGATGGTCCGGCCTTGGGTGGTTCAGCATTTTCTCTCTTTTTTATATAAGTGCACTGATCTAAGTCACGAATGTCAATTGGGCATTTCACGAACGTATTGATGTACTCCTGTACGACATCAAATTTACTCTCATCATTCCCCACGCACAACCCATGAATCTCAATGGCATTCATGTCACAACGTCTCTCAGACTCCAATTGCTCCTCCAGAATTTCCACTCGATCTTTTAGATCTTTATTCTCCTTGCTAAGATCATCCATTCGTTGATTTACTTCTTTGAAGGCATTCTCCATACTCTTTATACATTTCTCCATTGCATCAAATCGAGCATCAAATTTCGCATCAAATTTATTAAAGCCAGCGCATATTAATGCCTTTAATTCCTTGTATTCACTGCCCTGATCAGTATGTGAACTTTCGGGACGCTCAACCTCTGCCTTTTCCATCTCATTCTTTCTTTGATGTACATGACCATCGGCTCTCTCACTTTCTCTCATGAAGCTCTTTCGGCGAACCGTGCAAGAACGGCATCTCCAGGTGGATTTTTGAGCCGGAGACAGTGCCTTATAAGCCTCCAAATCCTGAATCGTCATCCCCTCGCAGGATGAGTGATGAAGCTGTCCACAAGTTCCACATTTAAGACAATCATTTGCAGCCCGTACAAAACCTTTGCTACATTTTGCACAAAGCGACATTCTCTTTTTGGCAGAGGACCGAAAAAAATACGTGCACACACTGAGAGCGTTTGAGCCGAACTGAGAGCGTTTGAGCCGAACTTCATCTATTATGGTAAAAGAAACTATATAAAAGTGTTGAACTTGATGAGTGGTTCTTTAAGAAATTTGGGTAAATAATGCTCTATTTCTTATCGTTTTAGGTTAAATGCAAATCTGCGAATTTTCTTTGTCAATTCAAATGCAATTCTCACAAATCTTCATTAAAATTGGTGCAGTGGAGCTTCCTGAAAGTCAAGTATTTCATTTAGACAAAGAACAGACAACAAGCAGATTCACCAAAGAGTAGAATTTAATATCCTTAAAAATTATCCTGACAGGTGTTTTGTAAATGGAAAACTCGACGGAAATGGGTTAATTGAGAAAATTGTATTAAATTCTTGTTTTTTGACTTTTGGCATTTTGTATTGAATAAGTATTTGAAAAACTCAGATGAGTTCAAACAAATTATGAAAAAAAAAAATCTATAACACATGACTTTGCTACTTTCTTAAGTTCCCTTCATTCTCTATAGATTTTCTCCACTGAATCCTTAATTTAATACAAATATAAAAAAATGAAGAATTTCCTGTGTTCGTAGCATTCGCGCGAAGTGTTTATTTAAAATTTAAATCCTAATTGTGAAGTACAGTATAATGAAATTTTCTCTACACATAATTCGCGTATTTTCACTTTACTTCTATTCTGTTCATTTTGATTAAATCTTCAACTATATACAATATAAATTTCTTACCTCTATTTCGTTTTTCTCCTTGCGCAAATCCATATAAGAATCATAAAATTCGGGTTGAATAGAGATGGGAAATTAAGATATTTTAAATACAATTTCCTTTTTGCAAAGTGTACCTATATGTATATATTGGATTCGGTGAATGTAAAAGAAAAAAATCTCAACAAATCACCATTGGAAACTCCAGTTTTTAATTAAATTTTATATCTCTATGTAGCTTGGAGGAGAGATGTCTTAAAAGATTATATCTCGGAGCGAGAGCAATGAATTTTAATTTTATCTTTCTGGTTTGGAAATATGGGAAAAATGCTTCTTTAGTCAGCACTCGAAAAGATTAACTTTGGTGTACCCATCACACATGGATGAGGGAAACAATGGTACAGATATTGGTTTGTGTATTAGTAAAATGTGGCTGCATGACTTCTTGCGCGGAGGAAGTGACGTTGTTTGGCAATGCGGGGAAAATTGAAGAATTAACAGGGTTCACATTTTGATTGTAATCACTTTGTGGGGTTGCTTCCTTTCATTGCTACCGGGGCGTTGTTGCTACCATCACCAGGAAAGCTTCGGGAAAGCTTCATTGTGTGGAACTTTTCACACGTAATGGAATATTTTCTTTTGAAACTTTATTCTTTAGCAATAGAAACTTTTCTCTCTGTTTTATGCATTGTTTCGCATTGGGGGTGATTTTTTTCTCCAATTTGATTGAAAATAGGGTTTCACCAAAGTCTTCAATCGAAAACTTAAGATGAAGGAAAAGTCTTGTTAAGTTTTTTTTCCTACAATATTGCACTTTACTTACAGTTTCCCATTTCTTTTAGTAACCTCCACAACGTGGGCTCTCCTTTTACTCCTTCTTTTGCCTTGTTTTCCGATGAAATTGCTGTGTGGAAGAATGATAAAACACATCGCCAAGAGAGATCCATTAGGGTGCCGAAAAAGAATTTCCTTGACAATTTTCCCTGTGCCACGTAGGAAAGTAACAAAAAAGGGGAATCTCAGTGTGAGAAAATGCCGCGTAAATTGAAATTTTAGATTGGAATGCACAAAGTGTGACACAAAAAAAAAACGTGAAAATTGGGAAGATGAGAGAACTTTTTGTGTGTACACATATAGACATTTTCTCTCGCGCAATGAAAAGGTTTATTCATTCGACAAAGACGAAGAAAATTGAACGGAAATGAAAAACCGTATTAAAAAATATCCATTCGTTTGATTTTATTGCCATAATAATCCATTTTTCATTTACGCCCATATGGATACAATCATTTTCCTACAATTGTAACATATGCTTTTGGGTGATGATTTGAAATTAATTTTCTTATTTTTCCGTATTTTATAATATATAGTTTCTTGATAATCTAACATTATTATATCCTAACACATTTGACGGTGATGTCTATAAATTTTCATGTTTTTCCACTCATCCAAACCTCTAATGGCCACTAATGTTCCTGAATTCAAAATCGCTGTGCTGGAGTATTAAATCAGGATCTGTAATATATACTGCGGGGTGGAGAGAAAATAGAATAAAAATCATTTTAGCACACAATTCCAATAAATCGACAAGTATAGAAAAATTCTGTAGAATCACTTGAATATATATTGAGTTCAGCGGAGGAAGTGTGAAGGATGGTTGATGGGAAGGGGAAAAGCATATGCGGAAGTTCGGAAATGTTGAGGGGTTAACAACCCGAATTTTTTTTTGTTATTTGTCTCCATTTTATCATTTTATTTATTGAGAAATGTTTTTTACCGAGTTATATTAAAGTTCTACATTTTTGTTATCCTGCAGTTAGGTTTATCTGATAAAATTTAAAGAAAAAATTATAGGAAAGAAATAGTTGATGATTAAAGCACTGAATATATAAAAATTACATACTCTTCCTGGAAAAGTAACTGAAGGCGTACTATATATCTCACTATATTTATTTAAAACAAAAATATGCAAAGATTGTCCACTTGTATTTATTAATTAAGGAACTGCTGAGTTGACTCAAGTGAAAACATTTTGAAGAGAAATTTCTATTTGCTTTGGAAATTTTCTTATTCAACATTTCATCAAATAAAACCTTCACGGTAGAAACTAAAAGAAAATTCACTTTTAACCACAATTTTCGAGAAGGAAAAACTATTATTTGTTTTTCAATCCAAATCAAAAATAAATTAAAACATCCACTAAAACGTTCAAAAGAATTCTTCTTTAATCTTCCTAACTATAAGAATTTCTATAAATTTATTTGCATTAAATTGTACTGTTTGTGGCACAGTTGGTGTTACTTGCTAAACATCCAACGGAAATGTCGGAGTCATGGACCCCTTGGGTAGTATTGAATTCCTTACCATTATTGAGACTCGGCTGTGAATATTGCACGAATCCTTCACTTATATAACGACTACTTCGACTAATTGATGCATGATGGGGTCGAATTGCGGTGGATCCCGTCACCTCCTCCTCCAGGACCTCCTCGCTCGAATACATCGATGGCACGTCGGTTCTTGCCGGCCTTTTAGTGGGTGTGGAAAAGAAAATTAAATGAATTAATTAGTGATGAATTAACGAGAGTCGCGACTCAGCATCACGTTCTATCCATCCATCCATTTATATTTAATTAATCACACCACAAACAAGAGAAAACTCACGAAGAGCGTATGAAAATTTTGCAAGTTTTAATGTTTTCAAGGAAAAACTTCTGCGCACTTCTGTTGTTTTTCACACTTAAATATTTATATTTTGACTAAAAACAAGTACTTCTTGATGGATGGAATATAACGAGAAAAAAAAAACTTATTAAATATTTTGTTTTTCAGGTGTTCCTTACAAAAATATATGTATCTTGCCTGCAATTTTATTAAAAACCTTTTACACAAAAAAAATGAAAAAAAAACAAGAAAAGTTTCTAAACAATGAGCTTAGAGAATTTATTTTAGGATATTTTTTTGGTTGAAAAAAAAAGTTAAAAAATTACACAGAAGCTCCAGCTCATCTATTTAAAATCCAAAGCATCAACAAAAATACTTCTCCTCCAACCCTACTTGGTATTAATTGAATGATTTATCAGCGCTTGAGATAAAGTGCTTGTCAACAAAGTGAACTTTTATCTCAACAACATAAATCAGTGTGCAAAGTGGTGTGAATTATTGACAAACTTTCCAACCGCTACATGAGATATTTTTCGCCTTTTCCTATCTTTTTGCAGAATTTCATATGAGATATCATCGCGTACAGGAGATAAACACAATGTACGAAGAGAAAAAAAAGATAGAAGCATGAATGAAGCTTTATAATCAAGGATTCTGAGGTGAAGAAATCGATTTTAAAACATTCTTTTTCTTCCTTAGTAATATATAGAAATTTTCCACTTCTGGCTTTTCACTAAATTTTCTTTTAATATTTTTTTTTAAAGTTTCTAATTTATTAAAAATAAATTGCTGGAAAAAAAACAATTTTTAGCTAAAAAAAATAAAAGAAAATTGCTTTTAAAATTATTTTGCAGAAACAGTTTTTTTTTTCTGGAACGTATAGCAGCTCAGCAGACAGAAGGTTAAAATTGAAGTGGAAAACTAAAATATTGCTCTCCTTAATACTAATCTCTTTATTTTTTTTCTGGAAAAGATCCAAAATGGTATTAAAAAAAGGAAACTCCTTTTTTACGTCACGATCATATTACCAATAATTCATAATGAGACGAAGGAAATTTGCAATTAAAATAATTAATTTCTCAAATTCCATTCGCTAAAAGGTAATTTTACAATTAAATTAAATTGAATTTCACGAAACAATTCACGTTATCGCCTATTTCGAGAGACATTTAAGTAGTACATAATTTAAAATTGGAATGTTATGTATTGTGTCGGAGAAGTGATGTATTTTTAGGCACAAACAAGATGTCGAGTTATGTACTTTGGAGAAACATTAAGCTCAACTCTTTGCCTGTTTTATCAAGTAAACTCAACAACAATTTTGACCTTCACATGAAGTATTTTCTTACAAGAAGAATACCTTTTAAAAGCCAAAAATTCCAGGAAAAAAAGGAACAACTAAAGTGAATAAATGCGTTAGAGTGGTTGAAAATTTATGCTTAAATGGATTTTGGCGGCAAAGCACGATAAGTGAAAAAGTTGCCAAGAGGAGGAAAAGTTTTATATATATAAAATGAGGGCGGGGGAGGTTGGGGGGATAAATTTTAAAGTGTATTTTGATTTGCAGTATGATGCTGCTTTAATGGATGTTGATCGTGTTTATGGCGGATAATCGAATTAAATGGTTCCACTCACCTCATCCTCTTCCTCACATCCTGGGGCTGTGGCGGCTTGGGTCGCATGTGATGATATGTAATCGCAATGGCAGCAATGACAATTGATATAACAATAATAATTCCTGAACCAACAATAGCAACAAGGATAATCAATGTTGATTCCCTCTTTTCACTACCATCATTTGCTGGCGGTGAAGATAAGTCATCGGAAACTATTGTTTCATCTGCAATATTGTCATGTAATGTTGGAAAAAGAGAGATATTTTCTGTTAAAATTTAGTCAATTTAATGGTAGTGTATGTGTTTCATTAACCCAATTAGGGGTTCAAAGGTAGGGTTTTTTTTTTTGAAAATAAGTAGAAATAACACGTTAATAACACATACATTGGTGGACAAAATGTAAGGTAAACTCACCATAGAGGAGATTTAAATTGCTAATTCTCACTTTGTCAAGCACAACTGGTGGATAACTTCGTCCTTTAGCATTAACAGCATACACAAGTAATTGGTATTCTCGGCCATGCTCCAAATTATCCAATTTGAACAATGGCTTATCCTCCTTTAGCCGCAACAATGGTGCTGATGTCGCCTGCAAGTGACAAGGAGTGAGTGTTTTACTTTCAATTTCAGCCACATTCTGGTTCTCGTTCCCATGTATAGTTTTCCTGGCTATCGTTCAGGGAAAATTTTCAAAAACAAAAACTTTTACGAAACTTTTTCGCCTCACCCAAAATGCCTCCCAGTGAGTACCCCCATTTTGATGCTTTATTACCTACTATATGGTCCATATCCCCGGTGTAGACAATCCATTATTGCGCTCTTTTATATCACTCACACGACCTGCATATTATGTATTCAAAATGAAAGCCACAATTTTGCAGAGTTGGAAAACTTTTAGATGCGTGATTGAAATATATTACACTATCATCTGAGGATTTTTTTTTCATTTGCCTTGGAAAGAAAGAGGTAATTTATACGTTCCACCATGTGTGTGGCCTATTGAACTTAGAGAAAAGGCGAATTCCTCCATCTTGGATGCACTTTTAAAATCCCTATATGTACTTTGTAATGTATATATCAAGTTATATATACATAAAACAGTCATGAGAAAGTTACAACGAAAGAAGATTTTTTATTCTATTTACTTTTAAATAGCACCAATAGCACGAAATGTTATTCGTGAAGTTACTTCACATTATACTCGTAAGAATTTTTTTCAAGAAGAAAAAAAAGAAAAAGACTTTATGACTTTTTCTTTACACTTTAATCACTATAAAAGCTATAAGTTGAGAGCATAACTATGTGCAGAAAGCTTTCGGGGAAAAAATATTTTTATTCTGAATTCTGTTGCCTTATTCTGAAATTTAAATAACTAATACCGTATTGTTACTAAATCAATTCAAAACAGAAACTGAAATCTATTATAAACAGAACAATTCTGCAAATCATAGTTTTTTTTTTCTCACGTTTGGTGATGACTTAGAATATTTCTCGAAAACATTGTATTTAAATTCAGAATGAAAATTTCTGCATTTTATGGATTTTATGGCAAAAATTTTTTGAATATTAATTTTTCTTTAATTAAGTTTTATTTAAATTAGAGAGAAGAATTTTGGATCTTCTTCCCAGATGAATTTCCATATTAAATGAATTCTTTTAGTTGTGATTTGAGTATGAGATTATCTAATTTTGGGCATGTAGTTTGCATTATTTGTGAGCAGGAATTCGGAAGTCCAAGAGAGAAATTGCTTCCGTTCCGGGAATGGGGGAGTGATTTTGGGGGTTTATGGAGGGAAAAGCCACAGAAAAAAGGTGGAAATAAATGTTGGCAGAAGAGCATGACAAAATACATTGACATTTGTCGGCCTTTCTCGTTTCTCTTGCCCGGATACTAACACATAGCTCTCATCCCCAAAAATACATCGCTCTGTGGCACCTGGAGCATTAATCTAAATGGCATGGTGAGGGTCGTCTTACATGGAATTTGCCAAACCTGATCATTCATTGTGGATATCTCGTTCTCTGCATCCGGCAATGTAGAGAAGGCTCGTCCGTGAATATCCTCGCCATTTATCACCTCAAGCAGGAAATGCTGTTCCAGGCCACCATCATTTCCTGCTATACAAACGACTTCTAAATGTGTATTATTGTACAATTCACATAGCCGCGGTGGATCTGGCGTTCCTGTTGAAACACGAGAAATTCATCGTTCAGTGATATTCAATGGGTAACTTCTCCTCCACACCACATTCACAATTCCCACAATTCCATAAACAACATGCGGAGACTTTGCAGTGCTTTCTCCAGAAACCTCCCCCATCCCCAGTTCACCTAACATTATGAAATATTTCCGTCAAGAAAAAAGGAACATCCATATGGAACGGGGAACCTATTAGAATTCATGTTGATGTGCTCCACGGAGGAGCATCTCTCTGCACTCCCAAATGACTTTATTCCTCTGTATATACCACAACCGCATAATACCGAAAAAATTTCGCTTTCGCAGAGCATCTTTTTCAAGCGTTTTCGTAGCACGCTTCTTGCATTTAAGGATCCTCTTTCACTCCGCCACGTACGTTATATCCAAAGTATATCTTACAAGTTGATATGAAGCCGTATGTTTTTTGTTTTAAAAAAAAAGAGACATAATGGTAAAGTTATATTCCACTTATTATCGCATTAAATATGTATTGGATATCGAAAATACTTGTATGGTCGCCTACGCATAGAATGGGTCGATTGGACTGTACTTTATGTCGTTAGGTTAAACTTTTGCTGACCTTTATGAAAAAAAATATAATAAAAGTGGTATAGCAGAAAAAGTTCCTAATTTCTTCCTCTTTCCTTGAATTTTTTAGTCATCAAGTGGAAATTGTACTTTATTTAGGGAAAATATTTTTTTTTAAATTAATTTTCAATTTCTTTCAAAAAAGCTATTTACTATTAATAATTTTTCCACTTCAGTAAAAAATTAAAAGATACGTGCCAAAGAGATTAGGAAAGCATATAAAACATAAATAGCTTAATACCAGAGCTTCAGCTTTTACTTAAATTTAAAAAAAAATATATATGACAAGAAATTTATTTTATGCGATAAATTATATATTTTCTTTTGCAACATACCATTTGCAAGTCAAATACCCCGCCCTGTTTATCTAGAGCGAGCATGGAATCCTTTTACATGCCAAAGAAATTTCATCGCAACCCTTCGACCTCCCATACCAAATCTCCTATAAGCTTGTTAGAGATAATCACATAAGGCACCTCGTCCCCCCCCCATCTTTCAGGCCAAACATCATCTTGGGAGTTTGTCTTTCTTTTCCCCATTCCTTCGGACGACAAAATCCCCGGCGCTGAGTTCAGCCCTAATACACAGTGATATTTTATCGAGTCTCTCAACACACCAGCAAATTTATGAAGATCATAGCCTATATGTATGGGAAGAAAGACTCTATGGGGAAAGCGCTAAAATGGATTTGTTTTAGAAGTTGAAAAGACTGAAATTATTTTGTAATGAATTATCGGGGAAGTTTGCGCATCAAAATTGTATCATCAACACTTCGTGGAGGCATGTAAAAAAGCTTTTATTAGCAAACTTTAAAATTTATTGCCTATAAAGAATAGGATTTAAATCGTCCCTCTTTTGGGAGAGCAACAACGCTTCAAATGTCATTAAATTTTCTTGCCCACACCACACTTTTTGCCATCAAGTGTTGACAATTTTGAAGGGGATGTTTTCACAAAAAAGACAGCGAGGGTGATGTGATTATGCAATAAGACTAAAAAGCTTCCCAAAAAAAGCTTTATGCTTCAAGCAAAACTTTGCAGAAATAATTCAAAATGTTCAGTTTGCTTAACGAAAAGTTATAAATTTGGCAATCAAGCACGTGAATATTGCAATTATCAAAGTAATTAACTTTTTTTCAACAGTAGGAGATTTCGATTAAGTTTATCAGATATATTTTCATAAATGTAATTCGAAACACTAATAAATATTAATCGTATGAAAAATATTAAAATTTCATCAATTTACATAAAAAAAACGTTTTAATATCATGTAAAAATTAATTCCAAACTCACAGCGGCGATGTATTAAAATATTAATTTAAAAAAAATAAGATTTATCAATTGGTGACAATTTTATTTGCAGCTATTAACACACTGACGACGGGTAAAATACTTCCCAAAGGTTTTTTACACGACATGTAACAATTAGTCACTGGCGTCCAGAAATGTTACCCGGTGGGACCATAGTGTGCTTATGTTCTTCGCACGTTATCAGAAAATATTTATTTGAGAGAATACTCACTTAAGTGAAACACAAATATTTTTTTTAATATAAAATAATCGAAAACAAAACAATAAAAAAAAGAATAATATTCAAATTAAAATACAATTTAAATTTCAAAAATTTTTTTTTAAGATTTCACTAACTGTTGTATGTTGAACATCAAATTCTAGCTCACAGAACAGTCAGGGGAATAGTTTAAATGGTATGATAGTGGTGAAGAGAATTTTTTGGACATATTTGTCATTTTTTTCTGATTCCAACATAACCGCACTTTTATATTTACGTGGGAAAAAAAGTCAGATTTATGGGATAATTTCAATGAAAATCTCTCAGACAGGTTTCTTTTTTGCTATTAAACATTATGTAGCATTTTTTTTATCACAAAAATTGAGGTTATGTAAGAGGAAAATTTTCTTTTCGCAAAATATATAACCTAACTCACCTAAAGTTTTATGCAATGAAGATTTTCAGCTACAAAACACTTAAAATTAAATTTCTATTTGAATTTTCAACTAGAACATTATTTTATAGCCTAAAGGGAAACTTCTGGAAGCTTTTCTTTGCTAATTAATTCCATAATTCTCACTTTTTTCGGGCACCAGAATAAAAATTAGGTTATGTTGAAACGAGAAAATATGCCAGATATGTCAAAAAGAAATAATCACAGCTAAAAAAAATGCTTCGCCATCCGTTCTGAACCATTTTGAGAATTTTCTAGCACTTACATTATTTTATATCAAAAATAAATGGTAATATTACCATTTATTTAACGTGAACGAGCAGGTTGATTTTTTTGTTCTAAAAATTCTGAAAACTTCATAATACATGTATTTAGCCAAAATCTTCTCTGTGACAGAGCAATTAAAAAAAACTAGAATATTCTAAATATCCTTCTACTTATTTCTTATTTTTTTTTAATTTTTGAAAATTTTATTTCTCCTGACATGATATTTTTCATATTTTTTTCTTTATAGGATAATAATATCTAAGAATGTTCTATTCGTTCTATTGTCAATATCAAGATTAATAGAATAGAATATTCTAGATATTCCATTTTCTTGTCACATCAATCTCAAATCATTTCAAATTGATTCCAAATCATTTCAGAAATTTAATAAATAAATTTTTTTAATCATATATGAACACCTTACGAGTCAGCAATAAAAATTTGCTGAAAAAAT
The DNA here is from genome assembly GCF_024334085.1 of Lutzomyia longipalpis. NCBI lineage: Eukaryota > Metazoa > Arthropoda > Insecta > Diptera > Psychodidae > Lutzomyia > Lutzomyia longipalpis. Next base: position 43,627,423 of record NC_074707.1, on the reverse strand, counting down.
GTTGGAGAAGTTTTCCTACCGGGTAAATGTCAAACGCAAAAAGAGTGGCAAATTGTTACAGCGTACAGAATTGAGAACTGTCAGTGGACGCCGATGTGCGTCAAGCCGTCCAGGATGTGTTAATACTCTTGATATCACGTTGTTAATTAATAATTTCGTGCAACCTTTTAAAATAATATTCTGTAAATTGTCAATACCGATTTTGTTTTTAATTTAAAATTCATTTTGTCAAATTATGAAATTTCCGGGTAATGTTGTGTTATTTATTTTTTATAATAATTTAGTCACTTAATACTCAATATATGAATTTTCCGGGTGTTATTGAAGTTAAAAAGAGAAATGAATTAATTTTCGGCTTGATATGGAAATGTACAAAACAGCAAAATCCAATTAATGTGTCATCACTTACTCTTTAGAGAGGGATAACCTTAGAGAGAACCTCTTCTGTCTGCCTAACTTGTAAGCACGCAAGACACACAAATCATAGAATTAACACGTACTTGTGTGTGAATTAGGTTTTGCCGAGTCGTAAAGTATTAACGTATTAAAGTAACTCAAACCGCGCCCTCCACTTTGTATTTAATTTTCATACCACTAAAATCCACCTCTCTCGGTTCATATGCTGTAATTGTTTTACTTTGATCAAGTCCTTTCCACATTGTTTCCTCCTTATATTCTTATTAAATTAGAGATTCTAAGCGACTCTCTCTCGCTCTCCGAATATTATGTGTATGATTGATTGCAAGAGCAATATGACAAGAGATCTCATTAAAACTGTGTGCAAATTTTATGTCAATACATAATAACATCACCCCCTATCCGCATATGAAAATCATTAGGCATGATTGAAAAAAAATAATAATTTAATTTTTTGCTCATTTCACTTGTCATGCAAATTTTCAAATTATTTGCTTTTTTAGCATTCTTAAAATATTATTAAATCATATAGCAACATAAAAAATGAAATTTTTACCCTAATTCCACTCGAACACTGCCATGCATATTTTATTAATGGAACGCTTCCTCATTTCTCACTCTGTTTACATAGCATAGCTATTTCAATTATCATTTTATTATTTTGCATAATTGAGTACTTTGGCTTATGCGACACATGACATATCGCTCCTTGATTGGCCTAGTGAACGGCCCACAATTAGAACAATAATACCAACATTCGCATAATTTTAAATTTAAGAAAGGAAAATGATAAGAAAAATTATTTTTAAAAAAGATTTAAAGCAAATTAAATTGTTGAAACAGCCATAAAAATTATTTAAAAAAAAAGAATTGTGTTTGTGGAACAAATCATTAGAATTTTTTGAAAATCAATTCTTTCCACAGTGTGTCACTAATTGAACCAATGAAATGTATTATTCATATAGTCTTCAAATGAAAAATGAAATATGCAGATCACTGTATAACGACACATTATAATTCACGGAATAAATTAGCATTTATTGAAAATTTCTATTTGCTGTTTTAGAAGTCACGGAAAGTCCCCTATTTTCCGCAATTTTCTCTTTGATTTATTGAGCTCTGAGAGCTTTAGGAAAATGTGGGTTGTTTTTCTAATGAAATTGTCAAATTTTCACAAAAACCAGGAACTAATTTATCAAGAAAAAAATAATTGAAAACATTCAATGCAATAAACATTCTTTTAATATTGAAAATTAACTTTATATGCATCTGTCTTTTGACATTCTTTCTCCATAATCCTTCTACTGAATCGTAGCAGAAGCTAAAAGGATGGTATTTTATACGACGCGGAAAATGCAAATGTAAGATAAAAGGCACACACAAGAATGGGTTCTAAAGGATAGGCACTGCTGCTTCGCATTGTTTCTTATGTGTGACAAGAAAATGGGGAGGTTTGGGACGGAAAGGCATTTAAACTGAATACTTATATGTATACGAGGTAAATTGTCGCTTCGCTCCAATTTTCCTCGCCCCGCTTCGCGGGGGGTTTTGCGCTTCGCGCAAATTTTAGAGAGAAAAAAAACTGTGGTGATTTATACGTAGATTGGGGTTACTCATCAACCCCAAAAAAATTGCAAAGAGAAGAAATCATTTTCATACAACATTTCCGGCGCCAAATTCAAAAATTCGCAAAAACTGCATGAGAGTTATATGGGGGCTACCTGAAGGGGGGCTTTGGGGGGGAAATGAATACGGCCACTCGAAACCGCCTGTTATAAGGAGCCTCTGTGCCAAATTTCATCGCGATCGGTCAAACGGTGTAGATTTGTATAGCCGAACACGACGGAAGATTACCAACAAACAGACCTTTCTTTATTATATAGATATACGAAAGTAGATGAGACTTACTTGCTGGAAAAATGTGAATGAGGCAGGGTATCGTCTGCCTTCCAACAGAATTGCTCGCCCAGCACGCCAGGGTAATAAATTCACTGTCTGATTGTGGCATATAAGTCATAGAACTGACTAATCCGTGTGAGTTTATCCGGGAGTTGAGGACCTACAGAGAAGGAGACAAAATATAGGATTTCATGCAGTATAAGCAATGGATGTTAATTGGGACCATTTTCACACCCACTCCCACTCCTGCACAATCTCATAATATGCAATGTAAAATCAACATACTGGAGAGACATTCCGAGTATTGTTATACGTCCAGCTGAATCGAACAGAATCCGCCGGATCAGCATCAACCTCACATTTCACAGAAATAGTGTGAAGATTGAGGGCTCCCAGTGAGATTTGCTCTGTGCCAGGCTTACACCGTGGAGAATCTGCGAGTAAATCAATAGGATGCACTACATATAAGCTACTTATGTCTTTTCTATCTCTAGCGGGCTACAAAGATACATTTTAAATATTACTTTCTGAAAGGATTACATATATAAACTTCTTGTTTGAATTTGTAAAAATATTACTTTTCCTTATATGAAAACCATAAGGTTCTTTTTATTGGAAAAATGCCAATATTTTCTTTAATAATCTGATGATGCAAAAAACTGATTTATTTTTAAAGGAATTTCGTCGTCAGAAAGGAAATCGGATTCTTTTAACATTTATGTTGGAATTTGAATTTTAAATTGATCAATTTTTTAAACAAAATTTTCTAATTAGAGAAGAAAGTCTTTTTCTTATGAGAATTCATGTTGCCAAATGTTAAATTAATATACTTCAGTCTTTTATCTAAATTCCCATCAACTCTGGTCCTTTGATATGGAAAGTAATATTCAAAATGTGTTTTATGTTGTCAACACCAAAGAGTGGACCACACGAGATGATTTTTTTTGTTTTTCTTCGGTTTACCACAAACTTACATTGCACTTGGATGACGAGAGGGGTACTCTGGGTTTCACCCTCAATATTGAGTGCTGAACAACTGTACGATCCCTCACTCTCCCGCTCCAGCATCATGAGATGCAGCGTCTCTGAACTCTCGCCCGTCATTCTCATTCCCTGGCATTTACCAAAATGAACAAATGAGCATTTTTCATGTTAAACGCTCGCAGTCATGGGGACAAAAATTTATTACTTACATTCTTGTACCAACCAAATGATGTGACTGATGGTCTAGCGTTAGCCCGGCACTTCAGTGTAACATTCTGTCCTTCTGATCTTATCACCAGACGACTCGGGTCCTCATTGGCCAAGTGGATAGATACAATGGGTGGATCTGCAAAGAGTTTGAGGAATAAATTTCGATAATTTCATCAGATAAAAATTCCGCATAGTTTTCCTTTCTTTCCTTTTCCGCCTTCGGGATGCTTTTACTCTGATTTAACACACTTTCACCACTTGGATACTATATATAATGTATGTGTATGTATATAGCACAATACATGCACACTGTTTGAAATCATCGAGAATGTGGAGCATTAAAGTATGGGGGGGGGGACACATAAATTCAGAAAGGGGGAATTCTTTAGATGAAAGGATTATGCTTAAAGCTTCTCAGTGTGTCAAGGATGCTAAAATATAAAAAAATAAAATAAAAATAAGCTTCATACACTACATGGGATTCCACTTTTATTGCACTCCCGCATATATTGCTTAACTCATACGGAGTCGACATAGCGCAAGGGGGTAACCGATTCTATGAGCTAAGAAGACATTTCCATCACTTCGAATAGAATAAAAAATTTCGATAAATTCTTCCAACATGCGGAACTAAAAGCATAACTAATTTTCAATATGGGGCTTTTTGCAAATGGATTTTCTTCGCTAAAGGAACTTCAGTGTATTCTAAAGGAGATGTAGAAAAAAAGGAATTTCGCTAAAATGAATTTTATCTTCGGAATGGAGAAAAATGCGGCGCATTACTCAAGAATGGTACATAGAAGACATGAGCATAGAAAATGTTCTTTTTTCCTTCTTTACTTTCAAGCGTACAATTTAATCCATCTCTGCGTGATATTTTTAGTGAATAAAAAGGTAGTAGGTAGATTACCTAGAACTGTTTTCAATTAATTTTTAATTTTTTTTTAATTACATTTCAGTAGAATTTTAACAATATTTTTTAATAAAATCTTTTTTTTAATCAGAATTTTGGAAATGAAATTGATATTTTTTATTAATTACTTTTAGCATGTAAAATAAATGTACTAAAATTGTTTTAAAAGAAATTTCTTCATTCACAAAGTTTGTAGGAAAAGCCGTGAAAACCAATCCACGTGTGTAATTTGAGTAATAATAAATTTCCCAGCCTGAGTATAGAAAATCAATTTTTAAAGGAAAATATCGCAAATGTCGTGGCTTTAGGGAGTCAAATTCCCAAACATATCGGTTCGACGAAATGTGTGGGTTTTCCTCACAAGTCAAGAACCAAATGAGAGCATTAAAATCATGCACAAAAATAGCCCCAAAACACGGTGATTTATGTTCGAAGTGATTTTCCTGTTTTCCTAAATATTTTATTTTCTTTCCAACCAAATAAAATAAATCAACAGTGCCGTTGAGTGCTTAAAAATATATATGTAGGTACACACATTGTAAACTCTGCAGTGACCCCACAAATTTCTCCAGAGTGAATTGCATTCCGCATAAGGAATTCCAGAGCTGTTTTTATGTTCCGGAAAAGAAAGCATTTTGGTTCTTGAAATGGAGATTTACTTTACAAATTCACACGAAAAATAAAAATAAAAATAAACTCAATGAAAATTAAACATAAAATCATTTACAGCATAGACTATTAATTTTGTGTGAATGTGAGCTGTTTTATGTAGTCATGTTCAGGTTAGAAAAATAATTATAAGAAAAAAAAAAATTAAAGGAGAAAAATGAATTGTTCTTTTTATTTCTTAGAATTATTGCAACATAAATTAACGACATTTGTATGTTATGTACAAATGATTATGAATTCAAAGAAACAAAAGGTTCAATGAAAATTTTCTATAATGATATTTTGCGCATAAATAAATTTTCCTGGAATTTGTATATTTCCATTTTCTATACTTGGAAAACTTCAAATGAGGGCAAGAAAGAAATAATAAATTCAGCTTTTTTTTACCCCACCGATATTCCATAAATTATCCTCTTTTCTTTCAAGGCCAAATAAAGACTTTTAGCCCTCAAAATTTCCTTTCAATCAATTGAGAATCACTTAATTAGAAGAAATTTGTGTCAGATGCTTTTAAGTGAAATAACAGTGGAAAATTGTGAAAGTTGCTCATTTGAATTTCTTATGAGTTTCCACTCCACTTTCTTCTCTTCAATTTTTCCTTTCGAATAACTTTTCTCTCATAGGAAATTGTACGTCTGAAGAAAATGAACTTTGGCATCGCTTTGGCCAAGAGTTCCTTCAACATACTAAAACGCCTATCGCGTTGATCGATCTCGGCTGATAGGGTATGAATTGAGAAAATGAGAAGCTCTCAAGTAGCTCTCTGTATCTTATCTTCCCTCAGGAAAATGAACCAATATTGGAGAGGAAATCCACTTAACACAGCCTAAACTATCCTGTAGGTATACAACTGACTCTATTCCTTGAGTTCATGAAGTTATATACCTATCTACCTACTGATATTGAGGAAAAAAGTGGACTTTACACATCACTGCTATTGTATTGACCATCTCTATCTGATTTATGCATAACATTCTGCTTCAATAAACCAATCTGCTACTAAATTACTCATCAAAGGACAAGGATAGTATAGATTAAACAGATTACAACTTAGGTGCTGAAATTGACCAGTTAGATCACATAGAACTACATAATATGGGAAGAGGAAGCAGAATTAAAAAAAAAATTAAACAACCCTGGATGCTGAAGGGAAAGGGAAAATATGTTTGTTACATTAAGGCTCAAACTCATTGCCGCGTTCGTCCGCAGAGAAATGAATATTTGAAGAGATTCACGTTAATGGCGAAAAAGATGGATTTACCACGCGACAGTGCACGGCTAAGAGGAGTAAAAAGAGGGAACACTACCATTTCAGGCTGAATTAACACTTTATCCACCATAAACAAAAAAGCCCTTAAAATGGAAACCGCATTCATTCACAGCCCGCCTACGACGGAAATCCTCTTTGGGATTTCTTTCAATTTTGAAAGACAATTTTTTACGCCATAAGAATTTTCTTTATACCAACACGTGTAAAAAAGTTTTTGTTGAGCTACAAGCGAAAAAAAAGTACATGGAAGGATTTTACAAACCAGAATGAAAAATTACTGGAATGAAGAAAATTAAGAAGCATTGTAAGTTAATCGAGGTATTATCTTTTTAGTGATTAAGGCCACGTGTTTTATACGTGATTGACTAATTATCTTGGTTTTTATTTGATAAGCTTCTCTATAAAAGAAGGATCTTTGCAGGAGAAAAAAATCAAAGATTATTTTTCATTTCATCTTAAATTAGTGAATGAAAATTGGCACAGAAAGCTTAAAAACAGTTCAAAGGGAAATTATAAATCTAAAATTTAGCAGTTCTAGATATTATCCCTCATAAATCTTCTCAAAGGATTTATCCTTGAAATTATCACACTTGGAATTACTTGCCCTCGCCCTTTTTCTTTTCTCAGAAAAACTTCAAATAAATTCAATAAAAAAAATCTCTGGGAAAGCATCAAACTTTTGAAATTGCTCTTTGATGGTATAATAATTTCCTGGTGCGATGGTGATTTCAAACTTCTCTAAGTCAGTGTACACATTTTTATGCTTCGTACTTCCTGGTACTGTATCTGGCGACTTTTGCGATTCATCATTTCAAAAATTTTTATTAACTTCCCCGTGCTGACGCGAATTTTTTTTCATCTCGTGGAGCCATAATGCAATGAGAAATTGCGGTCTGCACCCACAATGGAGATACATAATTGAAAGTTTTTAAGAGAATTTGAGAGAGAGAGGGTAGTGAAAAATAGTGGTGCGATGTAAAAACTATTTTTCCGCATATAATCTTTTTTTGTCAGGGTGTGAAAAAGGAATTTTCTCTTGTGTTAACGAATTGACTGGCAGTAATTGGAGTATCCATCAATTTTCTATATACATATATGGTTACAAAATTCATATAGCAACAACTCACATGCAACGTGAATAATTCGCTTATCCTGCAGAGTTCCCGCTGAGAACCAGGGATTAGTGGCTCGGCACGTCAATTCAGCACCATCATATTCGGCAATAACCCGCAATGGCAGAATGCTGCATGTAAAATTACCATCCTGTTTTTGGGGGAGAGAAATGAGAATCATGAATGAGGGTTGCGGAAGAAAATTTCATAGCTTATGAGTCCCCTCAATTCACCCCGTATATACACTCAACCACACATGAAAGTGGACACATATTGCAAATCTCAGGAAATTCTCAAGGGGTACGAGGAGGGGGGGGGTGGGAGCACTCTTGGCAAAGGATGCAATTTGGCTGGACTTTTTTCTAGGGCACTCCATGAAATTGCAGGTTTTAGGTTCCAAAAGGAGAGAATATAGTGATTATTTAGCACTATAGTATGGGAAAGTAAAGACACGGACGTGTCATGCTGTATTCTCCAGGGGTGTTCCTTCTGAATAAATTATCCTGCAGGACCGTGTTTTTTTTTTCACATATAATCTCTTTTGAGGCAATTTGTTTTATTTTTTTTTTAATTTTGCTTTGCAGTTAAAATAGTTTTCTACACTCGAGTGCAAAATTTTTTTTTTAATTTTGTAAAATCATAAATTAATATAAATAGGCAATATATGTGTAGCTACTTCATTTTTGTCTTCCTCATCATCAAGGTTTATCGCACTGAAAATCCCAGCATGAGATTTCTTATATAAAGTCCAATTTTGGGGAATTTATTTCCTACTAAAAAAGGTCTATATATAGTAAGTTTTAATAAAACTTTATACGATCATTTACCGAAATATTGACTAAATTGTTGGTTAAATTGAGGCAAGAAGAGGTAATATATTAAATCATTAATATGCACGTGGGATATTGTGAATTTAATTAGCACATATTATTATGTAATTACAGATAAGTGCCTAAAATAAAATTGAGATATTAATGTAATATTACAGAGAGGTTCAAATGATTGTTCTTTCAAAATAGATTAAGTGATTTCTTTTGCAGGTAAATCCATAAATTCAAAAAGTTCTCAAAAAAGGATGAGTCTGAAAAATGTAAAACCTACCATACTACTTTCTCCTGGCTGGAATATATTAGTAGCTCTGATTTCTTC